>NC_139658.1:5257744-5765244 GCF_951799395.1 Argentina silus | reverse complement strand
GCTTGTCCACAACGGTCACTATCAAATCTAAATGACTGCACACTCAGAGCAATGATGAATCAAACAGCAATCGTTTGGGGGGAAACCATGTAAGTGGGAGTTTGTGTCATTAAGCGATGAGGATGCCGATTAGTAACAGCTTCTTGTGAGCTTCACAGAGAGTATCGGAGGAAGATTGGACACCAGGGAAGTCAGTTTGTTTGAGCTTGTAGTGATTGAAATCAGAGAGTTATGGTTTCGATACCAAATCACTGTGAGTGCTGCTCAACCATACAGCCCTTAGGTTTAGACTGAACAGAGCACTGATCAACAGGCCCCTAGCAGACTTTCAAACCTCTTCATTCGGGTTTCAATTGAATATCTTCCTGCTCCTTCCTGGTTCATGTTTACACTGTAGTGTAAACATCCTGCAAAACTTCTGGATCATACACTCCCTGCAACATTCTACTGTATTCGGGTTCATGTTGAGCTCTATGCAAACCCATGATGACTATAAAAAGTCTTATGCCGCATATTGGGGTTTTAAATGACATGTCTCAATGGGTTTCTTTCTCACCCCCTCTCTTCCTCTCTCGAAGAGAGGTGACGACACACATCCATATCTCACACCAGTTGATTTGCATGGGCTACTGGCGGAGATATCATAATATCATCGCCATAGAAAATGAAGAGAGGGCAGCACCAACTGTCAACCCATCTGTGCTAACCACTAAGTAGACGCCTTGATGTACCCCCACCCCGGAAGAGATCAAACACACAGACACTGAAACATTGGGGTATGCAAGAAGTCTGAACTTAAAGCACATGGTTACTGACTGTACATATGTGAAAACATACACAATTTACATAGAAAGGTAACATCTTTGTCTTAGTGTCTCTCACTTTGCATATTCTGTTTCATAACACATGCACACACACACGCACACACACACGCACACACACACACACACGCACACACACACGCACACACACGCACACATACACGCACACACGCACGCACGCACGCACACACGCACGCATGCACACATGTGCACACACACACACACACACACACACACACACACGCACACACGCACGCATGCACACACGTGCACACACACACACACACACACACACACACAAACCAACTCCCTGTGTGTCAGCACAGTCAAATTTGTGTCCACAGTTACACAGAGTTAGGCTACACACAGGATGTGCACAGTGAAAACAGTGTGTGTGTGTGTGTGTGTGTGTGTGTGTGTGTGTGTGTGTGTGTGTGTGTGTGTGTGTGTGTGTGTGTGTGTGTGTGTGTGTGTGCTCGCTATGAAACTGAATTGTGAGTCCTCAATAGTGCTGTCCTGTAACTTCAATGGTTAATGCATACAAGTTGTTTTTTTTACATAAACAATACACCAGCGCACCCGACCATTTAAAAGGTGTGGCAATACAAATGAGTCAGAAGCATTGATTGGAATTACGTTGTTATATAGGATTTCATCTTTCATATCAACCCGCCTATATGATATTCCAAATCAATTAATTTTCATTTTCTTCATATATACTTCATATATACTTCATGCCATGATTTTAAACTCGGAGCACAAAACTCTCTCCTCTCAGACGCTCAGTTTGCATATGATTCATTGATGTAAAATGTTGATTTGATTGATGAATTCAATATTATTGACATTTTCTTAAAGGATCTACGTCACGTGAAAGACCACTCAGTTGATACCGCCGCTTATTAGGTCACGTCACGCCCAATATCAACGGGGAATTGCGATATTATTGTTTTTCGGTCTTTTTCGCTGAATTTTGGATCACATCACACATGAAGAGAAAGAGAAACGTAAGAGGTGTATCGCTCCTAAATACAAAGAGATCGCCCCAATGTACAAGAGACGCTACAATCTGCTTACCCACGCAAGCGCAACGTGCGGTGCGGGCGTGGAATTCTACATCAATGACTGGTTCATAGTGGCTGACTGACTGTTATAATTGTACGCAAACAGCAAAGTATAGGCTACCTTATAGTGCATAAGCAAGATTTAAAATGTCTTCCACACATTGTCCAGCTTGCTAGCCTGATCGGTTCTGTATGCATAGGCTACAATTTGTATTGTAGGCTTTCAACTAGGCCTACATTGTTGAATAAAACCGACAAGGATCGGTTTAAAACTACCCGTCATCTATTATGGTGAATATGTGTTGACAACGATTTTGAAATAAATAATTAAAGCACCAGCTGAATTTTCTGTCCACACACACACTCTCAAAAGCGGCCTCAATACATTGATCCTCCCTGTGCTGACAACCGTCACGATGGAAAATATATTCGAAACGGTATCCCTATCGTTGTATTACCACTGTTCTACAGGGAACTGTCCTAGATAGTACCTGTTAATCCCCGGCCCAGGTCCGGCCCCCGTTCCTCCTGCTGGCGCACCATTGCTGGGCTTGATGAGCTGTCCAGAGCCTGGTGGTGCTGAAATGGAAGCCGGCGCTCCCGCAGCAGGGACAGCGGAGCCGGGCAGTCCAGGTTGGCCCTCTCCCTCGAGGCTGGCTTCGTTCCCCATCGACTCGGGAGATGATCCGGGGGAGAGAAACGATGTTGTAGACGGTTCTACTGTTGAAATAAAACTCAGAGAAAACTCAACGCTGCTCCCCTTCCGCCATCATCACCTACAAGTCAGCATCCCGCACGGGGCACGCGCACTGACGGAAAGGGTAACAGAGCACGCGCGCTGACGCAAGGGGTGGGAGCGACTACGTGCGCGTGCCCTACGTCTTCATTGTCGCCTAGTCCGGTGGCCGGGTCTAGAAGGCCCAGGGATCAAACGGTGCCTTAGGGAACTCTAGAGTCATGAATCCCTGTAAAATATATTATGCGAAATGTAAAGGCAATTTATATTCCTTCTTCTCCACTTTCCAAGCAACATGTTCATGTTGTGTTTGTTATGCTTGTAGAGTGGTGTTTTAGCCGTAGTAGAACGTTCCCAGAATATATATTTATTTTGCTACAGAGCACCCCAACTCTGGAATAATCTTCCGATTCATGTTAGGGAGTCAGGTTCAGTCTCAAATTTCAGGTCTAGGCTCAAGACGCATCTCTTTAGTCAGTGTTCTTAGCCCGGCAATAAACCATCCTTGCTGTCTCTGCCTGAGGGCTGGCTTGCTGGGTGGTTACTGGGGCGCCTTCTGGTGATGTGGGGGCTGCACCTCCCCGCCGGATGCAGGAATGCCACTGGGTTGGCATTGGTCTGGTGGCTGGTGTTAGGTGTTTGGGGTGATTCCATGCTCTCCTCATCCCCCAGGGTGAGCAGGCGCTGGCGGGTTGGGGCTTGGGCTGGCCGGGGCTGCTGCTGCCTATATCCTGGTCCTTGCCCCCCACCCGGGTCCCACCAGAAAGCTGCCCTTCACTATGGACCCCTGAACTCTTGCACCACACCACATTCTACATTCCACATTAGTTTACTGTTCAGCACCTGATCAGCCAGAGGAGGATGGGTCCCCCTGGAATCTGGTTCCTCTCAAGGTTTCTTCCTCCAAGAGAGTTTTTCCTTGCCACTGGAGTTTTTCCTTGGCTTACTTTTGGGGGTCTATGATTTGATGTTAGATCATATTGTTTGTATTGTATTTATTGTTTATATTCTTTAGTATTATTTCAGTTGTGAAGCACTTTGTGACATTTGTCTATGTAAAAAGCACTATACAAATAAACTTGATTGAATGATTGATTGATTGTTTCCCAGGGATTAATGAACTGTCCTCCCTGATTAGGCCTAGGTCAGAGCAGTTCAGGTTGTGCGCTTTTCTGCCCAAAAAGTTCCGAGTATAGCATACAGAATTAGCCTACACATAATGTTGATAAGCCAATAAGTTTCCTTGTGCATGAAATTAAATACATAATAATACGTAACATAATAAAAGGTAGTACAATATTCAAGGGAACTAGGCTGGCATACTCCCCCAGTCCTTGTTCTCCTCCTCAGACACTGCAAGGAGCCGAACGCGGCATACCTGATCAGACTATTGATCAGCAGCAGATGGCCCTGTGGGCTCGACGTCGGATCTCATTTCCGCTGAAGCCTATTTCATCATTGGGCGATCTGGATACCTCACCGCATCCTACTAGAAGCATTCTGATGAATACCATATTTGGTCAAGGTTACAAGCTGTGTTCAGACTAGGTTATGTTGAGTTTACTCTTGATTGTGGTTAGAATGTTCAGATTGTTCAATAATCAATGTGTATATTTAATCTGTAGACCTCATCAGTATAACCATAGACATAATTGCTGAGTGAGAAGGTCTCGAGGAAGACACTTTATATATTTATGCATGCAAACACGCACACAGATGCACAGACACACACACACACACACACACACAGATCAAACAGATAAGATCATTCTTTATAAGATAATACCATAGATTAAGACAATACTATAAGGCCTTGTTGACCATAGAAAATTGATCATTATCTGTAGCAAAGAGGTGGCCACTCCTCCTGAAGCCACTGCTCTATCTAGTGGAGACAGGCTGCTACTGCAGGAACTGATATCTAATACATGATGTTGTATTTTACTGCATGTATTGTCTGTCTTGTCTCATTCCTGTAAATGTCAGTAGAGCTCCCCATATGATGTACATAAACCAACCTAGGCTGTGTGGCATAAAAGGATCATTGTTTTACAGTCAAAGCCCCAGGGGTTTCTAATAATGCACAATGAGTGAGACATTCATAAGTGACATGGAGGAGACCGGTCAAGAGTGCTTTTGTGGATTTTATTTTAGTATTCATGTGACTAGGATAAAACCACCTGTACAGGAGTTACAAATGCTGAGCTGACACAAACAAATACATATGTACAGAAACAAACATACACACCAATACCGATACATTGCTTTCCAAAGAACATCATCTCAACTTCAAGATGAATTACAGGTAAAAAAACATCAACAAACAAGTAAAGCTCATTCATTTAAAGGATCTCAAGAGAGAAATACAGCCAAAGCATGTCTTACACAAGCAAACAGCCTTGATTGAGAGAAAATGGGAAATCTCACATCATGTGACTAGAAAAGCTCCCAGGTTTCAAGGAGCTTTGTGTGTATCCCTCACAATCCCCTCCAGAGGACTGGTGTGAGCAAGGTGCTGAGCAGAATCACAGATCTACAAATAACCTGTTATACCAAATAACTACTGATTATATGATCAATATTAGCTTATCAGCATGTTGTTTTGCTCAGTCCAATCCCCTCACACACAAGGACTCAGCAGAAATCATTTTACATGGGGACTAGTCTCTATGGTCGACTAATAAACCAAATATTGTGCTTCAAATGGCTATTGGATTTGGATAGGTTGTTGATGTTCAAAATGTAGTTCATGACAGTTTTCAGAACCATGTGTAGGTACCTGATACAGGAAGGATTTTCCTTGGCTCAAAGACAGCTGAGCACTGATGATAGCTTTTGACTTTGAGTAAAAGCCAATCACATTCCAGATTTCTTAAAATGTTATCTGAAAAGCCATTCTCTCAGCCAAATGGCTACATGGAGACTCAAAGGCTGGCACTAAAATACAATAACTTGACTTCAGAGGACAGTCTCATCAGTGCAAGCAATGGTTTCTTGTTCTCTGCAGTGACTGGTGCTCAGAGACCCGCAGCAGTTGGAAGTGTCCTGTGGTCACTGGCGCTTGGCTTTGTAGGGTCGAGAGCGTTTCCTGCGGTCTGGTTTCCTCTGTTTGTGCAGGCGGCCGATGCTCACTCCCTGCCGACGACGCACTGAAATGTTCTGCTCAACAAGACTAGCCAACATACCTAGAGAGGAGGAGAGATGGAGAGGATGAGGAGAAAGGCTATGACCATCACAGGAGACTCCACTGATCTAAATGAGTACATGTTATACAGCGTATATCATTACATGGACGTCTGTTTTGAGTTTGGAGGTGGTGTGAGTAGAGAGGTGAGGTTTGGAGGTGGTGTGAGTCGAGAGGTGAGGTTTGGAGGTGGTGTGAGTAGAGAGGTGAGGTTTGGAGGTGGTGTGAGCAGAGAGGTGAGGTTTGGAGGTGGTGTGAGTAGAGAGGTGAGGTTTGGAGGTGGTGTGAGTAGAGAGGTGAGGTTTGGAGGTGGTGTGAGTAGAGAGGTGAGGTTTGGAGGTGGTGTGAGTCGAGAGGTGAGGTTTGGAGGTGGTGTGAGCAGAGAGGTGAGGTTTGGAGGTGGTGTGAGTAGAGAGGTGAGGTTTGGAGGTGGTGTGAGTAGAGAGGTGAGGTTTGGAGGTGGTGTGAGTCGAGAGGTGAGGTTTGGAGGTGGTGTGAGTAGAGAGGTGAGGTTTGGAGGTGGTGTGAGCAGAGAGGTGAGGTTTGGAGGTGGTGTGAGTAGAGAGGTGAGGTTTGGAGGTGGTGTGAGTAGAGAGAGGGAGCAGGTCTCCACTGACTGCACATCTAAGAGGGAGAGGGGGGAGCAGTGGACTGGTGGCAATGAAAGGTGGGTCTTCTCTAAACTAAAGAGGGCAATAAGGTGAGGGCTAAAAGGTGGCCTTACCTTCCTGTGCCAGCATGGATATGAAGGTGCAGATGAACTCGTCATAATTGTGTGTCCTCCTCTGATCATCGATCTGGTCAAACATGATTAAAGGTTTCGGTTCATATAAACACACACACACATACTGTTCAGGCCAGAGCAAGGGAGCGGAGTGGAGCACAAGCGGAGCGAGGAGCAGAGAGAGGGGATTTTGTCTGAAGGGTGGATGGCATTTTTTTTTAACAAATCAGCCTTTTCTCTCCATTTCCTCTCCGGTACCGCTCACCTCACAAGCTAAGGGGCTGCGATTTCACAGCAAATAACGGTCCGGTTTTTCCTTCACTAGTTAAATGAGTTACATGTTCACAATAGATGGCGGCTCTCGTTAACAATGTTAAATGACGTTGTAAGACATGTCAGGGACAGAGCTAGTCTTGAGCGGCACCATTGTTCCTGTGAGCGGTGATTGCACGGGAGCGGAGGGGAGAAGTGGAAGCAGAGCGGGAGATTGAACAAACAAATCCTTGCGAGCAGGGAGCAGTTTTTCTGGCCGCTCAACTCCACTCACATGCTCTGGTGCAGCCACAATATGCATATACCCATCCAGATGTTTTTTTGAAAACAATCTTGCAGGAAGGTTCCATTCAAAATAAGAAAACCCTTAAGAAATGGTCTTGGTTCTTTAGATGAATTAGATCAAACTAAGTAATCAGGAATGTAAATACTGTACCTTGTATTTTTTCCTCTTCTCCACCTCCTCCTTCAGAAACACTTCGTAGTTGGCAATGTCAGCCTCCACACACTTCAGCAGAGCCAGCAGCTCCTGCATGAGACATGGGGGGGAAAACATGACTGAGAGACATTTGTTCACAATATCAGACAATCAAAGACAGCAAGTTACTCAACCACTGTCCTCTCTCTTTCAGTACACAAGTTAAAGACCAATGGAAAAAACTAAGGAAAATAGGTACAGTGTGGTTGTATGGGTAAGAGGTCAACTGGTTAAAACTAAAAAGCAGAATTGAGGAGCAATATATTGAGAATAACACCATTCAGAATCTAAAGGAATAGCATACAGCACTGGACATTTCTAAGAAGATGTTTAAAGGGAAAACCTACTTTAGGAGAGTATTTCTCCCCAGAGGGCTTGTTGCCTCCAATGGTTTCCATAGAGATGACCTTTTCTTTGCAGAGCTTGACCTCTGTTGTCTCTTTTCCCTCCTCCTCTTTCACCTCCACAGATGGTCCCTCCTTTCCCTCCTCCTTCACTTGTTCCCCATCTCCTGCGGCATTGTTCCCTTTTTCTTTTATCTTCTCTGGGGCGCAGGGCCGCTTGGCCCCATCAGCCAGTATGTCTGCTGCACAGTCAAAAAAACAAATCTATTTACCAAGTAAATCAAAACAGCCCATCATCTGATTTAGAGTTATGCTCTTCCATACAGCTCTGTCCACTAACACAATTCAATAAATCATAAGTTTGACATCTGGTTGAAGGCAAGCAACTGCTCTTTGATCCTCTTGATTACTATGATCTTCCTATGAACCCCAAAGGCCCAGTAACACATATGCACACATGCACACATACGCGCACGCGCACGCGCACACGCACACACACACACACACACACACACACACACACACACACACACACACACACACACACACACACACACACACCAGGTGGCTGGATGGCGTAGATGACACCGTCTTCTTGTAGGTGCAGCAGGGCAGAGCTGACTGAGGGACCCAGCTCTCGGACGGCACGATTGTGCCGAGCATCCAACCTCATCAGCCCTTCATCTTCCCCGAAGAGCACTCGGGACAAGTGGGAGGCCACAGGGCTGGAGGGTCGCGTGGCGGCCTGGGAACGCGCTGGCGAGCGCAGTGGGGAATTGAAGGCACTGCCAATCTCAGAGGCAGTGTCTGTGCTCTCATTGCTGGGTGTGGGCGAGGGCTGTGAGGCAGCCGTGATGCAGATGCCCCCCGTACGGCCCTCTGTGCGCACAGATAGGGGTGTGGCCAGAGCGTCCTTCCTCTGGACTTCCTTCTTCAGTTTTTCTGCCAAGACGCTGAGCGCCAACTGGCTCTCAACTCCGCCCCCTACCCTCCCTTTTCGTGCACGTAGCCCTGTCTTTCGTCTGAACCTGCATACACGTATGCACAGACACGCAAACACACAAACAATCCTTATTAGTCAGACACTTGGTGGATAATTGCTTTAAAGTGTTTTTTTTGTTTTTTTGGCACATTGTTCTTTAGTCTGGATAATGACTTTTGTCATTCAAGGCATTTAACACATACTTGGTAAATACACAGTCGGATGTGGTGCTGACCTGCTAGGTGTGCCTGCTGTGCCTGTATCTTCTTCCTCTTCATCATCATAGTCATCCTCATCATCAGAGAAAGGGGGCTGAGGTGCACCTGGCACCCGAGAGCGACCCATGCCTGCAGCAAGATCCTCTTCCTCCTGTCATTCACAAAAAGCATCCAATCAGCAACCAGGTGATGAAATACACTATTGGTCACTGAGACAAGTGTTATCCTAATCCTAAGCCCTTCCTCCTGACCTGCATCGGGGACTTGGCATAGTTGTGGTTGTCCAGGAAGGCAGGCAGGCGCTGAACAATGGAATTGGGACTGGTGACAGGCTGGGAAGCTCCCCCTGACGGGGCTGCTGGTTTGCCCATGACTTTGGCCTTGCTAGAGGGGCTGGGGGCAGACTGGGACTGGACTCCTGCACCACCTTTAGAGTCTGGGGGAGAGGGATACATAGTCAGAATCCCTGGATTTGAGTGTGATGTGTGGTCACAATAATCAATTCTATCATGAGAGTATACAGTGGGGGGTTTGTGGTTAACTTAAATACCTGTTGGAATCTGCTCGGCCCCCTGTGATGTAACTGGCCTAGGGTCTGCTTCTTTCTTGATAGCAGGGGCTGTGTCCTCCGTGGAGTCCTGGTGTTTCTTGTCCTGGACAAGCTCTGGCTGTGTGACCCTGATCAGCTGGAGAACAAGCAACACATTCATGTCATGTCTCATTAGTAATAACACTTAGACAGCCACACAACATAGATGCACACACACGTACAGTGGCCTGATGTAGAGTTTCTGACCTGCTGCAGCCCCTCCAGAACAATTTGCCGGTTCCGCTTCAGAATCTCCAGCTTAGACTCATACTTCATCCTGCGATCAGGAACCACTGCCATCAGGTTGAAGCGGATATCGTGGTATGGTTCTCTGAAAAAGGAGCGAGCGAGAGAGTAGTGTGTGAGTGAGTGTGTGTGTGTGTGTGTGTGTGTGTGTGTGTGTGTGTGTGTGTGTGTGTGTGTGTGTGTGTGTGTGTGAAAGAGGGAGAGAGAGAGAGAGTGTAAAACCAATATAAACATTACTGAAACTGGATATTATATTGGCTTCAGACTCACCCAGCCGTGGCCAACCCAATTCTCTCCATGATAACCCGTCGGGCTTTATCAGTCCACTCCTCCTCCTCTCCCCATGGCCCTGAGAGAGAGGGGGACAATGACAAACAGTTTAGATGACCATGCCCATCCTCCTTTCCTCTACAATACATGGGTCAGTGGAGGGTACTCTTTACATTGTGGTCTGGTCTCTCACAATCTTAAAGGGTTGGGTTGCTATACAATAGATGCAGGGTTCTCCCAAAAGAATGTAAGAAGTGCCACCTTGTGGACTTGGCTCTGTGTAAAACATTTCAGAGCAAATTAAACTAATATTTAGTCATCATAGAGTAACTATCTTTGATGGTCAATGATAGCGTTGTTAAAAACTAAAGTGAAAGCGTTATATTCCTCAGTTAATTCAGCGCAATCCAACGCACCCCATTCAAAACTCCTGGAGAAAATCCTGCTATGCTATACCAAGTGTTTTGAACTTACTGGGATGTCTCAACACCAGTGTGCAGCCTTACCATGATCAATGGGGTAGGCCTTGAGTCCGTCAAGCTCAAAGAGGCGATCTTTGATGGGCACGTAGCTGACGAAGTGAAAGGCTTCCATAGTTCGTACTGCACTAATCCCATTCTGCTTCTCAGGCAGGTGTCTGGGCTCCGGTCTCCATGGAAACAAGAAAAGGAAGAGGCTTGAGAAACGGACAATACTGCAAAATACCTGAGGCTCTCGCAAGGCAATGCCTATCAATCATATGGGTCAGTCACGTTTGTCCAACTCAGTGACACAGCCAGAGGGTGCTCCAACACAACAGGAATATATGTTCTACTAACTACAGCCCCACTAGTGAGGCCACAGTGCCCCCTACCTGGCATGGCTGTTGTGAGCTTTGGCCAGCTCTGGGGCATTTCCAATTGCGTAGCCTTTACTCTGGAAAAACATTAAGAAAACACAATTTAATAGTTGATCCTAATACCACAGCATAAAACAGGAAGGATACATACATACATACATACATACATACATACATACATACAATGTGTATAGTATGGTAAATGTGTAGTAGCCAATGTGAGGATCTCAGTGTGTGCGTGTGTGGTGTGGTGTGGTGTGGTGTGGTGTGGTGTGGTGTGGTGTGGTGTGGTGTGGTGTGGTGTGGTGTGGTGTGTGTGTGTGTGGGGGGGGGGGGGGGGGGGGGTTGTGAGGGGGGTCTGTCTGTCTGTCCTCACCTCTGGACTAAAGCCTTTAGTGAATGTCTTCATGCGGCTAAGGGTGGTGTCTAGCTCAACCCCGCTACAGTTCAGGAGCACACTCAGTAATGCATGGGTAGCACAGGAGTTTGGGATTAGCTGAACACAGAAATTACAGTGTCAACACCAAGCAAGTCAATGACAGATCAATCATGATATTATGCCATTAGATAACACTTCCATGAGATAACCGTAACCTAAGATAGCTCTACTGGCTGCAAATGCATTAGGAAAACATCCGATATTTGTACTTCACGTCTGTATACATAAATGCACTGCAACAAGACTGCTATCATCCCCAGTGTCTATGATTGAACAGGCTTACCTGATGGGCAAAGAACATGTCATTAACAATCTCATCATCAATGACAGAGGTCTCGTCTACCAATGTGGACACCTTTCTCCTGGACCTACGCTCTTCTATCCACTTAAATAGGAAGATAAAGCCATAGACGGGGCTATAGGGGGAAAAGGTGAAGGCATGAGGACATCAACTAAATTTGGCAGTCGCCTACATATTTGTTTGAGTTACACATGTACAGCAGGCCAACATCAGTGTATGTGTGAATCAGAGAGAGGCTATGAGCACTGTTGCATACCTTGGACACTTGCTTTGCAGATCGTATATCTCCTCTACCTGGACACCCTTCACACCTAAATAGGAACACACGTCACTGACTTACAGTATGAATTATTATCACATACACACAAGGACCTCTGTGTGATATACAATTTTTACCACTGAATTTCCTTTAACAATATCAAATCTACTCACCAAAATCTTCCACCAAGAGCGTAAATAGCCCTGCAATCACCAAACAAAACCACACGTTAACAAAGCAAACATAATGATTACAAATCGCTTTCAAGGGGAAGACATGATACACAGTGCAAGCTGTAGTTATATTCATGCACAGACGATCATCAAATATGTACCTAGCTAACTAGCTACTCAGATTGCAGATTATAGCACTTTCCATCATAGAGCTAACTTAATTGCTGAACAACAACATCAACAACAACAGAAACATCAAACATAGGGTACTACTTACCCGGGTCACTCTCGAGTTCCAGCCACCCTTTGTTCATATTTGCATTTATACACCGTCCGTCGACATTTGGCTATGTGCTCTGCCAGTCCATTTTCAAGAGATTAACAATAAAGCTTGATTTAATAAACTCAAGACACTAGGAAAACCTCAAATCTGTCAAATGTCTTAGCTAACTAATGTCAGCTAGATAACTGGCTAGCTCTAGAATAAACACAAAAGAGCGACAATTCTGTCGCCTTAACTTTGCGTCATTGAGCTGCGACTCCAAATGTTCTATGGCGTCTAACTCTCTAAAAACACGACATTTTGCCCGGTGGTGGTGCTATACACCAGTGAATATCACAAAAACGTGTACTATCTTTGCTGATTACACAGACATATACTGGAACCTACGGATTCAGTCTACGTGAATGAACTAAAGGCATTACTTTACAAACATAAATTATGATTATCAGTTGAGTCAGACCATAGGAGATGCCATAGTAGTAGCGCTCAGTCCGCAGTGTGTTATTGCATTGGAGAAATATGATCATGTTAATGTTTCAACAGGCAGTCCCGTAGCGCACTCTCTGCTAATTATTTACTTAGTGGAAGTGGATCCGTTCTCACCACTGAATAATTCACACTTTTAGAATATGGGTGGTGATAATTTTCCTTACACTTGTCAACAAAAAGCTAATAATGATGCTTATATATAACGGGATCGCACTTCTCTGTTTGGTTTGGCCAAAGAGAGTAATAGGTTTGCCAAGACAGTCCAACAGATGTCGCCAAATGCCTTCTGATGCATGACTCGAGTGTACCCCGGAACCTTCGAACGGGTTGTTTTTCCTTGCATGCAGGAGAACATACTTTATTGTTACCCATAAAGAAACTGTGAGGGGGAATTAAATAATTCACTGTTTATAAAAAAAAAAATTGATTAATCATCAACATTGTTACCAACTGTGAGATTTCCTAAGGGAATACACAAGGTAAGGAGCTTGGTGATTTGAACCTGAAATGCATTTGAGCGTGAAATGTTTTCTGTTAACGTTAGCTAGCTAGCTAGCTAATTCTGTCAACCCCTGGACAATAGACGACGTCGTTGCTGCTGCTGCTGTTGCTGCTGAATTTCAGCGAGATTAGCCTCTGCTGCTAGTACAAATAGCTAACAACAAGCGAACTGCGTAGCCAGTCAAGATATCTAAACACTAATGAGGTTAGCCACTCGATAATGTCTCTGGAATAAATGGTAAAATAATATAGCGAGCTAGCTGGATTGGTGTTATCTTGGACCATCTGTTCCTATCGTATTATTCACTTCGCTAAATATTAATTGCAACGCTATATCATTGTTACTAGCTAATGTTAGCCAGCAGAAAGGAACCCTGCAGCCAACAACCTCATCCTGTCCACATCTGTATCTTGGGTTCATTCATGTCATCTTGCTAGCCAGATATCTCTCATCTCGTGTGTGTGTGTGTGTGTGTACATATTTGTGCATAAATGGGAAGATATCATAGACGTCCTGAACAGTGATCATATAGATAATATTGCATGAGCAGTTGTGCAGGAGTGTTCAATTATTTGATGCTGGACATGCATGCATTATTGAAAACCCTTCGATGCTCTGTCTGTAGACATGAGAAACCAGTAGGAGCTGAGTGTTCACCAGTGGAGCCATAAATCGGAGGATGGGCTCATTGTAATGCATGACATAAGGAATGGTATCAAACACGCATGTACATACACAATATTATTCAGTGTTGCTTATTTCTTCTGGCAGATGTAAGAACATACTGCTTGAAATCCCTCAGTTCAAGTGTACATGGTGTTGTTGCTCTCACTGAGCACTGGTTGTATTGCCAGCTAGAGAAATTGAAATAGTTGTGACCTACCCAGTACACACTATTATCCAGAGTAGGCAATGTCAGTGCATTCCAACAAGGATGCAGAATCAATCACATACTACAGCCATTTCCTGTTTGTAAAATGCACAGCATTTGCATAGTGGAATTTAAACTTCAAAACGTGATTGTTACCATTGTTATTATCCCATTATTAGGACACAACATGAAGGTTATGTTATACTAAGCCTAGCACACGCTGTGCATCAGTTTCATCAGCAGAAAAGAGAGTGAGTGAATCTCTCGCTGTGTGTGTAGGTGGGAGGCAGGAGGTTGTGACATAGAAACCTGTCACAGTCGTTGTATAATGGTCTAAAGGAACAGAGTGTACTGCCTGTGTGTATATTAGTTTCAGGGAGTGAGACCATCCTCCATCTATTAGGTTAGCCTATAGGCCTGTCCATAAGGCACATTGGCATTGGGAAGTTATGTAACAACTGTTATGTAATTGTTGGTCTCTCTCTCTCTCTTGTTTGCCCACTCACACATACACACCAGCTATTTTCTCCTTTTTATATGGTTTGTTTTTTCTCTCTTACAATTCTGGAATATGAGGTTTTGTAAGGAGAAAACAACCCCAAAAGCAATATTGCAGTTTATGCTATGCAGCTCTATTCAGAATGAAAGGCTATAGTATCAAAATCAATCCAGTGAGCCCACACCAACTTCCCTTTGTTCTGCATTTGGCAATTGACATAATGAACTGCTACAAAGATGGATTCTGATGTGTAACAGCACGTATTAGAGATCTGTCAAAAATGTTAAGCCACAATCTGTAATTGGAAAAACAACAAAACATCAACCCTGCCATATAAAGATAAGGGACGGGGAGAAACGTTACCACTCAAATTCATAGACACAACGAATGACATCAACATGGGGCTGGGATATATTCTGACGCTATACAGGGTTTGTTTTCATTCCTGTGTTTGTAAACATTGGAGTAAAACAGCCTTATATTTTGGCTTAAGCTATGATGGGGTTAGACAGTTGTATTAAACTCATGAGGTATCTGTAAGAAATATTATTTTAGAATCAATGGGTAAATGTATTGTATAAATCCCAAAACGGCTTCATGAACTATCGATTGTGGCTTTAATGTGATGTTTGATGGTCTCGTATGTTATTCTAGGTACCCCTAGTGAGGATGTGCAGGTAATGCTCTCAGAGCCCCACGGGACACCATGTCTGAAGAGGCGATCTCAGGAAGTGACCTGGATCCCAGCATTAACAGCGAAGAGGAGGATTTGGAAGAAGAAGAGGAGGAGATGGAGGAGGATGAAGATGAGGACGAAAATGACGGGGATGATGAAGATGACACTGTTGGTGAGTGGCTGTAGACTTAGGCTATATGTTGTTCTGCCTTCTACTTGACAACCACATCACTGGTACTGCACCTTCTGTTGAAAATAATCTAGCTAGCCTATTGAAATAAATTGAATACTGTGTGTGAAATACTTCCTGTCAATAATGGTTGCAAAGTTGCTGCTAAGAAAGTGCTGCAACAGTTTTTCACTATTTCTCTCAAAGTTTGAAGCTAAAGAAATCACTTTTTCACTTTTTTTTTATTTGCATCTATGGTGCAAATGTAATCATTTAGTCAGTTAGGCCTACACAGTGGGAGGCAGTGTGCCAGTCTATGCGTGATCCGGTACGTCACAACATCCCACATTGTTACAGACAGATGGGAACATCTAAGAGCAGAGCAGTGCAGAGAATGCAGGTCAGGGTTTGATTAACAGAACTATCGTTTGATTAAACTCATGGACTGGAGCTGCATCTCCCAGCAGCACTCCAAAATATGTGTTCAATGCCAGGAATGTGAGAGGCTGCCAGGGGTAAGTAACACCAGGCAGGCCTCACTATTTCTCTCTCTCACACACACTCACACTCACACACAGGATGTGTGTCTAATGAAGACATTGCATCTCTATGGGGTCAGACAGTAGTAACAGAAAATGATCAGTATCTCAACACAGGTAAATTAATGTTATAAAATAAATTGCAAAACTCTTTTGGTAAATGTTGTTCTTTGGAACTTGGTCAGTACTGTCACTTCAATGTTCAGTGTTTTCTTCCAAATTGTATGCTAGTTGCAAGTTATGTATAACGAACTGACACATTGGTTTGTTTATGAGATAACAAGGTAATTAAGTTGGGTTCATAAAAGGTTAATTGATTTCTCTCCCCTCTCCCTCAGAGCGACCTGAGAGTGCCCAGGGCAGTGCAGAATCTTCCCAGGGCTCCCCCTCAGCTACCTCACCCTCTGGAGAGTCTCCATCTGAGCCCCCGTCTCAGCCCCCATCCAGGCCTTCCTCCCAGCCCACCTCCAGGCCTGCCTCTCGCTCTCACTCTGGCCCTGGCTCCCAACCCCCATCTAGGCCGGAGAGCCCCAGCCAGGCCCAGCCCTCTGTTGGCAAAACCAAGAAATCAAGGACCTCCAAGTCCTCCAAGACCTCCAAGTCCTCCAAGTCCTCCAAGACCTCCAAGTCCTCCAAGCCCTCCAAGCCCTCCAAGCCCTCACACATGAGGAAGAATATCAGGTACACTCAACTGTTATGACAGTTTCTGATTGATATAACTGTTAAATCTATGTTTCCCTCTGACCCACTCTTATGTCTTCTTTTCCCCACAGAAAGCTGCTCAAAGAGCACCAGCTGGAGGCAGTAACCAAGGCTGCACAGCAAGACGAGATGGAGAGACGGAAGCGTCTAGAGCAGCAGAGGAAGGACTTCCCAGCACCGCATGTCGCAGAGTGTCCCACAGGTAAGAGTAGAGTACTGCCCTGAGCACTGTTCTGCCTCATCCCAAAACACTGCCTAACGATGCTCCATGGACTGGGTTTTCCAAAAAATTCAACCACCTCAATATACTGGACCTCTCTTTCCATTTTATTTGTTGACTCCCTTAGATCTCATTTCTCTCTCTCCATCTGTCCTCTCTCCCCACCAGGGGAAGCACTGTTGAGGTCCGGGGAGGTGTCTCAGGGGGTGTCTGCTCTCCTAGCCAAGCAGGAGGTGATCTGTCTGGACAGCAGCAACAGTAGTGGAGAGGGGGAGGAGGAATCCACACCACCAGCCCCTGCCATCAGAGATGGTGAGATGGAGCGCAACCGTAACCTGTCGACATGTAGGTTCTCAAAGATACACAGGCTGAGGCTAGATAGACAGGAATATGAAAATGTTCCAAGTCAGTGCTTTAATCTCACCTGCCATAAAAGACAGAGCATGCAAACTACAAGCAGCATAGACTCAATTATTGCTTTAGGATTAATGTGCTAGTTATAACCTTGATTTAGCTGTGAAGTGACTGTCAATGGAACGACTAATGCACCTGCTTTGACCCTGTGCCTGTCACACCTGCCTTGACACAGATGTGATTGAGCTCAGCTCTGGGGACGATGATGCACTGCAGATCAGTAGCGAGTCTGCCAATGAGGATGAGGATGGGGAGGGCACGCCTGGCACAGAGGAGAGCAGCGGGGCGCACATAAATGATGCGCTGAACCACCCAGATGCCCAGGGCCGAGTGCTGGTCAACATCAACCACCCAGCAGAAGAGGAAGATCTGTATATGGCCCCACAGCTCGCCAAGGCAGTCAAACCACACCAGGTGCACACATAGCATCATGGGAAATGGAGTCAAGGGCACTCTATAAACTTTAGATATTTCTCTTTTTCACTCACTCATGCTCTCCTTTTGCTCTGTCTATGAATGTCTCAGGTTGGTGGGATCCGGTTCCTATATGATAACCTGGTGGAGTCTCTCGAGCGCTATAAGAGCAGTAGTGGGTTTGGCTGTATCCTAGCCCACAGCATGGGCCTGGGAAAAACACTACAGGTCATCTCCTTCATAGACATTCTGCTGAGACACACTGGAGCACACACTGTGCTGGCCATCGTCCCTGTAAGTAGATCCACATCTGTTTAAACCATATCCCAACTATTATAGAAAGCCAGACTATGTTCATATGAACGGTCGTGCGTGCGTGCGTACATGCGTGTGTTAATCTTTCCCTCTCTCCCTCAGGTGAACACACTACAGAACTGGTTGGCAGAGTTTAACCTCTGGCTTCCATCCCAAGACGCCCTGCCCCCTGACAGTGACCCCACCTTTATCACAGCCCGCACCTTCAAAGTCTACATCCTCAACGATGAGCACAAGTGCGTAACATACCCCAGCAGTGTGTGTGTGTGTGTGTGTGTGTGTGTGTGTGTGTATGATACATTGTATATCCATGAGGTAGACCCATATAAACACAAGGCTGATGGTTGTGTCTGACCTCCAGAACTACAGTGGCCCGGGCTAAAGTTGTGGAGGACTGGTCCAGAGATGGGGGGGTGCTGCTCATGGGCTATGAGATGTATCGGCTGCTCTCCTTGAAGAAGAGCTTTGTGACAGGCAGGAAGAGGAAGTCCAAGAAGCCCGCCGGGCCTGTCATCATTGACTTGGATGAGGAAGACAGACAGCAGGAGCTCATGAAAAGTGAGTAGTGGCCACAGGGTCAGGGCTAGGATGGACTAGGGGCCCACTTCAGACAATCTGATCTGGTATAAAATGACTAGGTCACATGCCTGTGTAGTGTGGTTAACTGTAAAGATTTTGTCTCTTTATTCATTATACACTTTCTCACTTCCTCCTCCGCCTCCTCTCTCTCACCTACACAGGTATTGAGAAGGCCCTGGCTCGGCCTGGTCCAGACGTGGTGATCTGCGATGAGGGTCACCGCATTAAGAACTGCCACGCCAGCACCTCTCAGGCCCTGAAGAGTATCCGCTCGCGGCGTCGCGTGGTCCTGACAGGCTACCCACTCCAGAACAACCTCATTGAGTACTGGTGCATGGTGGACTTTGTCAGGCCCGACTTCCTGGGCACGCGGCAGGAGTTTAGTAATATGTTTGAGCGGCCCATTCTGAACGGGCAGTGCATGGACAGCACACCGCAGGACATGCGCCTTATGCGCTACCGCAGTCATGTACTACACAGCCTGCTGGAGGGATTTGTCCAAAGGTGAGAGCGCCCACCCTGTTAGAGTTGAAGGGAAAGTCTCGGGGGTAGTTCGAACATAATTGCCTCTCCCATTGTCACTCTGACTCTATTGTTTTATTTGTGTGTTGTGTTTGCACTCCACAGGCGTGGTCATGACGTACTGAGAGACCAGCTACCTTCTAAGGACGAGCATGTGATCATGGTGCGGCTGTCACCTCTCCAGAGGGCACTCTACTCTGAGTTCATGAAACGCTTCAGAGAAGCCGGCAACAGTGGCTGGCTTGGCCTCAACCCACTCAAGGCCTTCTGTGTTTGCTGTAAGGTGAGGCTTCTCTCTGCACTTCTGCTGTGGGTTTAGACATTGAGTCTGATGGCCCTGCCGTAATTCCCCAACCTTTTAAAGACACAGTCATAATTGGAGTTCCTTGACTTAATATGTGTCCTCCATCTCGACCCCTCCAGATCTGGAATCACCCTGACGTCCTGTATGAGACCCTGCAGAAGGAGAACTTGGCCAATGAGCAGGACTTAGACCTGGATGACCTCACCTCAGCTGCCAACTCCCGCTGCCCTGGTGCTGGCCTCAAAGGCAAGGCAGCCGACTCCACCAACAGCAAAGTAAACGTCACTCTACCAGGGCTCAACCCCATACAGGAAAGAGCCAACCAGGTTGTCACCTATGAATGGGTACGTCATAATACCACTATATACCCACAGGCTAGCAATTCCTATGGAACCTCTCCTCCTCTTCGAAAATCAATGTGTTGTCACGCACTGTTTAGCTGAAGAGGACTTGTTGATACTTGAGTTGATGTGTGCAAGAGCGAGACCTCTTAATTGAATAGTCTCGACTTCCATTAATCTCTCCTCAGGCAAAGGATATAATGACAAACTACCAGACAGGGGTTCTGGAGAACTCTGCCAAGATGGTGCTGCTCTTCCATTTGATCGATGAGAGTGTGAGCAGAGGAGACAGGATCTTGGTCTTCAGGTTGGAGCTCCTCCTCAGTCTGACAGTGTGATTCATTTTAACATTCCCTACCACCTCTACATTATCTAAGTGGGTGTGTGTGTGTGTGTGCGTGTGCGTGTGCGTGTGTCCAACAGCCAGAGCTTGTCCACCCTGACGGTCATTGAGGATTTTCTGTCCAAGAGGCCCATTCCGGCAGGAAGAGTCACAGCAGACAACCACAGCCAGACCTGGGCCCGCAACATCAACTACTACAGTGAGTCATCTGGTCCTGTTTCTGTTCCTATAGCAACACTTCACAACAACCTCATGAGTGTGCCCCTCTTGTGCTAGCTTCTGCTGTGATTTTGCTCCAGCTCTCTCTTTTATTACTACAATCATGAACTGCTCTAAAGAAACTACTACGAGTGCTTGCCTGTTTCTATAGCAACCATTCCTAGGTGATGATTATCTTGGCTCCAAAGCTAACTTATCTAATCAACTTGCTCACTTGCCTTTTCTCAGCCATCAGAGATGGTTTTATTAAGTTATACTGCCTCCTATTGGACTGACTATACCCTACACCTCATCCTGTACAGTATGTTTGTCAGGAATGATGATGTAAATCTGTCTGTTTTGAACTCACAGGGTTGGATGGGGGCACGTCTGCCTCAGAGAGAGAGAGGCTCATCAACCTGTTCAATGATCCAGAGAACAACACAGCATGGCTCTTTCTACTGTCAACTAGGTAATGTATACACTGCATTCCTCAACCAAACAAAACAATATTCACTCACACAAACATTCACCTGCACACATGAAATCGGCCATTTATATTCACACATCATCATACAAAATCCCTTCTACACAGGACAAGTATCTTAGTAAGTCTGTTATGTCTTGCAGGGCGGGATGCTTGGGGGTGAATCTGATCGGGGCGAACCGTGTTGTGGTGTTTGACGCGTCCTGGAACCCCTGTCATGATGCCCAGGCGGTGTGTAGGGTGTACCGCTATGGCCAGAGGAAACCCTGTCACATCTACCGCCTGGTCTGTGACTTCACCCTGGAGAAGAAGATCTATGACCGTCAGGTCTCCAAACAGGGCATGTCCGGTAAGAGAGTGTGTGTGTGTGTGTGTGTGTGTGTGTGTGTGTGTGTGTGTGTGTGTGTGCGCTTATGTGTGCGCTTATGTGTGTCTTTATGTTTAAGTTTTATGATGGGGAGTTGAAATGTGAATCGCTAAGTATATGGGCAGCTCAGTATCACACTCTCTGATTGATTGTGTCCAGACCGTGTAGTGGATGACCTGAACCCGGTGCTGAACTTCACTCGCAAAGAGGTTGAGTCCCTGCTGCACTTTGTAGAGGAGGAGCCTGACCGAGCCAAAACCCCTCTGCAACCCCATGAAGCCATGGAGACGGTCATTAACCAAGCCTGTCAACTCTACCCTCACCTCATCTCTAAGGTATACACACACACACACACACATACACACACAATCAGACGACACTACACCCCCATGCACACATACGCCTTATTACCCACTCTTGTTATAGTTAGTCACACAAACTAATGGACCTCTTGATCTCTCACTTACCAGCCACCCTTCCATCATGAGTCTCTTCTGGTCGATCGGAAGGAGTCAAAGCTCACTAAAGCAGAGAAGAGAGCTGCCAAGAAGAGCTATGAGGACGAGAAGCGTGCGTCCGTGCCCTACTCCCGCCCGTCCTACGCTCACTACTACCCAACCAGTGACCAGACCCTCACCAACATACCAGCATTCAGCCAGCGCAACTGGTTTGTGTAACACTTTACTAATGTCAAATCACTCCAAACCTCTTACCTGTGCTATTTCACCACTAACGTATAGCCCTGACAAATATCTCAATAGGGCTGCAAGCCTGGTAAGCAGGGCTAAACAACAGCAAATCTTCTGCATCAGTGTGTGTATATGATCTTCTTGTGTTTTTAACCTGTTGCCACCAGGCGCCCTACAGCTCGGCCTGATGAGAAACCTGTGGCCAGTGTCCGGCCCGTCCAGTCAACTCCAATTCCCATGATGCCTCGCCAGGTGCCCATGGGCATGGCTGGCTCCAGCTCTGGGGTCAGCTTCCCTGTCAACTACCTGCAGAAGGCTGGGGTGTATGTCCAGAGGATCATCACCACAACTGGTACTGAAACACTCTGAAGTACTTTGAATGCCACCGGGCATTAGGATAGACAGGTAACCTTTGGCATCGTTTTGACATCATCTGTTTTGTTTGAACCCTCAGATATTGTGATCCCAGGAGCTAACAGCACCACTGATGTTCAGGCTCGTATTGGTGCAGGAGAGAGTATCCATGTGATCAAAGGATCCAAAGGTACATTTAGAAACATTTTTTACGTGTGCTTATACAGTAATTTAGACTTGTTGACTGCAAGCAAGAATTATATTTGAATTCTAAGTCAACTCAACTAATTGTGTTCCATAAACTGCATCAATAAAGGGCCGTCTGTCTTCCCCACAGGAACCTATATCAGAACCAGTGATGGGAGAATATTTGCCATCCGCTCAGGAAAGATCAGCAGAGCAGCAGAGGGGGGATCTGCTTCTTCCAGAGGTGCAGTATATACACTCAGAGCAATTTTATTACTTCTATTACTGCATATCAGTAATTTAGCAGCTGTTTTTATCCCAGTGTACCACCGGAAGTCATCTAAGTAGCAGGGGTCAAATAAATCCTAGGAGGGGGGGAGTGTCTAAAGAGGCACTGGTGGTTGAAATGAAGGTCTTTGTAACGGTAAGACTATCTCTGTTCTACAGAATCCCAGGATTCCCTGCTCCACTCCATCAGTAACGGCCGTTCTTCTCCCACTGAGCGGCAGCGCCTGACTCCAGACAGCGAGACACGCCCCTCCACCCCAGAGAGCCCAGAGCTCCTCAGAGCGCTCAGCCGCTACGCTGTCGCCTCAGACGCCGTCACTGTGGGAAACGAGTTGCAGTCTCCATTGGAAGCGGTGGCTGCTGCAGGGGACGGAGGCAGCACACAGCATAGTCAGACTGTGGACCTCAACAGGCAGCTGGGAGACGACATCATCGACGCCGCCCTGGACCTGCGTGGCAGCAAACGCAAGATGGCGTTTGAGAGCCGTGGCCATAAGCAGGGGGCAGGCAAACGCACAAGTGCAGCAGGGCGGTATCCCAGCCTCTCCCTGGGCAGTGGGCTCGGTTTCCCCCCTGTAGGCCTGAACCCTTCCTCCCTACTGGGAACACTGGGGCAGATGAACCACCCACTGCTGATGGCTGGCAGCACGCTGGGAGACCTGCAGGCCATGTTCCCCTCCGTAGGGACAGACCTCCTCAGCCAAGTAACCACAGGAAACGGGCACCTACCTTCCTCCTCTTCTTCGCCCTCTTCCTCCTTCTCCTCCACTACTACAACCATGCCCATGTCCTCTGCCGCATCAGCCTCCACCTCGTCCTCCTCCTCCACCCTGGCATCTGGCTCCCTGCCCCCCTACATGATGAACCCTAGTATGGCCGGTTTGCTGTCCTCTGGCTTCCCTTTGAACTACAGTCAGTCCCTTCTTTCTGAGCCCAGAATGTACCCCAACTCTCTGCTCACTGGGGGGCTCTCTGCAGCCACCCCTAGCTCTGCTGCGTCCAGCTTCCTCTCCCACTTCCCCACCTCCCCCTCCAGCCTCCTGGGAGCAGCACTGAGCCGGCCAGACACACACCTGGCCACAGAGAATGGGGGGAGCAGCTCTGATGATGATGTCATCGAGGTGACAGGACAGTAGGCACTCTAAGACCTCAAGGGATGACCGGCAAGACAATTCCCTGACCTGGCTAACCTTCAAAAACCCCTACACACATCACACACACACATGAACTCTCCCATGCCGTGAGCGAGAGAGAGGGAGCGAGTTGTACCTCAGTGTGATTACCAAGACAAAATAACAAATCCGTATGCTGAATATCTTAGTGACAAGACATGTTGCCCGAGTTCAGCCTGAGTACCATTGACAATAGGAATGGATTTTTGTTGTAAGAGACCAGTTGAATCTGACATGGGACTTCCAAGTAATGCCTCCCCTGCTATATCATGTAGCTTGGCTTGGCAATGTACTTATCCCCATGACCACTGAGGACAATGTTATCATCAATTGGAGCGCTAGCATTCAGAAAAGGTGATTTTTATTTTATTTTTTATATGGTTTTCACTTTATGGTGCCATGCCAAACCATGCTCTTTTCATTGATGAGTACAGTGTGGCCGAGGATGATCAGCCTGCTTTCTACTTTATCACAGCTGGCACAAGCTATGTTATCAAGCCAATTCAGCTCAAGGTTAGAGAGCCAAGCCGTGCTTGAGAGTGCAATGTAAAAAGAAAATATCTGGGCTTGCACAGTTTGGTTTGGGTCGGCACGACAGTGTGAAAACCGTATTAGATTCATTAGCTATTTGATAGACATTGTAGCATCCCCTGTTGGGAAGGATGACAATACATGTGACCTGGATGTTTTGATTATATAACTGATATTGTTGATATTTTGTAAATGGTGGTCATAATCATTGTTTATATCAAGAGGTCAAACTGTGCAGGGTTGGGTTCAAGGGAAAGGATGATGGTTTGATAATGTGTTATTACGATACAGTTCATGACAATGACCATACCCTCAGATTGGTGCTGTTGGAACAGATTTCCTTTTTTTTTTTTTTTTTTTTTTTTTTTTTAAAGAGAGACCTTAAAACTCAAATGAATGTACTTTCATGTTAGCCTTTGATAGCACAGGGGCTGGGACATGGGTTCGGACAATGTGTTTATCATTTATGTTTAGCCTTAAATGACACAATGGGTCTTGAATCTCAGCATTTACATTAGTACACCCTTTACACTCTGTTATCAGATCAACTGAGCATCCAGACAGTTTTTACAACTCAAGGCACAACCACCAGTCGAACAACATGTTAAAACTTACATTATACTGAAAATGTAGGCGTTATCCTAGGAGTCATGGTGGTATTATACAATACAGCATGTCTGGATGTATACCATCAGATGGGTATGTAGCCACAAACCTACAACCAAACAGCAACGGTTGTTCATTTTTTCATGAAAACCACCAAGAACTGCTGAACTAAGCAAGCAGGTTGTGTGATGGCCTTGCCCAATGGAAAGCACCACAGAGGGGTAGCTTGTCTCAGTGGTGTATCCCTGAATGCACTGCAGTGTAAGTAGCTTATCTCAGTAGTGTATCTGTGTAGCGCCACAGTGCTTTGGGACTTATGTCTGTGCTGTTCTCTGTGGTCTGTAACCCCATTTAAGTTTGCCGTTCTGTGATACTGTCATCTTGAGGTCATTAGGTGAGGGCATGGTTATGTTTCTCCATTTAAATTGTGATTTGTAATGGACATAGAACTCTGAATGCACCACAGGTGGTAACATTATATCAGAGATACTGTATCAAACTATTTCCGTTTGACTTCCAGTGCAGTCTCCTCAATCCCCCCTTCCTCCATATTCCTAGTTATGTTCCAGGTCTACCTTTTTCTGTTTCCCTCCCCAAATACCTAGTTTCTCTACCTACAGCCTGTTCCTAGTCTATCACATCATACAGTACATTATTTTTCTCAAACTCATATCCCAACTTCCTTTACATGTTTCCAAACCTCCATGTATCCAGCAATGATTCAGCCAGTCATCTAATCTTAAAACAACCAATTTTTTAATCTGGAAATTCAAACTTCTAGAGACAAAGCCCCACTTTCTGTCAACATTTATTTACTGTGCTTATTTCTTAAGTGACATGAACATTTTAATGTTTATTTTTTATTTTTCTAAGTAACAATGTTCTTTTATAACTTGATAATGTTAGCTCACCTCTGCTTGTTTGTTACTTATTTCAATGTATGGATTTACCAAAATTATTTATTTATAATGATGGAAATAAATTCATCTGTGTTTTTTATTTTTGTACATTATACTCAGTTTTTTTTTTATTGATTATCTTTTTGTCCACGTTAATCTTTGGTGTTGATGGTGTCCAGAGATATTTGGACTGTCACCCCATGTATCCAGCATAGAGGAGAACATAAAGTGACTGTGTTATTTTGTGTTATTTTAACAGACAATAAAACACATCTCTCTTGCTGTATGAAATCTTTTTGTGTATATTTCGCTGACATGGATTTTTATGGGCTTTGCATGTGCTTCACAAGTCTCATCTGTTTGCAGGCTATGATGGCTATATACTCCAGGAAATACACTCAGCTTTCCATTGCACTCTTTCAGCTAGTAATCTGTTTTGAAGAACCCATGGCCTATGGGGTATGGTTAGTATCACTAAAGAATGAGTTTAATTAATTTGGATATGACTTTATTAGCCAGTCATTTTCCCTCAGGTGAGTGCAGACACTGCAGAGTTTTGGAAGTTACTGTGGATGTGGACAAACATTGCAGATCTGACACATGTTTAAAACTGCAGCATAAGCACCTCATGGAAAAGAGGTACCTTTGTATAAAATAAACTGATTCATTAAAAAATGGTACATGTCCATTCACATCTACAGCTAATACAAAAATAATCAAGCAGCATCAGTATCATCACTCTTTGCATGATTAAACAAAAGCATATTTGCATTACAGAAAATCAACATCATTAATATAATTATCAACAACTAGTATCAGTGTTCCCTGAGTTTTATACACATGCTGTCTTAAATGATGGCAGGCATGTACTTTCTCCATTGGCTCTCACGTGAAATAGAAGACTACTGCACTTTACACTGAATTGTAATAAACTGTCGATACTTTTCGACTGCTATGCCATCACATATGCTATGCTTGTTGAGTTGTTATTGATTTCACTTTGTTGCTCAAGGCATAATTACCTTAACATATTCAAAATAAAAACAAGGACTAAACTTTTAAATGCTCTTTCACTTCACCATCAATAACAATAGTAATGTAATGTTCTTTGTTAGACAAGTATGGTAGTCTGGTTAGGATTGCAGCCGTTTCTTAGCCATGTAAGCATTGGTCACTTGGCTCATGATTACCAGGGAACTGAAGGCAGGGCAGAGTGCTGCCAGGTACCAGGTGTGTCCTCCCACAGAGTTGGTGAACCAGACAGAGCAGGTACCCAGGAGCAGGCTAGCACTGCCCAACAGGTAGGTGATGAGCCCAGATGCAGCATGGTAGCGCTTCAGCTTGGCCAGGGACCAGCCCTTAGCCAGAGAATGGTAGATCAGGGGTAGAGCAGCCACAGACTGCACCCCAACAACACACACTGTAGCCAGACCCACCAAGCCATGCCACGAAGTGAAGTGGGGTTTGCCATTCAGGTGCTTGTTGTAGGATATAGCTGCCAGGCCCAGGGTGGCACAGGTGGAGCAGAGGCACTGCAGGATCCAGTGAAAGCGCGCCTTGGTCTTATGTGGAAGCTTCCGGATGGGAGAGCAGTACGGAGAAAAGAGGAGCAAGGCCTCTGTCATTAAGAAGGAGAACTGAGAGGAGAGATGGGAGAACAGAAATGGCATGGGAAATTAATAGTGGTGGAGGAGAGATGGAACAAACTGTGAATGATTAAAATATATATATTTCAATGAGATTAATTAACTTGCACACATATGTTTCAACTTACAGCCAGAGTCATCAGGAAAGGATGCCAAGAGAACCAACCTGAGTAACAAATAAAACCAACACATACAGTAGGTATGTTTCATATTGGGAAACATTTCGTTATAACGGTATACATTGGTGTGAACTGGGATGAGGTCACATACTCACTTGTTCCCGGCCGCGCCAGCACCGCAATACTTCCTGTGAACACAGCACACATGAGGTGGGTCAATATCCCGAATGCCACTCGCATGTAGCCGTAGATTCGGGGCTCTGATTCTGATGATGCCATGGTTCCCTTTTCTGTCGGACAAGGTGGTCACGTCAAAAACCTTATTTTGTCTTTGGCCAGTTTGAATGAACTCCGATGTCAGTCAGTGCAACCCCATGTGAACCCACAATTACCCTCTTCATCCACAAGATGGAGTTGATCCCGTTTCGCCCTACAATGAAAAAACCTTGACAATAAACGTGCCTAAACAATAAAAACGTGAAACGCGTAATCCTTGGTTTAGTGGCAGAGAGCTTCTTTTAAGATAACAATTATAAAATAATTATCCTTATGATCTTGCCTACGCTATTGAAAAACATCGCAAACTAATAAAAACAGACAAACACGAAATGGGAAAACGTTCGCCTACCTTTGACAAGGTCACGGAAACCATCAGAGCTATCAACACATTATTATATTACAAAAAAACAGCACACTCTCTGCTCTGTCCAGCCGGTCTGACGTGGCCAGATCGAACACTTCCTATTTTCTCACAATGCATTTCGGGAATTGTAGTAATCTCGAGCAGTTTCATAATTGTTATCAGAAAACTATTATAAATCTATTTACCCTTACCATGAACAGTTGTATGGCTGACTCCAACTGCTATTGTTGACCATCTTTATAGCAAAACATGAGTTTATAATCTGATGAAAAAAAATAAAAATAAAAAGTATCTAGGACACATAATATTGCATGGATTTGCCATGTAGGCCTACATGGGCTACCACCAGATTCAGTGTAGGCATACTTGGTGTAAGCCTCTAGTCTCTTTTTTTTCTTTCTAAATTACATGATTATTAACATAACCTGTCAAATCCTCATTATTTGAAAGAGTTACATTTTGGAAAGGCTCACAAAAAAGTGTAGAGAATAAACAAAGAATAGAATTTCCTGAAGTAATTTCATAATCTGGAATAATGCTCTCTCTGTAAAGCCATGGTATGATTGCATAGTATGTACCAGTGTGATGCCTCATTCTCTACTGTTAAACAGGGCACCTGGAATACCGCCCATTCCAAATCCCACCACTCAATGGACACTCAGTGTTCTCCCATTCAATAGTCATTGTGCTCCAATTCCTCCTAAACAAGCTTGTGACTTGTGCCACTGGCTAGACAGTTACATTCTCACTTGGGCATAGGCAGTAGGCCCCTTTCACACACACACACACACACACACACACACACACACACACACACACACACACACACACACACACACACACACACACACACACACACACACACACACACATACACACACACATACATACACACACACACACACTTCCAATTGGGCCAATGTTCATGCAAAATATTCTTGTGAATTCGTTTTGCATCCAGCTCACTTATGTGGGATTATTGGATAGAGAGAAAGTCAGAATCAGTTTGTTATTTTGGGATTCAGCAACCATACCAAATCAGACATTGAAGACCAATTAAACTATGTTTTCCAATTCCCCCCACCCTTGTGACCCACTGCCAGACACTACAGTACACAACACTTGTTATCTCCTGTAGGCCCCTCAGATCCCCTCCCCTTCCTGCGATAAAAATGAAATTTCCTCTTTGACTCTGAGAAAAAAAAAGTGCTAAATAGTACCAAAAAAGAGTTCTTCATTTGTCCCTGTAGGAGAACTCTTTTTGGTGCTTTGTAGAACCCTTGTACAAGGTTCTACCTAGAACCCCTTGTAGAGGGTTCTTCTTGACAGGGTTCTATGTAGTACCAAAAATGCTTCCATCTTTGTTACATATAAAGAACCCCTAAAGGTTGTAATGAAATAACCATAGGGGGTTCTTTAAATGATTCTAAATAAAACAGTGTGTGGTGCCATTTATAAATCATGGCATAGAACCTTTATGTGTAAAGAACCTTAAATTGTCCTATTTGAAACCTTAAATGGTTCTATTTTATAATCTAGGGAACATTTAATTTAATAGATATGTATTTTAACTAGTAGTGGTAGCCTAGCTTCAGGAGGAGTGCAGGCAATTTCACATTAGCAGATCGCAACATTACTCAAAGTTAAAAACTATAAGATACCTCAAAGGTAAATGACCTATTTTGTATACACTTTAATAGTTTAAAAACTGGTTATCTTCAGTACGCTTTTTGAGAGCAGAGCCAGAGCTCCATATTTAAAGCCTAGGGCTCCTCTTCTGGGGTGATTTCCAAATTACCCATTGAATATTAATCCAACAAGCCAAACAGCCAACTTTATTTACATCTAAAGCCACAATGTGTACTGGACTAAAATTATATCTTTATAGTAAAAGGCTATAACATTATCATTGTCTCATAATAACCTTATACTTCCTATCCCTCACCTTGCCTCACTTTCACCCACACGTTTTAGGCTTACTTATTTCTGATACAATTAATATTTTGAATGAACTCTATGCTCAGTCTGTACTCTATGCTCAGTCACTTGAACAGAGAAACACAATGAGCATGGAGAGACGTTTCAGCAGCTCAGTATGAACTAGGACAGTTAAATACGGGATTAGGCAGTAATCTGGCTACAGCGTGCATGCGCAAAACAACTTGAATAGTGTGTCAGCCGTCGTGAGAACGACTCAATGGTGTTTCAACGTTAGACAGTCCACATTCACCACCACCACGCGGCAACAGTCATGAGATCTGGATATCTAGAGAGGTGGGTGATTGACTAAACTCTAAACATTTATGTAGGCTATTTACAGGCATGCGTAAATCGCTTGCGGCGCACCTGCCGTTGCCGGTGTCACTGAACTCGATTGGTGTCACTGGTAGAAAAAAACTAACGGATTAAATAAGGGTTACATGTCCGGATAGCTTCGTTTATCCTGCTTAACGGTTAGTGTAAACTGTAAACTGTTAGGATAGTTTTTAGTGGGCTACGTCAATGTACTTTCCGACAATGAATTACAATTTACAGCCATTGATTTAAAACTCGATTTATAAATTGTAACAAAATAAAGCCTAGATGGAGTCTCGATAAGACCTAAGCATGTGTAACTACTTTGTAACTAATGTGAATACTTGTGGTGACCTAGTTTGCGAGGCGTGAGCCTGTGTCGCTATTCATATTCTAGTCACTGAACGTAGGGTCACAGGCAGGGGTTTACTCAAGGGGGAAGTGGAACAAAATTCCAGCACCTTAGATTGGGAGAAATTAAGCATAGCCTACAGGGGCAATTGCCTATGATCGAAGAAAAGCAAGACATTTTTGATGCAATCTTTCCGGATTGCAAATTACAAAACCCTGCATTGTATATACCTATGCCAATCAGTGCTATCTGAAATATGTATCTTTTGTTTTAGGATTTTTTTACTATAGAACATGAATATAGAGCATCAATAAGCACAATATGCTTTGAATAATTCAAGACGTGTTCAACCTCTCAATTGTATCTCCATTCTGTGATATAGGCCTGGAATATTACATTAGTATAGTAGATCATATCAGTTTGTGGATTATGTTTCCCCTTATCACAGTTGAGTGTTCCCATCTAAATCACATGAACACGCATGGCATTTCATGTTGTTGACATCATGTTAGGCCATTTCAAAGGTGCTCTGTATGATACATTGTCATGTGAAAGCAACTGAAAGAGCTTTCTCCTCTCATGCAGGATTAAATTTGTCATCTTGTCCCACATTTTGATATAATCGTATGAATCCTAGCTTTAGCTAACAAATTTTAATCTAGTTTTTTTTCCTTTAGTATTTTTCGTTGCCATGAATATTTGACCATAGACTGTTGAATTTAAATTGATCTCCAGTGTTGGTATAGGGTCAATTAAGTCTATCAATCACGTAGCGAAGGGGATGACTGAATCTAATTTCATTGAGATTGAACAGCTGAATGCTGGAATGTGAGTGTGATATAAAAGCTAATTCTATGTGATTTATCTTTGCATTTTCTGATTTAGAAAGTCTTACTCTGTGGCATCACCTGAGGACATCTGATCCAGCACACTGCACAATAACCCAGAGATGGAATGAATCCAGACTCAGAGCGAATTGCTTTCTCTGCACTTCAGAGAGGGCTTAGGTGGCCCCCATCCGACATTATCAAGGTCCAAGGATGGATAAATGCCAGTGAGAGCCCTGTCAAAATCAGTTGTAACCCATGTTAATCCTGGGCCGTGAGTGTACACAGGCCAAGCCCGTCTGCGTGCCAGGGACAGGATGTCTAAATGTGAGCTGATCGAGCTGAAGGACCTCAGCCTAAATGATCGCATTGAACTGGCCGCCCCACCACCCCACCCACTCCCCCCACCCTTGATCCCACGGCAGATGAGGCTTCCAGAGAGGCCTAGCCAGTCGCAGGTTGTCCGCCTTGTGGGAGACAGTGTGATTGTTGAGGGGCCATCATGTTTTACAGGGAAGGCTGGAGAGGGACATGACTTCCAGCCTTGCAGCTACACCCAGCTTACCTGGTGTGACCTGTGTGGAGACTTCATCTGGGGCCTTTACAAACAGAGCCTTCACTGTGCTAGTAAGTACTACCACTTGCTAATTTATTTTTTGTGTATTGTTTGTATTTTGTGTGTGTGTGTGTGTGTGTGTGTGTGTGTGTGTGTGTGTGTGTGTGTGTGTGTGTGTGTGTGTGTGTGTGCATCCCTACAGCATATGCATGTTATGTGTATTCCCATTTGAAGAGACACACTGATATTCCTACATGAAGGGATAGACACAAGCATTTTGGCACTTTACTGTAGCAATCTTGTTTCTTGTCAGTGTGATATAGCATTGAACAAACATTACTCTTATCTCCTGTTGCCCCAGTGCAGGATCATCCTGACAGAGAAAGGTTGAATAAATAAATTAAATCATATCTTTATTGTATTTTCTTTTTTCCACCCAATCAGGTGTAAGCTTATGAGTGAGCTTGACCCTATCAGCAGGAAGCTCTGGGAAGCCTCATGTTTGTAGAGATTAGGGACAGCAGGGGCATGGGAACATTTTTGTCTTGCCATTGGACTGCATGCATTTCTGTGTCGTGTATATCTGTTCTTATTCAGACAAGAGAAAATCTGTCACAGCATTGAGCATTAAACAGTGACAGGTTTCAAGCAACTATACACTATTTACCCAAAGTCATTCCATTCATTCATTATTGTAGTGGTGGACAAAATCAACAGCAGAGGGCACTCCATACATACTGATGACCTCAATGCCATACGATAATGAGAATGTTATGAAAGAGAATTCAGTTACCAGTTCATTTCCCAGGTCATGCACAATATGAATGGATAAACACAAGTAATTGGACCCAACAGAGGACATTATGGACGGTCTCTCTCTCTCTCTCTCTCTCTCTCTCTCTCTCTCTCTCTCTCTCTCTCTCTCTCTCTCTCTCACTCCCCCCTCTGCCTCCTCCCTCCTCCAGACTGCGGGTACACCTGTCACTACCGCTGTAGAGCATTTATCCAGTTGGATTGCAGCACAGGTAGTCTCCTAACAGACCTATCGGATGTCTTGGAAGACACCATAGAGACAGACACAAATGTGGTAAGAGATAAAAGGAATGTGTTGAAAGTTGTGACACTCACGTTCTTAAGGCATGCCATGTTTCTTTGATCTTTTTGGAGTTGGCCTGTCTCTATTGTATTTTGTTCAATATTTTCAAGGAGAATATGAAAACCAAATGCATGCCTGCCCTAGCTGAAAGAGATGCATATGCTGCAGTTAGTGTGAGGGGGTCACATTGAATATGCATGCAGAATGGATATAGACCTACAGTAGGTCTGTTCTAATCCAACTGAACACTTTAATTCTTATCTGTGAATGTGTAATATTTAACATGTTTTTAGTGTGTTTTAGTGCCATGGATGGGTTTGTGTGTGTGTGTGTGTGTGTGTGTGTGTGTGTGTGTGTGTGTGTGTATGTGTGTGTGTGTGTGTGTGTGTGTGTGTGTGTGTGTGTGTGTGTGTGTATGTGTGTGTGTGTGTGTGTGTGTGTGTGTGTCTGAATGTGTGTGTGAATGCGCATGTGCATGCATTTAGGGTCTCCTCTTTGTGGGACTGAGAGGGGGTGGGGTGATTGGGATGGGGAGATTGTCTTCTACTTTTAGAGCTCCTCTCTGTGTGCCATATGCTCACAGAGATACAGTTTTTATTACCTACCTCCTGGGCTGCCTGTCAGAAGGAAAAGCCAAGGCAAGAAATTTAGGGGAGGGGTGGAGATGGGTGGGGAGGAAGAGGTTGCTAAGCAACATCACAATAAAGCAGCTGTCCCAATTTTTAACCAGAGAAAATCTTTCTTTGCACGCATAACTCATCGGGAGGGAGTGCCGTAGATGTACGCACGGCTTTTATAGACGTGGTAGGGGCTATATGCTTCCTTGCGGTTGGGGAGGAGCAATAGGTCGGACTCAGACGCGTGCAGTCTCTCTATCAATAGTAATGAAGAACTGATCAAAGCGGACTAGAAGTCGCCTAGCCCTAGATAGATTAGTTCAATGAGGTTACCAAAACTTTTCAATAGGTTTCTTTGATAGGTTTTAGTATAGTAGGTCATGTTATATATGCTTCATAGATTGGCAAAAGGTGTGGGGCGCACACATGCAGTTGTTTACCTATGGCGAATAATAAAACAACAGAGCAGACTCCGTTCTTCGAGATGACTTGGGATGGCACCACGAGTAGTGGATACTGTAGCCAGGAAGACTCGGATTCGGAGCTGGAACAGTTTTTCACCGCACGCACCTCATTCTTTCGCAAAATTAAAAGAATCGCGGTGAGACAAATCTAAATGTATATCTGTCTGCCAGAATAACAGGGTTGATGCTAAAATATCTTATGATTCTATTTAGAGATACGTTTGTTTTCAATCTGCATGTGCTTGTCATTACATTGGTAGGATTTTGTACATGTATTTTTTGTTGCGGTGACCAGATGTTAGTGAATCGTTGTAGGAGGGACAGGATGGGTCTCCAATTATTTAAATAATGAATGCACCCTCACTTATCGAAATTAGTTACAGTAGTTTCAAGCTGTGCACTTTCAACTCATTTACATAATGTTATTTCATGAGCTGCCCCCCGCATCAGTATCAAATGTAAATGTCACTCAAACATAACCCTCTGTTTATCCATATGGTTTCTTATGCTTTTTGATGAGTAAAGTAAAACAAGTGTACTTAAGGTCAGAGCTTTCTAGCTCTGCAGTATCCCTATGTTGAGATATGCTACAGTGAACTCAGTGTTAACACAAATATTGCTCTCTACTCCTGTGAAAAGAGATGCTGCGTTTGAAAGGATGTCAAGATGAGGCTTTGTTGTTGATAGTTTTCTCATTTCTGAGCACCTTTTTTCAAACAAGCTTTATCTTCTCTGCCTATGGCCAGTCAGTCAGTAGCCCCACTAAATAACTGTTTGTATGCTATTTGTGGATTTGTGGTGGGAATTGTTTTGTTTTTGCTTAGACATGAGAGCTTGTGCAACTGGGTGGTAATTCGTAACAGGGTGGTTGATCCTGGTAGGGATGTAACATTGAAGCCTATATTTAATCTGTGTGTGTGTGTGTGTGTGTGTGTGTGTGTGTGTGTGTGTGTGTGTGTGTGTGTGTGTGTGTGTGTGTGTGTGTGTGTAAAATACGTAGTGACTTCCTCTTATCTATCCATGTGGGAGCATGGTTTCCTGATGTTCTTGCTGGCTGGGGTTGGTTGGGAGGGGGTAGAGGACAAGGATGTCCAGGCTTCCTGCTCCAAGCACCTAGCCCTGCCCCAGGCATTTCATGAGGAGAGGAGTCTTTTGAATAGGTTATACAGGCTATGGCTCCACAGATGTTTACATTGATCAAGAGAGTGAGACCAATTTAGTGTGACACACTTACAGCAGGCCAGGGCCCTACTCAATGTCTTCCTGTTGCATAATAAAATTCACTCTGAAATAATTTAAGACTAGGCATAGGTGAGCCGCTGGGTGCTCTCTACTGACATCTTGTGGTTTTCAGTTAGGCATGGTTTTGAAATTCAACTTCTGTCTTCTCTCTATATTAGGATGAACAGATTGATTGGGGTAAACAGGAGCTGTCTGTCAGTGAGATCCAGCAGAAGGTGAAGGAATACAATGCTCAGATCAACAGTAATCTCTATATGCTGCTGGTGAGTGAACTTAATGCGCAACATCTCTCTCTCTCCCTCTCTCTCCCACTCTCTTTCACATACACACACACACACACACACACACACACACACACACACACACACACACACACACACACACACACACACACACACACACACACACACACACACACAGAACACTGTGTCAGATGTTAAATAAATTGCTAACCACTGATGTCCTGTGTATCTCTGCTTATAGGCAGGTTAATATGTGAGTTCCCCAGGCCCATTATGTTCAAGCTATGTTGACATAAATCCTCCATCTAAGCACTCTATGTCCTGTATTAATCTTTCAGAATAGAGATGGGTCATACACTGGCTTCATTAAGGTCCAGTTCAAGCTGACTCGTCCAGTGTCTCTCCCTCCTTCTCGGAAGCAATCCTCGCAACAGGAAGGGGAGCAACAGGAGGGTGGGCTGATACGCCGGACCTCATTCTACCTCCCCAGAGACGCAGCCAAACACTTGCATATAAGCTCCCGAACGCGAGCACGAGAGGTCATAGAGGCGCTGCTCAATAAGTTCACTGTGGTGGACAACCCAGCCAAGTTTGCCCTGTTTGAACGCAGTGAGCAGCCGAATCAGGGTAACTAAGCCTTTATTCACTATACAACTAGACACAATGCAATGTACAGTACTGTAGTGCAGTATGCAAAACAATGGCATGACAAAAAATGAAGTTGTATTATCAGTCTTCTTCTTTGTTTGATACTAAGCCACGCCGTGGTAATAAAGTGTCCTCTTTCTTTCTCCCTACAATTCCTCTCTCTTCTATCCTCTGTCTCTTTCTTTCTTTCTCTCCCTCTCTCTGTCTCTCTCTCTCTTTTTCAGTATACCTTCGTAAGTTGTCTGATGATGAGCGTCCACTCCACCTGCGTCTGTGTGCGGGCCCCAATGAGAAAGTTCTCAGTCTGGTGCTGAAAGAGAATGAGACTGGAGAGGTCAACGTGAGTGTTCACTTTCAAAACACCAGGGCAGGCTCACACATGCTCTATCCTCAATTAATATGAGTTGGCAATTCATATGAAACTGCAGTTCATCATAAATTCATATTTGCCTTTTCCCCACAGTGGGATGCGTTCAGCTTTCCTGAACTGCGTAATTTCCTTCGGATTCTTCAGCGTGAAGAAGAGGAACATGTCCGGCAGATAGTGAAGCGCTACTCCCTTGCCAGGGACAAGATGAAGATGGCCATGGCAAGCATGACCACCCCTGGTTGACATGTTGTGGCCCATAAAGGTATAGGCATACACTGTTGACCTGCGGCCACCAAGAGGCTTGTCACAGATCAGAAATGGACATATCGAGAGAGGGACATAGACGGTAGTGTAAGATAGGAGAGAGGGTAGTGTTAAATGTAAGCCTAGTGCAAACCAAGGAAGGCTACTACTTAGTGTACTATATGTGGCCTGGATGGACACTATGAAGGATTAGAGGGGATTGATGGAGGACAAAAGGTCTGTCGCTGTGCACACCCAGGGTTTTCCTGGATACTGCTAAACTGGGAAAATGTTATGCTGCTGCTCCGATGTGAGGTTGGGAGATAGATCAACTGATTCAACTGTATTTCACTGTTTTTATTGTCATATTGTCCTTAAATAAAGAGATGTTACTTATTTCTGTCTTTTGTTTCTCAATGGGTTTCTGCCGGCTTTCTCGCTGGGCCATTGCCTGCATTACTCAGAGAAAACCTTGCAAATTTCATGCATCATCTCAGGAAGATAATCTCATTTTTCAATACTTCCACATATAATAAACTAATAAATTGCATGTAGATTTGAATCTCTTTTTTCATCAGAAGATATATGGATCATGGAGTGTTCTGAAATTACATTATATTACTGCACATCTGCTGCTTTATGCTTAAATCAAGTGCTCTTTCAACCAATGACTGTAGCTTTCAACCAAAGAAAAAGAGTCTGGTCATTTCTGGAAGTGACGTGAGTAGGGAAGTCCTCGGATAACGGAAGTGAGGTCTGAGGGAATGACAGCCAGGCTAGATGCTTCAGCGTGATTGAGCTGCCAGTTATGTTTTGAAGACATTCAGCATCAAAATAAGTCAGCATACCATAGATTGTATACGGATACCTGACATAAAACAGAAACAACCCTGGGTATGTCCTCAACGAAGGTGCTTGCTAACAAATCACGTAGCTAGTCCCCTCTGAAGAGTGCAAACGTTAGCATTAGTAATTTAGCCACAGCTAGCTTGACAGCTAGCTAGCTCAAATGGCGTTTCTTGTATTTTATCAATGGTTGTATGACGTGTGGAAGCTATCTACAAGGCACAACCGACCTGGTTAATTGATCTACTCGCAAATTCAAGATTGTTTCAGCTTGTTCCTCATCATGGTGGCAACAATGGGAGATGACAGCAGGTTTGAGAGGTTACGAGCCTTCAAGCTAGTAGTAGTAGCCGCTTGTCCAGCATTACTGGCTCTAGTCTATGTCGTGATATAGCTACTAGGCAGGGCTAAGACCTCCACGAGTGGTGCCAACTGCCAGCGAAACATTTGTTCGCCTCCACTCTTTCTTAGATAACCAGTCAGATCATTGGCGAAAGTTATAGCCCCATCTGTAACATTAAATAATTGCATATATATATATATATGTTTGTGTCTGTGTCTGTGTGTGCATGCTTGTATTATTAGCCAACTAACCAACTCGTTGTCTCTTTATTTAGACTGTTGTCGTCGTTATAAGGAGTGTCCTATTCTGGAGCCCTCTCTTCATCGATTACTACCAAGTTACGTCACTCCTGGAAGCACTGCGGCCAAGAAAATAATGTCCTACAGTTGAAGATGGGAGGTAGTGGTTCCAAAACCAAAGGTTATTGGCCTTTTGCTGGTTCAGGTGGCGGTGATGATCCAACCAAAGAAGAAAATGAGCAGTCGTTGGCAAGGCTTCGAAGTTTCCGAAATGCAACGCCATTCGTGTTTACTAGAAGGAGGTAAATATAGCTCCGCAAGTATATTCATCATGAGGCACATGCTACAAGTCAGACAACCGTCAACTCCCCCAAGAATTGTGTAACAGTGAAAGTGAGCAAGACTTGGATGTACTACAATGCCATTTTGATTGCCACAAGCAGCGGGAGTGCATGCCCAGTCATTATTAAACCTAACTGAACGCTAAACTTTTACAGCAAATGGTCCACTGCACATACCTATGCTAGTACTCTCATACAGTATGGAGGCTGTTGCTGGAACAGTACCTCATGCTATCGGTGGACTGTCTCTCTTGAGTGTTACTTGTGTTGCCTGTACAACATGGTCCATTTTCCATTGTAACTTGTATTTCATGTTAGTCACATCAAAAGCATTCTCCTTGACCAACATATCAGCTTGGTGATTGTTCTGTGACATTTGGATGTGTTCTAGGGACTCCTGCACATAGATAAAATAGGCTCTGTAGCCTGTATACTTAAATCCTAAATGGACATTCTTACACTACATCCTAGTACACTACATTCAGAATGTACTGTCTTTACTATTTGATTTCTCTGCACTACATCCAGTAACACACGTCTTGTGTTTTCAGCTCCCTGTACTTTGATGAGGATGGTGACCTGGCCCATGAATTCTATGAAGAAACAGTTGTGACAAAGAATGGCCGCAGGAGGGCCAAGCTGAAGAGGATCCAGAAAAACCTCATACCTCAGGTAACAGCCTTGTCCCGAACAGGACATGGACATGAACTTAGGGATTCTTAACCACTTTTCCCTTAAGTGTGCACTCGTTCACCCACTTATGAAGTGCAAGACACATGACTGATGTTAGAAATATGATGGCAACTTCATCTAGCCCATGCTTAAACCAATTCAGTGCGAGTGCACACTTAGGGAGAAGGGTAGAGAAAGTGTGTGTGTGTGTGTGTGTGTGTGTGTGTGTGTGTGTGTGTGTGTGTGTGTGTGTGTGTGTGTGTGTGTGTGTGTGTGTGTGTGTGTGTGTGTGTGTGTGTGTGTGTGTGTGTTCACCGATCACTCACTGACTCTCTCTCTCTCCGTCTCCAAACCCCCTCACACCCCAATCCCCACAGGGAATCATAAAGCTGGAGCACCCTTGCATCCATGTGGATTTTCCTGTTGTTCTCTGTGAGGTTTGATAAAGCCTGGGGCGCGTTTTGAGACAAGACTCAGACTAGCCACTGTGTCAACTCCGTCCCACCTGTTTCCCCATAAACCTTTACTTAACACGGAAGCCCCACACCATCTTATAAGTCACCATGGTCACCCCTTGAAGATGTTTGACGCCCCTACATGGACTGTTGCAATGCGTGTTGAGCCTTTGCATGTGGACACTGTAAGGTGTGGCTTGTGTGCAGTTACACACAGTAGTGAGTGGCCACTTATGGAGACCATCGATCTGTGAAAGACGTCAAAGAAGACTATGAAGACCTAATTGTGTTCCCACTCCCTTAACCTATTCAATACAGTGCAGATACTGTGTGTATGTGAGTCTGTTAATGGATACGGGATGCAATCATATATGACAAAGTGTGTCTCCCCATTTGTCTTACTGCAAATTGTGTTCTGGTATGATCCACTGAACTCTATAATGAGAATGTAAGAAGCCAATCTGAGTGTAACTATGGGCTGTAGAGTAGTGTCTGTCATAGACTGGTGGTCCTGTAACATTAAACCCCAGTCTATAGAGTGAATCTCCATCTGTATGGAGCAGTGAAGGGAAACAATATACTGGTAAGATTTTTCTGTCAGTCTTCAGAGCTTCCAGAGTAATGATAGGTCTATACTGATCAGGGCCATATTCTGGGGTCAGATGTAGGAACGTTTTAATGCACATTTTACATGTGAGATGCCATCATGACTTGCTGTAATTTCCACCATGCATGAAGCTGGCTCTGCTTATCTGTTATATCCCCATTGAGTAGAAGACAATCAATGGCCAATGTGATCTGATTTGATGTGACGTGTTGTGATGTTTGATAGAATGGGTGTGGTGATCATGGTGTGCCCATGCCTCAGAGCCACACGCATGTACAGCAGTAGCAATGAGTCCCCCTGGGAAGTCCTCTGTTCCTTCGCTGCTTTGGCGCGATACATTTCACTGTTAATTTATTATTACTGTTACTATGGCATTGTTTTTTTTTAATTACAACTGAAAATAAAGAAAACAAAAATGTGTCTTTCTCTTTATTAATGAAATTACAAACCAATTAAACTGGCTTCTTAGTCCTCTCCCCAGCAGCAGTTGATCTCTTAGATAGTTATGCCTCATCCAACCAGGAGAGGGTATATTTGAGTAGTTATACAGTATTACCAGTGATCTGTAAGGCATTTCCCCCAGCAGGGGAGGCTGCAGGGGACCTATGTGTGAGAGCAGGCCAATGGGTTCTGAAATCAACATCTCTTGAGAGACTGGCAGACGTGAACATTTATGTGCCAGAGTGAACATGAACATACTCTGACCCAGTGTTGTTTTTCCCACTTTTGGGGAGAGGATCTGGAAGGCAGTAAACACCCCTATTAGAAACAGCAGGCTTCCTATAGTTGTATTATCTGCCAGTCTTATTGAAGTGGAGGAAGGCCGGTGTATCTAACAGTGGTGTTTATGTAACCGAGTTGAGATGGTAAAGTCACTACTCAAGTTCAAATACCCCCACCATCCTGTGGAACTGATAGCTTTTCAATAGTGTAGCTGCTTAACATTGGGTATTTGAGGAGAGAGTCACATGTGTTCGCAAGTTCGAGGCTCAGTTGGAGTAACTGGAATTGCGGGGCTACTGTTTACAACTACTTAACGTCCATTTCATTGTTGCCGTGAACCGGATACGCAGTTAGGCTCAGCTCAATGGCTGGGCTTGCTTTGGTGTTGTGAGTCTAACCGAGTTGAGATGGTGAACTCAAATACCCTCACCCCCACTGTCGAATGTGTGTTGGCAAGTCATAGGTCGAGACTCGGTTGGAGCAGCTCGAATTGCAGGGCTACTGTTTGCTACAACTTGACGAGGAGATGTTGATTTCCAAGCCCATTGGCAGGTCTCCCACACATGGGTCTCCTGCAGCCTCTCATTTCCTTTAGTTAATCACTGTATTGGGGACAGACATTAAGCTCTCTGGAGACTGCAAGATGAGTTTTAATTGGGCGAGGGGTGGGAGTTTCTAATATAATAATCTTAGCCATATGTGCCCATGTCTGCCTGTTTTTCTGGGATTTTGTCTGTTTAAAAGTTACTTGTATCCCAGGTAAGTCCAAATTCCATAGAAGAGGCATGAATATTAAAATGTTATTCTATCCCTTCAAACATGCATGCTTGGTTTCTAGAGATTACTCTTTTTTTTTGTGAAGGGAAGACCAACAGTGTCCTGCAGTGCATAACCGTTTACAATCCTTAAAATATCCAGTATACTGTATATATTTTTCTAAATAGTAAATAAATTGTGGTGTTGTAAACCTTGGCAACCAAGGAGGTAGGTGTCAAACGTCCGGTTGAGCAAAGGTTGAGTTAAACCACAATCTCTTTCCTATAAAAGGATATAAACTGCAGGACATAGTCAGTATTCCTTTCACCTAAAATGAGTAATCTAAGGTGAGTGAGTTTGGTTAATCAATGAAATAAAAGTTTTGTTGGGAGAAATAGCCACCTAAACTATGTTCACAAATTGTCATTTCATTATTTGGAGAAGGTGTGTGTGTGCGTGCGTGCGTGCATGCACACTCTCTTTGGTGTTTGTCTGATTGCTAGCAGATGACCCACAGTAATTACACAGTGACTTCATTAAGCTCCAGAGCTGTAGATCCAGACATGCTACAGTCTCTCTACCATGAATTCATGCCTATGTACTCCAGTGTACAGTGCTTCAAAAACTCTGCTTTCTGAGTTTGCAGAGGCTCATCAGAGATGTTGTTTTATACAAACTTAATGTGGAGGTAGAGTATTCCATACAGTATGATTTTACTGGCTTGAGAAGTTGAGACACCATTGTCATTTCACAATTCACATTATCAAAGTAATGTATTCTTTGAAGTTAGGTCTACATGTGTGTGTAAGCAACAGTTGAGATGTGTTTGTGTGATGGCATTGTGATGGGTGTTTGCTATTTCACATTTGCATGCATGTTTTCATGTGTACACGTACTGTAAGAGACATTTACAATATGTGTGGGTCAGCCTAAGCTTGTCCGTAGCAGCAATGGATCGTTTCCAGCACATCTACGTTCATTAGTGTGCGGCGCTTATCCTTGACCCTGGTGTTACAGTCAGCCTGTGCTGACGCATGGTTGTCTGTCACACTGTTGTCGTGTGCACATTCAAGCAATGTTCCTGTTTTTGTGTGGTGCCTCTTCCTGTCCTCTCACCCTTAATGGGGACATGCTGGACATGCTGACCTGGGGAGGACGTCACTGACATCCACAGAGGGATGGAAACAACCACAACTACTGCACAGGAAACCACAGAGAGCAACTCTCACACGAGTGTATGAGTAGGCATTAGTGTGTGTTTGTGAGGCTACCCTTTCCTGTCTGTTTATCCATTAGAGAGATGTGTGTTTAAATAAGTCATATACATTTTTTAAACTTTATAGAGTATCTCTTGTAACCCTCAGAAGTTTACTAATGATAGGAGGGAAATTAGAGAGAGAAGAGAAATATAGAGGGCCTATGACCATGAACCCTCCATGGGAAAGATTGTCCTGCAAAGCTGTCTATGTTATTGTTTTGCTTAGAGGATAAAAGAGTGCTGGGTCAGGATCTACTCAACTTTATTGCTTTTATGCAATGTTTTCCTTCTGTACAGTTTACAAAAAATCACTGAGGTGAGTGGCTCTGTGCCCTGCATCACAGGAGGGAGATGAAACAATGTAGAAGTCTTTGTTTGATGTGTGTGCACATGTCAACAAAGCTGGAATAATATTACAGAAGGATGGAAGGCTGTGCTAAGATGAGCTACAGATTTGTTTTTGGTGGGGTATGTCCTGAATTTTTAGGAATCTCTGTTTAAATAATGTCATGACTATTGCATATGGCAAGAGCACTGAGAATATATTACCTTATTATTATTTCATGATATTTTGAGTAATGTCACCAGAAGCGAGTTACATATCATTAATTGTGTTTGTGGTTAAGAGCCAACTAAACTGTATACTTATGTAAACATGTCAGATGAGAAACATGGGAAAACCAAGAAGTATTTATTCTCTTCATCACACCGCTTTATGTTATTTCAGGCAGGCTTCCTTAGCCTCCTAGTGCTTTATGTCCTTACCGGCCTGTGTTTTTCTTGTTGAGAGGATGAGTGCAGGGCAGAAGGTTCCCTTTGCAGGACAGTCAGACACAAGAGTCTTTCATCTGCCCCTTTTTGAAGTGGTTTCTTCATTGTTAAATTCAAGATGGTTACATTTTGCAAGAATGGGGTGCATTGTTTTATTGAACTTAAGGGGTTCCCAAGTTGTATGGTATATGTAGCAGATGAAACGACCAGACAGTGAAAGCTGTCCATCATGTACTGACGTCACTCCGGACACATAAAAGCCCAGGGTCGTCCTTGGTATGACAAGCTATTTTCTTGGTCTGTCTGTTGGCACATTATTCTAGCATGCAAGAGACGCAGGTTTGAACCCAGTTAATGTAGTTACATGATGACAGGAACGTTTTTTAGTTTTTTTTTTGCAAAAGTTACATTAACACATGTTGGGTGTCTGAACAATGGTGCTGCTCAATGGTATACATAGGCCAATCTAAGCAACTTGTTTAAAACCAGACTATACAGTACAGTATTTATAATATGTGTACTGTAACCCAGCTTTGCTCAGCTAAGTGCCCACAAAGAGGCACTGACGCTTACTCACAAGCCTTGCTGCTCTACAAGGGACAAGCTCTATCACTCACCGAGAGAGTCATTATGATATAGGGCTCAACACAATGCAGCACAAAGTGGCAATGTTCCTACCACAGAGGTCTTTTGTGTCAACAGACACCCAAAGCTAGGAACAGAATGAACATTCAAGATAGTCTTAATATAGTTTCTGAACATTACAACTGCCAATTAGACTGACTGACTGTATTTCAATTTTAATACATTTTCTGAAATTTCAAAAAATGTGTTTTCGCTTTGTCATTCTGGGGTATTATGTGTGGATTGATGGCAAATTCTTTTAATTTAATCCATTTTAAATTGAGTCTATAACACAACAAAATGTGGAAAAAGTGAAGGGGTCTGAACACTTTCCAAAGGCACTGTACATCTCTAATAGAATTGCATAAATCCATTTTCTGCAACCATCCAGTCTACCAACATGTTTCCTCTGATCAGAGTGAAAGGAAAGGTTCATGAGCTTGGGCAGGGTTACGGGGGAGGGACAGAGGTGGGGTCTCCTAGACGTTGAAATAAGATGTGAGGGTGGTACTCTGACAGAGGGAATTAACCTCTACTGTAACTACACTTGAAAGGCTGTGTCTCAGCAGGGGTGACACATTTTACCAACACAAGGAGGGATATCAACTGCTCTGCTCAACACATCCAGAGTATCAAGTACTTTCCCTCAGAGAGGATTTGAGAGAAGAGGGACTCTAGCCTCTGTTGGGTAAGTGAGAGACTTCAGAGAAGGACTCATTATCAATAACCAATTAACATGTTTTTCTCATTTAATTCTTACACCATGACTTCTGCATATTTGTAGTATCCAAAGGTGATGCTCTACTGTGTCAGTTACCCCAACTCAATTACCAACTGCATGACACATGCTACTGTACTCTGCTACTGTATGACAGGAGGCACATTTGGCCACTTGTCTTTTTTTGACACACAAGCTTCATTGAGAATAGTTATCTTTGCAATTTTCTTTCACATATTAGTTTTAAGAGCAATCTAGCATGTATAAAGATTTATATATATATACTCTGACAGAGATGCCATCAGCAGGGATAAGTTTAGCGTATAACAGTTCACCCCTGAATTTCCTGGTTATTTGTATGATAAATGCACACTCACAATAACCTGTTCAAATACACTCCAAGAGTTGGAGTGGATGGATTGGATGCAGGCCATGGATTTTGCAACAGTGGACCTCATCTGTCTGTCAAAGCAGTCATCTGTGCCTGTAGCTTTAGGTGGCACACTAAAGGCCTTCTTTGCATTATGACAATTGAAATAAGAGAAAGTCCCTCTCCACTCTATTGTTTTCACTATAGCATACAGATTGTCCTTCAGTAGCAATTCCAACGCCCTGATCACTGGGCCAGGGCCTTGAGGAGAGACAATGGGAAGGCTAAACCATGATCTTTTCATTGGAGATGTTCACATGTACTGATGAAAAGCAGATGCAAAATCTTTAAATGTACCTCTTCTTGTTATTCTCATAGGCATCTCATATAATGCTTTCCTTGCAGTCAACAAGTAGAGAGAGAGAGAGAGGTGACCTGCTTGGTCAGCAGCCATGGGAGAAAGTTATTTCCTCATGAAGTCAGCTGACATCCTTCTTTCAAGGTGGTGGATATGGATTAACGGTTACAGGTCAGCATGCATGTGTCCCTTGATTTTTGGACCATGATGCATTGACTTTTTTCTTCTTCTGACTGCACCTCTGGAAGAAGGATGGGGAGAAATTGTTGAGGAAGTTTACATGTGTTGTTACTCACTAATTATCATTAATACTATTACATGAGATTATGGTAACATATCACCCATAGAGGTAGTATCACCCAACAACAGTGTAACAATCCTATGAGCAAATTTAAATTGTCAATCCTCACTGCAGAGTAGATGAGCAAACTGAGCAAACTTGATGAGCAAAGAATGATCATCCACACTGTTGTCATATGATAAGGTCATTATTATAAACTGTAGATTAACTATTAGTTCAGTTCAAGCAGTGGTATTTCCCTCACCGAAATTTCAAGATGGGTTAACCCATTGAAATGTAATGGGGGTGGGGGGGGGACATGTCCGAAGCAGACATCAAATCAGACAGACCGTATTTAAGAAATTAATATTCCGTTAACATGCTATTGAATAAAGAAGTATAACAACATTTTCAGCCATTCCAATCGATTTTATTCCTCATCCAAAACGACAATTTGACAACCAGTTTAAACACACCCCTTCTCTTGTAGAATAGAACGAGTTGTGGTGAACTCGTTGTAGCATATGATAACATTTCTCTGGAACTAACTGCTTCAGCCGAAAATGACAGGATATTGGGCAACGGCGTTTTCGTGCTAAATTGATTGAACGGAGCGTTTTATTATGACAACTGACGGGACACTTCCGTCATGAGTGCATATAAATGTCACGAAGTTGGCAGAGTATTATATTTCGTTGTTTGTTTGAAACCACACGAGTGGAATAAACCGGTGTCCTGCGCTTCGTCTCCCACAGGTCAGATTGACTAGTTTTACGTTTGTATCCGCAATTGTAGGTAATGTTACATTTGTAACTACAGGTTGCAACTGTATAACATGAATTGCATTCGCTGTACTATCGAGTTTTCAATGTGAAGAGTTTGTTAAACTAGTGAAATCCCACTACGTCGTCAAAGCGCGTGGTGGGGGGTGGTAAAGTAGTGCTCTTGCCTACCACTACAATGCACACGTCCTCTATTTTTTATGTTTGGAAAATATAACTGGGTTTAATTGGGAAGTGCTTTACAATGATCAACGTTCAAAGAGACTTATTCCACCAATGTAGTTTTAGGGCTTTTACGTTGGATTAGCCATGGATGACTTAAATGAATGTTTACGTAATACACATTAAAGTTCAAGTTTTATTTGCCGTTTCTAGATATTAAAAAAAATGCATTGTCTTCCGTTGGTTTGATTAACCTCCTTAGACTGATTCAATCGCTCTCTGTATCGGCCCAGCACAATATTGTCATCATCAGAAAGATGGGTCGAATGTCCTGCCATCAGGAATTTTGACCATGGTGCTATTGAACCGACATCCTTTATTGTCAGACAACAATGTAGGCCTAGCCTGCTACCTTTTAATGAGTTTTTCCCTTTCTTTTTATATTGTCGATGTCGTGCATGCCATACAGCCGCGAAGACCAATATAAACTTTTTGTAGAGGTCATTCCCATACAGAATGGATTGTAATGCTACTGTGTTTCAATTGTTAGTTGTTGGCCTCACAGCCATCCCTGCAGAGTGAGAAAAGGAAATGTTGTTTCGCTGTTGAAACACACCCAGCAGAACTGCTCTATGGTTATTACTAGTATATTACATAACAGTAACTGTTTAACTACTGCATTATTTGTGAGGGAAACTGCAGGCAGTCAACACAGCTTAAGCAAGCTTTCATTTAATTTCATCTTTCAAGAAAATGTTATAATTTGTATAATAATGTGTCAGTTTTTTCTATTTATATTGAAGGCTTAAGATATGTTGCCTACTTTTAACAAGCTGTTTTGTCATTGTCTACATTCCAGGGCAGAGAAGGTGGTCATGGGGGCAGTAGCTCACTCTCTCTTGGCCCTGGCTGGCCAGATGCCCTGGCTACTACTGTTGCTTCTGGCTCTACTCGCACCCTGGAATGTCCTCCGTGCAGAGGAGTTAAAGCCGACTAGATGGCCGCTGTTTACCCAAAAACCTTTGCTCCTCGCCTGGAATGCCCCAACAGAGGACTGCTACCCACGGCATGGTGTGCACTTCCCAAAAGAGCAGTTCCAGATTGTAGCATCACCCAATGAGGGCTTTGTCCGGCAGGACCTCACAATATTTTACAAGGACCGCTTAGGGCTGTATCCGTATTATGAGCATGATGGCACCTCAGTGAATGGAGGCCTACCACAGGCTGCCAGCCTCACACAGCACCATGAGAAGATGCCTGAAGGTGTGCAGAAATATATACGCGAGCCAAGCGCCAAAGGGCTTGCTGTCATTGACTGGGAGGAATGGCGCCCGCTGTGGATCCGCAACTGGGATGTCAAAGATGTTTACAGAAGTAGATCCCGGAAACTGGTGGCCCAGAAAAACCCTGAATGGCCCGCAGAGAGTGTGGGGAAAGTGGCCCAGCAGGAGTTTGAGCTGTCTGCCCGTAAATTCATGCTAGAGACCCTGAGGCTGGCCAAAAGTCTGCGGCCCAATCAGCTGTGGGGGTTCTACCTGTTTCCAGACTGTTACAACCACGACTACAGGAGTGGTCTGGAGAACTACACAGGTCGCTGCCCTGATGTGGAGGTGGCCCGGAATGACCAACTTACATGGTTGTGGACTGAGAGTACAGCCCTCTTCCCATCTGTCTACATGAGTACTGTACTACGCTCAACGACATTTGGACGCCAGTTTGTCCGTAACCGGGTTAAGGAGGGCATGCGTCTGGCTTCTACAGGGGATGGGCTGGCACGTCCTGTCTTCGTCTACACCCGGCCTACATACGCCAATGAGCTGACATTGCTGACTGAGGTGAGAGGGCACATGCTACAATTCTATCCTGAGCGATGATTACTTGCGACCTTAGGTTTCCTTTAAGGAGACTTGATATCCTTTTTGATCCTTGTAGCAATCCAGTCTGACACGTTGACTTAATTCTCAGTTTCTTACAGCTTTGATTTTATTTGATTAAATGTGTTCTGAGTCATATTTTGGAGCTCTTCAGAGTGCTATCTGAGTAATATGGACCATATCAGAGAGGTCCCTCCAGCTCTTCTAAGGCAGATGTGACTTAACAAAAGACAGTCACACAGCCTTAATCAATTAAAGTGCTACAAATGTTCTTTTGTTGTAAATTCACTGTATTTTGATTGAAAGGAAGAGACTCCCGATGGGATGTCAGGAGCAAACAGGGTTGCAGCCACGGCTGATATGTCACACTCAGGACTAAATATAGAACATGCACACTCTCTCTCACTCATACATGCGCTAGCTTTGCATGTCCGGCAACAAAGACTTTCCTGTGTTCCCTGAAACCTAAATATGGCTCTGTGGTTTCTACCCTAAATATCATAAGCTATCGCCAACTTTCCAATAACACACATATATACACACACACACACTCATGCACACACAGGCACACATTTTACCAGTAAAGGAATCGATCAGGCCATAACAGAGCCACTAGCTGTTTTAAAATCTCTAGCCTAAATGATCACTTCCCCCATATTTTTCACCAGCCCTTTTCCTATTAGAGGGAAGGCAGACTGTCCCAAAAGTTCAAGTGAATTTTCACCGTGTGTACTGTATGTGTGGCTGTATTTAATGGTAGACCACTCTATTGAAAACCCTGTGGAAAAACTCCACAGCTCATCAGCAGAACAATGACATATGTACATTTCTATCTTCAGTCTAGCTAAGTCTTTCCCCCAGCTGGCTCACCAAGGGATAGAAGGAGGTTAAGAGACAGCTTGGGATGTCTTTAGGAGAGGATAGGTTTGAGTTTGAAGAGAAAGTTAACACAGTGAGGTTATTGGATGAATGAGGTGCTGTCAGGCAGCAGGGGCGTCAGTGTTTACTTTCCCACTAGAGCACTCTTCACACAGACACACTAGATTGTAGGGTGGGTGTGTGTGTGTGAGAGAGAGAATGATAAAGAGACAGAATACACACGTGTGGAGCATTTCAAAATGTTTTGCCTAATTTATAATAGTAAGGATTTAATTAACTGCAAACCCGTCTCACTGCAAAATGGGGTCTACAGTGTGCATATGATGAGTGTATTGAAGTGAAAGGATGCATGTGAGAGAGATATGATGATGATGATGATTCTGAATGGAATGTTAGAAGAGAGGGTGTTGGTCAGCTGGTCAGTGTTAGTCTGCATGCCTATGTTCCTGCTCATATTGAGCACGGCAGAGCTGTCTTTTATCATTTCTGTGCTGCAGGACTGAACTGTGTCTGTATCTGTCTACAGACAGATATGGTGTCCACCATTGGTGAGAGTGTTGCACTGGGAGCAGCTGGGGTCATCCTCTGGGGAGACTCTGCTTACGCCAGCAGCAATGTAAGTCTTATCCCTGACCAGGTGTGAATATCGCTGTATACAGACCCGATATAACTACTTTCCTTGATTTAATTGTTAACATGCGTCTGTTCCTCTTGTTTGCCTAGTATCATTTTTCCAATCCACCACTGTGTTTTTAAGTTTTGTGTTTCCCCTCTCTGTTCTGTCTGTGGGTTGGTCTCACTCTCTCTTTGTATCCGTCTAGGCTAGCTGCTCCAGTCTGAATGAGTATCTGCGGGGTCCTCTGGGTCAGTATCTGCTCAACGTCTCCACAGCAGCAGAGCTGTGTAGTCGGACGCTGTGCGGCTCACATGGACGCTGTTTGCGCAAACTGTCAGACACGGATGTGTACCTGCACCTCAGCCCCCTCACCCATAGCATTATTTACAGGGCGGACAGTCAGGGCGGCAGGTTGAAGGTTACAGGTCAGCTTGGGCAGGGGGAGATGGCGGAGTACCGGGCACACTTCCAGTGCCAATGCTACACCGGGTACAAGGGTGTTGGTTGTGCTCATAGAGAGCAGGGGAAAAATGGAGCTGCCCCTATCTGGAGAGTCTGGCCTCTCACCCTACTGCTCCCACTGGGACTTCTCACCCTGCTACACTGAGGCAGACTGGAACCAGACTGCACACTGGTGGCGGCCACACCCTGGTCCTGGCCACTACAGGGGCTTGGAGGCCTCTCTGGTCAGGGATGGGCAAACTCTGCACTTCATGACAGATTAATTCAGAGGATGAAATGGAAGTGCCTGGGCCCACTCAACAGGATGAGAGGAGACTGCGGATAAACCCTTTAGTATCCAAGACCTCCATGTCTCCACCCCATCAAACCACACAAACTATAGGGACAGTATTTAAAGTGTTAAACAATGCAATGTTGACCTGAGTTTTTTTTTATTGTGCATGCGTTTGCTTGCGTAGTAGAAGGAAAGGGCTAAACTGACCGTTCCCTCTGCTGGAGGGCTGGAGCTGGAATAGATGCATAGACAGCAGTGATTTGCATAAATATGTGAATGTGGAAAGAACTAGAGTCAAGATGTTTGTAGGGCTACTTGTGAGAGTGCAGTTTGTTACACTGTATTGTTGTGCCTTCCTCTCTATCTGCCTTAGAGCAAGTGGCCTCATTCCTGATATATTCAACCAAACTTGGAAATGAGGGAATTGAGAAACTTCAACAGCTACTTTTCTACAAGAACTTGCCACTGTGAACTTGCCCCCCCGATTCTCTGCCTTAATCTAATAGTCATGAGTTCCATTAAAGCTTCATCAAAGCTCATCACATCTACATGGATATCTGTGTCACAGACCGCTTTTGCAACAATTTGTGAATCACAGATCTCATGATGAACAATACATGTTATTAATACATCATGTTCTTTGACATCTATACAATACTGTTACAGATGTCTGTTATCAGATGTCCCATCTTTATTGGTGCCTCTTCATCCTTAGGGTGGATGTTATTTTATAGCAGCAGCTTTTAATGCAAGTTTCCGTTCGGTATGTGCAAGGATGTAAACCAAACTTGAAAGCACTTTTGCTTATGTGTGTCATTTTCATTCTGTTGCCTGAAACCAAATTCTTTAGAATGCTCTGCCCTCTCTCTGGCTTCAGGGGCACATGTAGACCCCAGGGGGCTCAGTGTTGGTCTTTGTTTTCACCCTATTTTTATTTATGTCACAAACATGTTTTTAGTTTGCTCTGTCACTGTTCATTGGTTATATTGTAATTAAATGTGCTATTTCTTTTATTACATTAAATTTGAAATTTAAAGGGACTCTTAATGAATTTTAATCTTAGAGCTATGTCATGCTTTCATTTTTCACGACATGGGTCAAGGCACTTGTTGCATACATTGTTGGCTGCTTAAAAAAAAAATGTTATGCTGTTTCAAACATGTATGATAAGTATAGAGAGGTTTAATGCAGTATCAGTGGGATTTGACAATTTCATCCAAAAGACAGCTATAACCTTGTGCCTGCTAATGTTTTCATATGAAAGGGCCTTTTGCACCCTGGTAGCTGTTCCTTGCTCTCCTGAGTCACCTACCCCTCTGTTTCATTTGCCAGTATTTCACTTTGCCTTCTTTTTCCCTCCTTTTGGGATCTTTTCCATTTATAAGGGGGGTAATCTCATGGTGCCAAAAGCAATATTATTGGGCTGGGAGTACAGAGGAAGCCTTGTTTTATAACTAAAACCAGACATTGAGCCTCTGCTTCTTTAGGGATCTCCTCTGTTCACCACCCCCAGTCTTCCAGTCCTGACCTCCCCAGGAGTAAGGAGGTACTGCTTTTTACTCATTGAACACTCAGCAGCAATGATTTGGCAATTGAGCCATTGACTAGTGTTCAATTGAGAGAAAGCAGTATGTGGACAAGATGTGAATTCCACAAATCAATATAATATGTTAATTCATGTTCTGTATATGCTGGATATTAGTTCTGCATATCTTTAGGCCTGCAAAAAAAAAAAACAGCCAACACTTGTTAGATGTAAGAACAAAGTGCCAGATGTGTGGGTGCTGAAGAATGAACACAAAGCTATAATCTTTCTTTACACAATTCTGGGCCACAACCGTTATCTATGATTAACTACAGCATATGGGTAGAAATGTGTATGGTATTTTTCTTTATTACACCATCATCTGTTTTATCAGCTACTGTCTTCCATAGTTCACCTTTGAAATGTTAACAAGGAGTAACACACTATGATATTCTTAAGCAGCTCTGTGTGTGTGCCTAAGACACAAGACACAAGAGATAATAAAAAATAAAAAAAAAACAGGATTTTAATAATACATCTTATGCATTATATAATACAGGCTGAAACAAACCAGTGTATACAAACATTTAATGTGATTGTCTGTTTGTCATGCCAGGTTTCTTGGAGCATAGGAAGACTGTGGCTACAGCTGAAATGTCCTACTATTTCGTGACCAGAGCCATTTATTGCCGTTGTCCTAACAATTAACAAAGGTTAGAGTGAGGGGGCTCAGTCGCGTCAACCAGTGTGATAACCATCATCGGGTCTGCTCGTGCCGTGTACATTGCGTCAGGACAGCGGGACGTGGAGAATTTGTCTTGCAGTATGAAACCCTCTCATCGGTTGGAATCGTTGTTTGTGAAAATCGCAGTGTCCGCCTAGCTTTACTTGTTATGTAACTCTGTCAGTTTCCCCACTACCTTTGCCGCATAGGCCTACTGCTTCATGGGCTAGTCAGTGCAATTGTACAATCGAAGCATTCTTAGTCATTGGCATTAACCTTCTAACTTCAATTAGTCTAATTATTTAAACCCACGTGGACACTTAAACTGAGGAAAAAGAGTCCAACGCAAAAAAGCAATGAGGATAGGCAATATCCCACTTGGTATGCTTTGTTTGTTTGAGTCAATTGTGCTCTCCTCTCTTTCACATTGAGTGGACTAATGTAAGAGCGTACAATAAGTGCGCACTTGAGTGTAAGGGTAGAGAATTGGGATGCAACAATAAACCATTCATCACTTACATGTCAAATCCACGAAGGGAGAAGTGCAGAAGTGAACTGAGTTCAGGAGGCAAGTGCTAAATGGGATCTTTGGGACGACCCAACTCATTGAAGTTGAGATTTAAAACGGTTAAGTTAAGGGTTAAGGGTACTCTTTCTGGTTAGGGTTAGGTATGGGTTAATATTTGGGTAAGGATTCTGGGTAGGTTCAGGAAAATGGTGAACAATTAGGACTTGTTACGCGAATTAGTTAAGAACATTCTCTCTCCACCACTACTTTCACCAACAGGCAACAGGGTTTTTTTTCAACAGGTTTACAAGTTCAGTTTTGCACGCCAATACATTACCTGGTATTAATGTCGTTTTGCTGGTCAGCCCGTTAAAACCAGACGTCACTGTTGTGTAGACAAAATCTTTTACCCGATGAAAAGATTTGTGCAGCCCATAATGTTAAGGTTACAGTTTTTTGTTCATTTCATATTTTGGTAGCTTACACATATTTCATCCTTACATCATTTGAAATTGACACCTGGAACGTTTACAACCTGGAGTAACAGTTCCCTTTCGGTATTATTAGTAAGAAACACATGGGCTGCAAAGGACTGCGCAACTGACTGACAAGTGACAACAACAACCAAATGTAGCTTGTTGTGGTATGTACTCGCATCGCACACCACGACACTTCAATACAACATTAGATGGCGATAGAACTGCTTTTGCCAACAACGAAATAGACATAGCCACATACGCTAGATCTTTTTTTGACGAAGGCTATGCGTTTGTTTAAGCTTGCTAGCCAGCTACCTGGTTGGTTAGCCGAATAGCATAAAGCATAGGAGGATGCTATGCGGCTACCTGATTGGTTAGCTATGTGGCAATGTAGCTGCCAAGTTATAGTTGTCGTCATTCACTTTGTTTTTCTCTCCAGATCAAACTTCTCGCTGAAATGAATTTTTTACGTAATCGTCTTGTTGTGCTGGGGCTAGTGTTGCTGGCCACTGTGCTATTGTACCTGCTGCTGCCAGCAATTCGCCAGGGTAGCATGGAACCCTCGCTTGAAGTTCAAAGGATGGGGCTGGTGGCTGCATCTCCTCCACCCCCTCCATCCATCAACGTGTCTGTTCGTACGGGGCAGCTGCCTGGGGATCCCCCACTGTTCTTTCGGGAAGCATTGCCTGTCGATGGATCTGGTAGGCAGATACTGCCCAGGTGAGGAGAGTCACCAGCATCACAACAAATAATCTCAAACATCGACAATTATCTGCACTGTGTCATTTAGAGCACCTAATTTCTGAGGTTGCATAGCACATGAGAAAATGTATATATTGCTGAACACTGTAGTTATTGAACTGCTATGATTACCATGTGCAAAGGTTTGTTGCAGTATTGGCTGCTGTTGGAGACTGTTGATAAATAGAGTGATTGTAACACACGATTGGATGCCTTTCTTATACAGGCTGCAAGTAGTTCTTCTACATGGCCAAGCCTTCAGTTCCAAAACTTGGGAAGAATTGGGTACCCTTGCCTTGCTGGCCACTAATGGTTACCAGGCATTGGCTGTGGACCTGCCAGGTACTAGCTTCAATCACAGCTGAGCCTGAGTGTGTAATGTTGCTTAAGTCTGAATGAAGCCAAAGACTCACTGCTATGTTGTTTAATGTGTAGAACACAGTTCTGAATACCACTGTTAAGCATAGCGTCATACAGTTGAGGAGTTGGAGTTTTTAATAGTGGATTGGGAATATAGATAAAGTGTACCTACCAAGTTAAGATCCTGTTAGTCATTAAATTGGAAACCTTTATTTATTTTTTATTTTTTTACAGTCATACTAAATTAAGGCTTTTTTCAGTTTCCCTTTTTCCCTCCTTCTCTCTGGCTCATAGGATTTGGGAACTCTCCGGACTCTGATGCAGTGAAGACTGATCAGAACCGGGTGGACCTTCTGCAGAGGTTCATGGAGGCACTGGGTGTCCGGATGGCTGTTTTACTGAGCCCCTCCATGAGTGGGCACTACTCTATACCCTTCCTTATGAAGCAAAGCACTCAGCTGCATGGCTTCATACCCATAGCCCCTGTAGGAACCCGCAGTTACACGTCTCAGCAGTACCAGAGTATCAAGGTAAATACTGTGTGTCTGGGTGGGAGCGCCTATGAAGGAACTGAGTTTGGGTGCATAATGTGTAGTAGAAGGCAAGCAACAATTTTAGGGTTTTTTTTGTATTAAAGGAAATCTAAAGGAACTAGACCAGATTATTTTGATAAAACCTAGTGTGTCGTCAATAGTAGTAGCAGCTGGGAGAATTGCTATAGTATATGTATCAATCAATATCTTTATTGTCCCAAAAGGGAAATTCGTAGAGCGGTCAGGTTAAGAAAACACCATGAAACAACAACAGCTGTGTAATATACACACACACAATAAAAAACCAGGGGATATCATATTATGTCACAGTCATGACAGAGCAGAACATATACACTCACTGAGAACTTTATTAGGAACACCTGTTGACCTTCTCATGGTGGAGGTGGTGTAATGGTGTGGGGAATGTTTTCTTGGCACACTTTGGACCCGTTAATACCAAACAATCATCGCTTAAATGCCACAGCCTATTATATAGTTAGTATAGTTGCTGACCATGTGCATCCCTTCATGGCCACAATTTACCCATCTTCTAATGGCTACTTCCAGCATGATAATGCACCATGTCACAAAGCAAAAGTCATCTCAAACTGGTCTCATGAAATGACAATGAGTTCAGTGTTCTTCAGTGACCTTCCCAGTCACCGGATCTGAATCCAATAGAACACTTTTGGGATGTGGCAGAACAGGAGATTCACAGCTTGAAAGTGAACCTGAAAAATCTGCAGGAATTGCATGATGCAATCATGTCATTATGGACCAGAATCTCAAAGGAATGTTTCCAATATTTTGTGGAATCAATGCCACGAAGAATTGAGGCTGTTTTGAGAGCAAAGGGAGGCCCTACCCAGTATTAGTATAGTGTTCCTCATAAAGTGTTCGGTGAGTGTACATTAAATCATGATAGCAATTGAAAGGCATTTTGCGATATGGTAATGATAATTAATTATTTACCTAGAATCTGACAGTTGTTTGCTTAGACACAACTGGATGGTTCTACTCTTGGACAGAGAAGTGCACCAATAACAACAGCAGGTTCTTGTCATCCTAGATCACTGCAAGTACTTGATTGGCTTAAGATTAAATAGAATCCCTACTGTGCCCAAGTAGATTTAGTTTGTGTTTGAGTTAGAAACATTTTTAGATGCCTCTCTCATTAATGAAACTGATGATTTTTGTTTATGTCCCTCACCTGTTTGCTGTTATGTTCTTTTACTATTTTATTTGTTTCATATCATTCCTCAAATGTTGTGCAGTCACTCAAAACACCCACTAGATGGCAGAATGGAGCTATAACTATAGTTTATACTTAGTACAGATAAACTGTTCTTTCGTTGCAAGTAGTTGCTACATTATTATAGAGTTTTATGATATGGTGATTTCATACTGTGGTCAGGATAACAGTAAGTCTATTCCGCTCCTGCTCTGAACGGATGTGGATGTGAAAACAGTGTGCCAAATGTACAGTAAAACTCCTTCTTTAATCTGTTCCTGCGCCTCTTCTATTTGCAGACTCCCACTCTGATTGTGTTTGGAGCACTGGACACCAACCTTGGAGCCCAGTCCCACAAGAACCTCATTCAGCTGCCACATCACTCAGTGCTGAAGCTGGAAGGAGCACGGCATGCCTGCTACATGGACAAGCCCCGTGAGTTCCACCAGGCATTGTTGGACTTTCTCAGCAAACTGGAGTGAGAGGAGGACAAGAGAAGGGGAAGGAACTGGATGAAAGGATGGAAAGAAGAGGGATATATATACACACAACAAGAAGGAGGGTTGCGTGGAAGCAAAGGAACATTACACAAATGACATGGAGGGAAAGTTGTTGGGCATGTAGGGCAAAGGCTGCTTTTGATATCATAAACTAACCCCTAGCCTAGTCACTGGTGTGCAGTGGCCTTTGTTATGATGCTTATGTTGACATCAAATCTATTTGAGAGCAACTCTTTAATGGGTGTTTGACACTTATGAAACAAGGGACATCGACATCAGTCAGGTTCGGATGGATAAAGAAGAGGGGGTAAATGAGGATGGAGAGGTTAGGTACAGGGAGATTGTACCAGTCCTTAGAAATGAGTGGTGACATTTGTAGGAAAGAGGTTTGCTAAAATAAAGGCAGTGTTTAGAGAGTGACTACTTTGGAGACTGAATCATTGGTCGATATTTGGATGAGGACATGGATATCTTGTTACAGAAACTTAGTTAAATACTAATTATACAATTCTAATATTTGCAGCAGTGTACCTTCCTCTTTTGCTGTGTGTGTGAGAGAGAGAGAGTGAAAAACGTCAGTGTCAATAGATGTATAAACTTGCAATGCAGTGGTTTCAAACATTTTTTATGTTTATAGCGGTCAATATCACCAAGTTGACATGCTGTGAAACTTCACATTCTTGTATGTCTTGTTTATTATTGGCAAAGCTTATCATTCCAACTTTAAATAAGATATGTACTGAATGATAAAGCTGTAACAGCAACTACAACAAATGTACACTATGTATGTTCCATTTTATGTTATGATGACCACTATTTATTTTAAATTATAATGAAAATGTAAATAGGTGATTTTTTTCACTGAAGAATTATTAAATTAAGCCTCAGAAATGAAAAGGCAATGTTTGAATTGTGTTCTTGCGCTTATGCCTTTAATAAAAAACTACAAAAATTGTGAGCTATTTTGTGTAATCCACATTTTGAGTGTATTTGCATTGTACACATTGATCGGAATTATAAAGTAATATGCAAGGAAATAGAATTATAATCTAATCCTAATTATGTTCATAGGTCGACTGACAACCTGTGAATTCTAAATATGAAAACTGTATAGGAGGAATATTGGAATATTATCACTCTACCTTTTTTGTTTAGTGGAGATATTTTCATACAACCTTTACCTCTATTACATTAGGCTACTGAATCGACGAGTTGGGGTCGACTACATAAACCTGGCACGTGCATTGCATATGGAAAAGTATTTCGTAGTAACGCACAACGACATATTTGGCACTAACGGCAACCCCATGACCCAATGGTTTCGCACAGATGGACTAAACGGACGCAAGTCAGCAGTTCGCACCATCGTTCATTCAACAGCTAGTGGTTAAATAACAGAGCGTTCGTTTTGTCAGCCCGGGCGAAACCGTTGCACCCGATTACGCGCTGATCTCATTACATTTTTGAGATGACAGCAAACCCACGTGTAATGGTTTAGGAGTCTATTTTTTCATGTTAAAACGTGTGTTTATGTGCCTTCTAATTCAAAACTAGTGGATACATTGTAACATCATTTGATGGAAAGAACATGATGTATTTACAATGTATGTGTTACAGTTATTATCATTGGGTTACAATATGACCCACCAATGTCCAGCTCCTACGTCCTTGGGCATTGTGCTAATTTCAAGTGACTTTTGGGAGAGAATCTCGAAGAAACTTACAATGCTAAAGGGGGCCTTGTGGAAGGGCAACTCCCAATAAGTCTTAGGGCCATTCATACAGTACTGAATGCCAGTGTCATGCTTGACTCTCTCTCCCTGTCTGTCCTTGGCTGTCACTCTCCTGCATGAAGTCAACACACTTGATACACCCTGGACAGCTGCTATCATTTGATCAGATTGATTTACACTGACAAATCATGAACTATGAACTCTATGGGCTTGGAGAGGCACTTCTCACTGTCTTACCTACAGGTTTGCTTTCTCTCTCTCTCCCTCTGTGCCTGATCATTGCTGTCACTCTCCTATATATAGATGCCATTTAGCTGATGCTTTTATCCAAAGCGACTTACATTGCAGTGAGTGCTTCAGTATATATGGTCCCAGCATTGTTACCACCATGCTCTACCAACTGAGCTATAGAGGACCACTCCTGCCATGATTATGATAGCACCAAACAATGTCTTAACTCATGCAACACACCTTCATGACCCATAATGACTGTGATGAAGTTAAAGAGATCTAATCTGAAAGCACTCAAATTTGCCAGCTAATTTGCCAGGGGTGGTGTGAAGGCTGCCGAGTTTGGTGACACATTCATTGCTTCTGCTGCATCAGCTGACTTGCTGACCCTGATAAAGGCCAAGTGTAACTGTAATTCTGAATGGCAAGTATTCTTGGCTTCAAAACATTACTCGAAAAAGCGTATAGTTTATCACATTAGTTGTCACATATAACAATGTAATGTTAGAACCTGTCCCCCGCCCTTGGACCCACCGGCATACTGTACATTTCTGTGCGATTTGCGCCGCCCCTTCCCAATGTATTCAGGACACGTGCTGGCCATCGCCTGGTTAATCGTAATCGAACGGACCCATTGAACTTTAAACCTACAGACGTGAGGGATTTGACAAGGTAAGTAGCTAAGACATATGTTCATCTACCAATCTCCTAAATATATCAACTGCCGCTGTATGACCTTCATAGATAATACCTATAATCCTTCCTCGCATGTGTTATTTATAAAAAAAAAAAATTGCTAGTTTAGCATAGCTAGCTAACCGAGGGACGCTATAGCTACACTCAATATCTATTGAGGTTGGTTGATTTCACAATTTGCCTATGTCTCTCTCACACACATTCTACTCCGAAACATCTCTATTTAAACAACGCGTCTTAGTTAGACCTAGTTGTTCTTGTTTGCGTTTAATGTTCCCTGCTCTACACTACCCAGTATGTTGCCTGATAAGGATGGCCCAGGTGGTGGTGGTGGCCAGACCTCCTCTGTGGGAGAAGACACATCTGTGAGTCTCTTCAGAGAGTACCTCCGTCTAAAGACTGTCCACCCAGAGCCTGACTATGGTAAATATATGTGAAGCTTTATAGCTATCCTTTTACACTGGCGTGTTTCTTATGTCATGATCAATTTCACATTTTGTTTTTGGTGTCCTACATCTGTCTAATACACGTTATACAAGTGTATTTGACAATACAAGTTAACAGCAAAGCACAAAACGGAAGCCAGTATTTTTTGGCACTGACACGAGTTAATGTTTCTCACCTGCTGTATCAACCAAGGTTCAGTAGAGTCTAGCATGCCAAGCTGTGGAAGGAGACTTTGGTACACCGTTTATCCATGGAAGACATTTGAATCTATTGCAGATAACCTCCTCTGATAACGAGAGCCTTCTATTGTAGGAGTAGGCTAAATAAGTCAAATAAAGCTGGAATAAAATGTCATACATGAATGACATGACATTAAATGTGAATAGCCTTGAATTGAATTGTTTCAGTAAATGCTCCATAGAAGTTGGATTGCCAACTCAGAGTATGTTTGTTGCCTGTGTCTATTGAAACAAATCTTTGACACTTTAAATATACTGTATTTAGGTCAGTTTCCTTAATTCATCAGAATTGGATGGTAAACAGATTCTGGTCTGTAACAGTTATAGTCTATAGAACAATATTTATTTAATTATTGGCCCTTTGGTTGTGTTCATATCTTTGTAGATGCTGCTCTGCGGTTCCTGGACAGAATAGCAGAGGAGCTTGGGCTGCCCATGAAAAAAATTGAGGTGTTTATGTGCTCATCCCTTTGACATGAAACTTATCTCACAGAATATAGTCATGCCAACTCCTGTGAATTTGTTCTCCTCATACCTGTCCTAAGGTTTGCCCTGGCAAAGTTGTGTCCATCATGACATGGCAGGGGACGAACCCTGCTCTGAGGTCCATCCTGCTGAACTCCCACACAGATGTTGTGCCTGTTTACCAGGTGCAGTGACAGTACCACTCACAAGTCTTAGAGTCCTCTGTCACCTTTATTACAAGTGGCAGGAAAGACTCAAGGAAAGAACTCATGTTAATTTCTCTCATTCTAGGAACACTGGAAGTATGATGCGTTTGCTGCTGTCAAAGACGCAGAGGGAAACATTTATGCTCGAGGAACACAGGACATGAAGTGTGTCACCATACAGTGAGTGTGGCCTGGTTGGATTTGTCAACCTTTAGATCAAATGTAGTTGAAAAAACACACACACAAGTAGACAGTTCTGCTGATCAGTCATTGTGTCTTTCATGTTCATGTATTGTGAATGCATGCATGTCTACTCGTTCACTGCCCCCCTTCACTCAACAATGTTCCAGAATACTTGTATGAATACATGGTATGTGATCCTCATAATAAGCTCCTGCTTGTTGCCTTCCATAGGTATATCCAGGCCATCCGAAGACTGAAAGCAGAGGGAAGGAAGTTGACTCGCACCATCCACCTGATGTTTGTTCCTGGTAGGATTTCTGGTTGCTGGCTAATATTGGCTTCAAAACTTCTTCAGTAACAATATCATTGGCTAATTGATTGGTTCCTTTTGTTGTATTTAATGATCTTTAATCTATTTAGGAGTCTTAGTAGTCTGTCGATTATTGGTTGATCATTTTGTTTGGTTTAACCCATGATTAAAGAATGCACATAAAGCGTGAGGTATAGTGCTGACTAACAGCATAAACTGAAAGGGAAATTAAATTAATTCACTCTTTTCTTGAGTGGTTTTGAAGAGTATGGACATTTTATTTCCTTTGTTGAGTTCAGTATTTCACCCATGATATTAAACCACAAAATAGCAACCTAATGAAATGCACAGATACAAATATGGATTTGCATCTTGCTCATTGATTCAGATTTTATTCTCTTGATTTCTTAGATGAGGAAGTTGGAGGTCAAAAAGGAATGGAGACGTTTGTGAAGCATCCAGAGTTCAAAAAATTAAACATTGGCTTTGCACTTGACGAAGGTAAATATACAGCTTTGCAAGGTGAATGATTGAGTGAGTGTGACTGCACTGAATAAGAGATGTGATTTGCTACTATTGTATGCCACCGCCCTAAAACTCACCTTTGGCCATTCATAGTTAAAGACAGAGACACTATTCAGCACTGAAATTCATACTTCCCTAGTTCCCTTTAGCTGTCTGACCATCGTAACCTTCTGTCTATGTACTGTGTCTATACACTCACTGAGCACTTTATTAGGAACACTATACTAATACTGGGTAGGGCCTCCTTTTGCTCTCAAAACAGCCTCAATTCTTTGTGGCATTGATTCCAAAAGATGTTGGAAACATTCCTTTGAGATTCTGGTCCATGATGACATGATTGCATCACGCAATTCCTGCAGATTTTTCAGATGCACTTTCAAGCTGAGAATCTCCCATTCTACCACATCCCAAAAATGTTCTATTGGATTCAGATCCGATGACTGGGAAGGCCACTGAAGAACACTGAACTCTTTATCATGTTCATGAAAGCAGTTTGAGACGACCTTTGCTTTGTGACATGGTGCATTATCATGCTGGAAGCAGCCATTAGAAGATGGGTAAATTGTGGCCATGAAGGGATGTACATGGTCAGCAACAATACTCAACAATAGGCTGTGGCATTCAAGTGATGATTGATTGGTATTAACAGGCCCAAAGTGTGCCAAGAAAACATCCCCCACACCAGTACACCACCTCCACCATGAGAAGGTGTACAGGTGTTCCTAATAAAGTGTTTGGTGAGTGTATATGTATATGTGGTTATAGGTCTTGCCAACCCTGGGGAGGCCTTCACTGTGTTCTATGGCGAGAGGAACCCTTGGTGTGAGTATTGTCCCCATCAGAGAGTCTGGCCCTAGCCGGGACACTGAATGACACTCGCATACCCAGCACACACACACCAGAAACATCCCTCACCCTGCCTTGACTATCTCTCTCCTTCCCTCAGGGATAACAGTCAACTGCCCAGGGAGTCCTGGACATGGCTCCAGGTTTGTGGAGAACACGGCTGCTGAGAAGCTGGTAATTTTCTTTATTTAAGGCAGAAACGATTTTCAATAAATACAGTACTTAAAGGTAGACTCGGGGATATGACGTCAATGGGAAAAGAACGGGGAAGCGCTACCAAAGATCATTTCAAAACGATGACAATCAAGTAACGAGAGGCGACGATCAACTCCGGCACACATATCACGACGGTGCGCATGCGCCGACGTCTAACGAGTACTTACCGTTGTTCACATCTTTACTTACTCCAAATATCTTGGTTAAATGTTGCTGTGACATCATATCCCAGAGTCTACCTTTAAGTTCACACGCATGGCTGAAAACGGCATTCGAGAATGTGGAGGAGGATGAGGATGATGATGATGATGATGTTGATGTCAGTGTCACTTGCTTGTATCTCTTTCCTTCATCTCAGCGTAGTGTCATCAACTCCTTCCTGGACTTCAGAGAGAAGGAGAAACACCGGTAAGACAGGAGGAGAGCCGAGTTGAGCCACTGGAGGGAGCTGTAGCATCTTAAAAGGAGTATGATTTCAACTTTGAAATCTGTTGGTTGCAGATTGAACACCAGCGAGTGTTTCACTCTTGGTGATGTCACCACAGTCAACATGACCATGGTGAAAGGAGGGGTGGCCTACAACGTCATTCCTGCTGAGATGGATGTCAGCTTTGATTTGAGAATACCACCCACTGTCAATCTCCAGGTGCGTGTTTCTATCATGTAGGCGTGATGTTACAGTTCAGTGCAATGTTGTCTTTCACCATTTCAAATCTCTTTCTTTCATTGTCAGGAGTTTGAAGAGCAGATTAAACAGTGGTGTAAGGAGGCGGGTGAGGGCATCACCTATGAGTTTGCTCAGGTCAGTTAATAGTAAACAGCCTGGTTCCAGACACACTTGTGTGTTTTGTATTGAGCATTTAGAAAACACATCAGAGATCAATACAGATATTTATGTTGATAAATTACTGAATGGAAAAAGAAGAGCCTTTACTTAATTGGTCTTATCATTTTTAATACTGTTGTCACCCTCCACAGAAACACATGAACCAGAATGTGACATCCACGGATGAGAGTGACCCCTGGTGGAAAATCTTCAGCACAACCTGCAAAGAAATGTAAGGATGCATCACATGCTGACCTTAAAACATATAATCTCTTTGGTCTTGTTGTTTCCAAACATTTTAATTTAAGCTTTTATTAAATGTCTATGTCTTTGACTCAGGAACATGACTTTGGAAAAGGAGATCTTCCCTGCAGCCACTGATAGTCGTTTCATTAGAGCGGTGAGTGAAAACAACAGTAGCTTATAGAAGGCGATATACTTGTAAACAACATCTCACTTTTCAAACAGTAAGAACAATCAGGATTGTGTGTTTTTCATTTTAGTAATTTAACAGACACTCTTATCCAGATCGACTTACAATACAACTAGTAGTACTAGTACATTTGTCTAAAGTAAGTGAATCAACTATACATCACCGTCATCGCAAGTAAAACGTTCCATAAGAATAGGTGCCAAAAGCAGTCCCAATGCTAGAGCAAAGGAAGAAAACTATTTTCTAGTCCATTTCTTTTCTTTATTTTTTTATTATGCAAAAGTTCAGGTACCATTGAAGTGGGTAAGTAGTAGGAGGTGGAGAGGTCTGAGGAGGAGGAGCCCAGGTGTAATCTAAAGAGATATGTCTTTAGTTTTAGTAGAGTGATCGTGTTGGGGTTTGGGGACTGACCATTGCTTGCATATAGGGAGGGACTGTTCCCTTTACTGCCCTGGATCTTGAATCCTTTTATAGTACTTTTAAATATGTCTCTTCTGAAATTGATAAGATGTTTAGTGACAGTGCACTCTTTACACAGAAATCTCACAGTCATCTTACAGGAGGTGATAAATATGTTTTCTTCCTAGGTGGGCCTCCCTGCCATCGGCTTTTCACCAATGAACCAGACTCCAATCCTGCTACACGACCATAATGAATACCTGAATGAGCAAGTCTTCCTCAAGGGTATCCAGGTGTACGAGAAATTGGTGCCGGCACTTGCCAATGTGCCCGCTCTGCCTGGCGAGGCTTAAACGAAACACCTCAGCCTCACATACTCTTTCACCCTACCTTCCCCCTCTTTGGCACATGTCGAGCTGAAACTTCTCACAGATGAACTAATCTTGAATAATCCAGAAGGGTTTGCAAGCAGCACCAAAGAATGAGATTAATCCATCCAGATATCCTTAAATCAAACTAATCACTTAGCATTTGGCACCATGCCATCTGTATGCATTATTTTTTCTTTGAAGTAACTCAGGATACAGCTACAGTTGCATTACACATCATTGCATCAGTCTTATAACAACATTGTTATTATGAGAATGTGTTTTATGTGTATGTGTAAGCAGTCTTAACAACAAATCAGGGTATCATCACTAGAGGACTAAGAAGATTAATTTAGATAACAAATGCAATTATATCTTAAATGCTTATGACCTTAGAGATTCATTTCATAATTTTGTTTTGAAGAGTAATTTTTATGCTTGCTAAATTATACTGATTTTGTATTTGATAGAGCTGATTTGAATAACGATCTTTCTTTATTAAACTGGTTGATTAAATGTGCCATGTCGGTGGGAATTGTTGATAGATCGATTGCACCATACTGCTACACAGCTTTACACACATTTCAATGATATGATATACTGTGTATATATACAGTTGTGGTCAGAAGTGTATGTAAACCTCTGACCACAACTGTATATATGAGTTACGCACCAGTAACACAGTTAATGAGCATAGGGTGGCCACTCATGATAACAGTGGAACTGTAATCCTCTACATGAAAGTCCAGAGTAGCATACCTCATGAAGCTTAATTGAATGAATGTGTACAGTATGATGCATAAAAGGTGATGTGGAAAATAGAATAACATGTATACATACTGTACTGTATATGGTGCCTGTACTGTATGTTCTGCTAGAAATACAACATGCATAACAGCACTATAGACAGTTCACAATCATTACAGTTCATAGAGCATTAGAACAATGTTTACCAACATTTCTTCAGGGGTGTCCATAGAGACTAGTGAAGGACTCAAAGTGATCAATAATGAAGGATCAGACCGTGGATCTTCATAGTATAAGATGATGTTTTTATTGACAAGACAGGCACAGACAAAACAGGTGCAAAAGCAGCAGACAGGCGCCTCAGAGAAAGTTCTGATACAGCGATCAGACATTTCTCAAAGAGTAACCTCCTTGTACATCCACATTTATACCTAGTTCTACGTCAGATCTGGCCTTGCCCTGATTGGCTCTACTCATAAGAGGGATCAAAATGCAACATATCATAACAGCTGGAGGGTAGTGTTTCAATTAACAGGTAGTTTCATATTTAGCCATACTTTCAGGTTAAGACCTCAATAATGATAAGACCTCAATAATAACCTTTGAAAGCCTTCATTAATACTTGGGAGTGAGATTCCCCTCATAAGACTTCTTATCTTCTTGTATAGGAATCTATTCTAGAGATAAAAGTATTATAAAATGGTAGCACAATAACAGCATATTGAAATATTGCTTCATTCTAATATTTTCCCACTTATTGCATATCACCCTAAGATTGTTGGAGGTCCCATATGTAGTCATTGGCAAAGTTCACAATCTGAGTCATGGCATTCATCAGTAGCACATTCATGTCATTCTCCAGACCACCCCCACTGTAGTTCTTCACAGGCAGGATGCAGTCCAGTGGGACACCCAGCTCATTACTGCATGTATCCATCTGAGAGACAATGGATGACAAGATGAGCTTCAAGTTACTGGAGTGATGATTAGATCAGTTCTGCACGGCCATTTCAGATTTAATATGAAATAAGTAAATTATCTTAGGTACACATCATGTAAAAAAACATTTACCATTTGTTTTATCCTCTTGCTTGTGTAGATATTCCTCAGATTACCGTCTACCAGCTTACAAGCCTTGTCTGGCATGGTCATGACAACAACTTGAGGGATTCCTGTAGACATTATTTAGACAACACAGTCATAATCATGAAAGGTTGAGAGGTTTCTACAGTCAAATGCCACTTAACAGTCATGATGTCCCTTACCCCCATTTAAAAATGCTTTTATTGAAACTATACAGTATGTGCATCATAGTTATCAATATCCATTAGTGATACATACACTGAGACAAATAAGACTTCCATTAAAGCACCTCTTGGCTAATTACTCTTTGTAAAGTTTTAGTATACTTTTTGCGTTACCTGGAACCTGATTCTGTGACATCAGTACGTAGTTGCTGTTGTTATGGCAATGAGAACAGAAACACTGGGAAACATAAAAGGGGGTTTAATGGCTCACTTACCCAGGTCACTGGCAGCCCTCCTGATTGTCTTCATCCTGTTCATGACATTTTCTTGCATGCGAGAGATTGAGTCTGCTGACACAACACTCACCAGACAGTGAACTTTGTCACTTAACTGGGGATTCCCATTATACCCTGATTCCACCTGTGTTAATGGGGATCTAGGATTGAACTGGCCCAGAAAATGAGAAGATGTGTTAGATCTCTATCTGCATTTATTTGTCATGTTGTATTGTCCTGAACTAGGCTCGGAAATAATAAGCTCCATGGTTGGTTAGAGTAGGGTCTATTTTATTTGTTGGCATCAAGGCCACATTTTTACAAGTTTGTGTGTTTGCCTCTGGTTTACCTTATAGCCCTCTGTTAGATGGCCCTTTAGAGCATTGATGACATCATCAGGGTGAATCCCTGACTCATCTCCTGGCTCCAAACCCATGACATCGTTGAATGCAAAGGGCAAACGTGAACTTCCGTCTTTAATATAGTGTGTTTTGTACTGAAAAGAAAAGCATTAAACATGTTGAATAATACCCTAGCTGAGCTAATGTTTTGGTGAACATTTACTGTAACTGTACTAAACATTAGCTCCTCTAGGGTATTATATATAATACAGAACCAATTCATGTCAGAGCCCAAAGAATATAGAACCAAATCCATTGAGCTTTGTTTGTGCTCAATGAATTTGGTTCTGTATTCCTCATCTATTGGAACTTACAGTTTTCGTGAAGCTTATGCTTGATGTGGCCACCAGCGCAATAGATGTTATACGCCCTTGAAAGACGTTATTGATCGAGTTGATAAAGCTGGACTTCCCGGAACTAATTGGTCCATGTAGCAGGATTCTGAGGTGACCCATGTCTTGATCATTCAGCTGAAACTGTTTCAGGTTATCAACCATCTGTGTTGTCTTACTGTCAGAGGCAATTAAGAGTTACTGTACCTCCTGAAGTAATGGAAAATGAAACTATGTAACACACTATGTAACACATCACTGTTTTTACCTAATTGTAGTGTATAGTACTGTACCATTTACCAAAGGCCTATAATGACCGTTGCATTTACCATAATATGGAGGAAGTGGTCTATTGAATCCATTTTTTACAGGAAATGTAACTATTATCATTACTACTACATTATCAATCACATTGTCAATGTTAGCATATTGCTTTAGTCTAGTCTGTTGCAACCTGTTGAGAAACACATGTTCCAAAGGCTGTTGTTGAGAGAGGAATAGTGTAAATTAGTTTTCTTCTAGTTAAATTGAAGTTAAAGCTGATAAAAGCTTTGGTTTCCCTCTTGTGTTGTCCTGTGAAGTGAATCTGCTTCAATGTCAGTCAATACGTACTTCCATTCTATTGTTCTCCATGGGCTGCTAAATGCTGTATGACACACAAGGAAAATATTTTGATTCAATGAACTTTGCTCTGATACCATTTGTGCTCTAAAGTTCCAAATATCTCTGAACTTCTCACCAAAACCATTGATTTTCATTTTTACAATTATTTTGTAAGAAATGTTGTACTTATTGCATAGCATACTTAGATCTTGTTTGTTTCACCATGCAGACATAAATACATTTTTATTTCTGACACCAGATTTGACATTTTGTGACAATGAGCACTTGAATACAGTTGACTATCTGAAATACCGTAGCACTCTCAAATGTGTTTGCTATGCCGAAGAATGTAGATATCTTGATCTAGTAGAACATATCTAAATTAGGACTGCTGGACTGGTGGTGAACTGCAAATGTGTATTTATCTTATGTGCACCAGTAAATTGTGGACAGTAAGAAACAAATAGATGTCACATGCTGTGTTTGCCACAGAGATAGAACAGTCCTTTATATATGGTGTACACAATATTATGTCCTTACTTGGTGATGGTGGTGGTGGTGGTGTCTGTGAAGAAAATAGACCACCCATGTCTACTTTTCTGAGGGAGAAATACAAATAAGTAATTAATATGTAATGTACTGCAGGCAGCTACCACAGTAATCAAACAGATATTTGGTCAGATATGAGTGGAGTGGATCCTTCAATAAGAGACATGAGCCTCCTTGTTACAGAAAACTAAGGGATGTGAAACTGACAAAATATAGGATCAATGTAATTTGTACAAGCCTTTACCGGCCCAAATGAAGACTTTCGTATCTACAGTACCGCCTAATATTCAGTTGAAATAAATTGCAACATAATAACGAAAACATTGTATTATATACCAAATTGGTTATCATATAACAAGTCTAATCTTTACTAAGTTAAATGTAATTAATTGAAATAATTTGAAATAATTTTTAAATTAATTTTGGATTAACATAATAGAGTTGTCTTCCACGTGTCATCTCCTGTTCACAGTAGGTTTGTCGCAGTTGTCAATAACTTGTTTTTACAGTAGCTTCTTTCACTTTCTCTTTCTGTTACCGGATATAGAGCATCAATATGACAGATGTGGTGTATACACATACAGCTCTTTCTTTAATTTATTCTATTTCTTATAAAGCAGGACCGTTTAATGTCTAACCGTTTCCTTGTTACAGAAAACTAAGGGATGTGAAACTGACAAAATATAGGATCAATGTAATTTGTACAAGCCTTTACCGGCCCAAATGAAGACTTTCGTATCTACGGTACCGCCTAATATTCAGTTGAAATAAATTGCAACATAATAACGAAAACATTGTATTATATACCAAATTGGTTATCATATAACATCCCTAATCTTTGCTAAGTTAAATGTAATTAACTGAAATAATTTGAAAACTTAATTTTGGATTAACATAATAGAGTTGTCTTCCACGTGTCATAATAGCTTTGATGTCAGTACTGACCGCGCTCAAGTGAACTAGAATGTATAAAACAATAATGTTACATAAAATGTATATTGGCAAAGAAGCTGTACAGTTTACGCTGACATGTCTCAGATTTATCTGCAGTAAGGAGGCAGAAGACTTACCTTGTTGATGCTCTGACTGAGAATGCGATTGTGAAACACTATTTGTATCGTTTTTCAGCCTTTACTTTCCCTTTCTCTTGTGTTACCGGATATAGAGCATCAATATGACAGATGTGGTGTATACACATACAGCTCTTTCTTTAATTTATTCTATTTCTTATAAAGCAGGACCGTTTAATGTCTAACCGTTTCACTTTTATGAATGGAATTATTCATGAAACTCCTCCAAATTAAACAAACAGTGCACTGTATGAGCACCGTCATACGACTATAGGCCTATAGCTGTGCAAATGCAATTACACATTTTAGACCGTTCAAAATGAGAGATAACAAATGTTGTTTTCCCGAGATAACGGGATCATTTTCTCGAGATCTCGAGAAAACAAAGTAATGGGCACGAAACATTAGCGATTCGCCAGCCACAATATGACTTCCAGTTTTCGTATTTTGCCTTCAAAATACAAGTCCTCGGTAAAATGCTATGGGCCGGTTTCACAGACAAGGTTTAAGCCTAGTCCTGGACTAATTCACACTTTCAATGGCAAGGATGCTTTTTAGCATGAGGATGAGGATGCTTTTTAGTCTAGGACTAGGTTTAAACCTTGTCTGTGAAACCGGCCCATTATGTATAATATCAAATCAATCTTTTTTGCAGCTTTGCATAGTGCATACAGTGAAAAAGGAATAATGGGGGAAATATAAACTAACAACTTATGGTGCCATGCTGCCAGTACGTCTGCTTCAAGGTTCGACGTGTTGTGCGTTCAGAGATGGTCTTCTCCATACCTTGGTTGTAACAAGTGGTTATTTGAGTTATTGTTGCCTTTCTATCATCTCGAACCAGTCTGGCCATTCTCCTCTGACCTCTGGCATCAACAAGGCATTTCCGCCCAGAGACCTGCCACTCACTGGATATTTTCTCTTTTTCGGACCATTCTCTGTAAACCCTAGAGATGGTTGTGTGTGAAAATCCCAGTAGATCAGCAGTTTCTGAAATACTCAGACCAGCCCGTCTGGCACCAACAACCATGCCACGTTCAAAGTCACTTAAATTACCGCCAATCACATGTATATATATATATACAATGAAGAATATTATAAGGTGGAGGACATTGAGAAATGGTTGGAGCTTAAGTAAATAAATGTAGAGAACATAACTAATATATATTTTTAAAATTGAATAAGAAATCATTACTTTGATGGTATTATTCTTGTTAATTTGCTGGTGCTCATTAGTTTTAGATAGAGACTGTGTTGTACATCCAGCAACACTATATTTTCCACATCCTTCTAATACAACAAAAATTAACATGTTATCACAGGAAAACAGAGTTAAAATATGTATGAATACATAGCCTTTTAGGGCTTCTGTAGATATGCAGCACACAGTATTCCAAACTTGTTTCAAATAAGTTCTGTGGGGGAATATTTGAAATGTTTCAATTGTTTTGTTCCATGACAATTACATTGCAATACACATTATATTAATATGTGTGATTTAGGTCAGGTTAATTATGTTGTGATCATGTTTTGAACTTTTAAAACATTTTAATTTTTAATTGAAGAAATGATGATGGTGTCCATGCAGTGAAGGATTAGCAACACACTTAATAGCCAGGGGAGGTGAGGAGGCTGAGTAAAGGCTGTCTCTGAAGCTGGTAAGAGTTTCTTTATTCAAGGCTGAAACAATTTTCAATACATATTTAAGTTCACACGCAACATGGCTGAAAACAGGAGGATGAGGATGGTGAGGATGATGATAATTATGATCATCCCTTATCTCAGCGTAGTGTCATCAAGTCCTTCCTGGACTGCAGAGAGTGGACTGCAGAGACTGGACTCATTCCTGTTGAGATGAATGTCAGCTTTGACTTGAGAATACCGCCCACTGTCAATCTCTATGTGTGTGTAGAGGGAAGTAAGAATGCACTCTAAGAGTATTCAAACAGGGCCAGGAATACCCGAGACATAGTAGCTTAGTGCTCTTTGCAGGGTTGTGAAATATTGTTGTATTGTTTATTGTTCAACTTTCTTGAGCATGAGACAATATTGAAGCTGTTCATACAAAGGTAACTAACTAGCTAATAACTTTATAGCTTTAAACATTGTAACATTTAGCCCATTTTTAACCACTAAACACACACACACACACACACACACACACACACACACACACACACACACACACACACACACACACACACACACACACACACACACTGACCATTGACATCCAGGCCACTGCCACTGTTCCTAGAAACGTCCTGAAAAATTGACAGAGGGAGAGTGAAAACAATTGACAGACTTCCAGAGTTTTTACAGAAACACTGCAGGAGGGACATGACTAGCACACAGTCATAGAGTGCTGACTGAGTGCTGATTGAAAATCTTACAGTAAGAACATAGTGTAATGGTTAGATATAGAGTAGTTTACTACATAATGCTCTTAAAGTAATAACCAATCAATTGCCAATCAATTTCAGTAAGACCATAGAGTAGTAATAACTTGATAGTTACTTGATAGATTAATGTAGTAATTCCAGCTTAGTACATATCATTTTAGTGCCCTAGTGAATATAGTTTTACAATAGTAATAATAAAACACACAGTTATCGACACACACACAAGGACACGCAAGGACTTATACTATATTCTACAGCAACTCACCTGGTTGATTCCACATTGATTGGCCACTTTATCCTGACATCTATGATGGACATTCATGTCACAATCTAGGAAAGAAAGGAAACTCAGGTATAGACACACACACACACACACACACACACACACACACACACACACACACACACACACACACAAACAGTTGCCTACCATTACACTTGAGGCCCTGTCTGAAAAAGCCCCACAGTAAACCGCCACAGTGGTCACAGAAGGTAGGGATCTTGTAGTTTTTGGTCTCGAAGTGGTGTGGCATGTCGATCTTGAATTGCTCCTTCTAAAATAGTGGACACACACTCAACTCATCAATGCTGAGACCCAGCGATGCCAGCAGAACCTGCTTGGTCCTGGGCCACCTCATAGGCCTGCACACCTGCATCATCTCTTTCTCATCCTCTCCTTCTCTTTCTCTCTCATCATGTTCCTTCTGTCTATAATGTCAGCAGGGTCCTTTGGCCACCATATCTCTTTATTTCTTCTCCTGCTCTCTCTCTATTGCTATTTTAAAGCCCCTCTGTCAGTTAAAACACAACCATTCTCACCACCCCTAAAACACCATCAACTGTGTTTATTTATTTTTTTTGCACATTATGGAGCATTTTAAATGTGAACGTGCTGCACTAATGCACCTAATATAAATGGGTCAGCACTACCTCCACTCTCATTGAGTAAAGCAGATCAAACCACATCACATGTAAGACAGTGGGATGTGATATTTTGAGAAATCCTCACTTAGAACCAAAAGGTATAAACATAAGTCCTTACAAGATTATAGCATTGGCGATGTTACATTCTGGGTCCCGAGATTACTTTCTATCTGGACATTTTTCAACTTTCTCAAAATGGCCAATATACCTAACCGAATGGCTCTAAATTGTATTTTCAACTGTCTTTGCAGATCAACAATAAGAAACAAGGGCAGTCCAGCCTGGTGAAAAATTCACCCCATGAGATGGTGGAGAAGATGGCCTCGGATGTAGAGAACCTACTGACCAAGAAGCACAAAGCACTTGATCTACAGTACTGTACTGTACGTCAGCAATTTGCCTTTACTTTCCATTATTGTAAACATGCAGTAAATAAAGACAGTGAATAACTAATGGGATGAACAAACAAACATGCCGTATATGTACAAAGGAAGAGAATGTGTTCCACTTTTGCAGTATTTGTCAAGAAATAATATTTTTTTCAAACTTTTGAACGGCACAGTCTAACCTTTGAACGGCAAAAAGTCGAACTTTTAACCTGGTGAAAGTCTAACCAAATAAGACAGGCTTTAAACAGCAAATACTGTCACTAAATATGTACCCTAATTGTAAAACAACACATTTATATCTCTTAAATTCTAAATGTTTATTTTAGATGTACATGATAAAATTGTCCTCCACCTGTCATAATTGCTTTCATTTCATTATTGTCACTTCTCAAGTGTACTAAACATTTCTAAATGTCAAAATTTGCAGCTGTTATGCTTTTACATGTTTCTGGATGAAATCATTTTAATACTGTATGGAGTATGCAGGAGATGGTATCAGAAAGGATAGGAGACTTACCTTGTTTGTGTTGAAAAATGAGATTCAAGTAGGGAAACAGTAGGCGGCCTTATGTGCTGTACAGGTGGATTAGTCCTGGCAGGCAGTCTAGCTATCTGACCTCTATACCAATTTCTTGTGAATGGGGCTGTGGTGGGGGTGGACTTCGTACTTTCAATGACTTGGCCTAAAATCTCTTTCACTCTCTCTCTGTTGGGAAGACTGTGTTATTCAATATACTGAAAGTGATCAGACTCAGTAAACAAGCAAGTTCTTAGCATCCAACATTGTTACAAAAAATATACTTTTCTCTCAAATTATTATATTCCTTCATTACTACAGATATCAGATATCAGCATTAGTAAATTCTACATATTGCAGCTTGGCTTTAATACAATGTTGTTACAGCATGTAGAATATTAGGATGTTGAGGACCAAGGGAGGTTTACACTAGGAAAGCAGAAGATGCAATGGCAGGAACAACACTGGGCCGACATGCTCAGCTGTCCATGGATCAGATGCTTTTTAGTCTAGGACTAGGTTTAAACCTTGTCTGTGAAACTGGCCCATTATGTATAATATCAAAACAATCTTTTTTGCAGCTTTGCAGAGTGCAACACTGGGCCGACATGCTCAGCTGTCCATGGATCTCCATCACCAGATAGCAGTCTTAACGAAGGGTATGATCACTTGCTATACCAATCGATGTATGACTAATCCAAAGTCATTAATGAAAGAGGCTAATAGAGATGCATTTAGATAAATAATACAGTTACTGTACATCAGAGGCCCTTTGAAGTCAGTCATTACATGCTTATCGCTTTACAGATTATTTGATAATCGTGTTTTGATGCTTGCTAAATTATACAGATGTTTATATTTGATAGAGCTCATTTGAATAAAGATCTTACTTCATTAAACTGGTCGATGAAATGTGTCAAGCCAGTGGGCATTATTGACAGATTGATTGCACCATACACACAGCTAAACACACAAACATCAATTAGAGAAAAAATATGACACAGTTAGCACACAATAGTTGTTTTTGGTGGCAGTGGTGAAAATAAGCACTGTAGTCAATACCTTTATGTTGTGATTATGTTTTAAACTTTTTTTATTTCAGAAATTATGATAATGTCTATGCAGTGAAGGATTAGCAACATAGTTATTGACCATAGGGTGGCTGTCTCTGCACCCTACTAACCTGAGTCCACTCATGATAATTCTTTGATTATTTGTAATTGGCTGAATCTGATGGAGAGAGTATTCCTCAGCCTCCACTGCAGAGTGGAGGCCTCAAGAGGATCTTCTCTCATGACAAATACATATATTTATAACTAACCTGGACTTGGACCTACCTGAATAAAAAAACAAAGGCGAAATGGCGAAGGCCCAGTCACCTTTTGTTTTCAGCCTTAACTGTCGGCAGAGTTTTACCTGAAGATCTTAGGTTACGTTCTGGCTCATAAGGGACCAAGAGGTCAGCAATATAGGGAGGGGCCAAACCAATCTTATGTGTGATGTTATGATATTTCTATTTTGCCAGTGTATAGCCCATGAACTGCAGATTAATGGTGTAATGTAATGGTGTCCCCGGGTATACCAGAGATGTGTCATCCTTTAATAGTTTTGGTTCTCATTGAATTAGGCATGGTATTTCTAATTCATAACAACTTGTTACGGTTCCCCCTCCTAACCAACCCTCTGGCACCACCTTGAGGCCCCAGCGATCATCGCTGGATTGTCCAGCTCCCAGTCGGCAGCGCACCTGCGCCCTATCGCCAATCAGCACACCTGCGACCCATCCCTAATCAGCACCCTATAAGAACCCTGCCCGGTCATCACTCCAGTGCCAGAACGTACTGTGACTAATGGTAACTTACTCATGACCCGCAGACGCTTCAGCCCTCCAGAGAAACCCTTGTGAATTCCTTGTGTCTTGTTTTCTCCTTGTGACCTACCCTGTTTCTCCTGTGCTCCCCCAGAACCCTTGTCTTCCTCGGACCGCCCTCGTCAACCCATTCCACGGACCTAGCCCCTACCTGATCTTCGGCCCCCTACCCCTCTCAGCTACTGGACTCCCACTAACGACTCCTGGACCGAACCCTGACTACCCCTACGGATTATCCCACGGCTCATTCCCCTCCCCCGAACACTGGACTTCCTGCTATTGACCCCCGGACCGGACCCTGACGACTCCTTGGATTATCTCTCTCTCCCCTACCCCTCTCCCTATTCTTTACTATTAAATACGCCTTCGGGCTGAACACTACCCTCTCTTGTGTGCCGTCATTTGGTTCCTCAGACGTTCCTGTGTAACACAATTGACTTTCCTGGTGAAGCTTTTGCCTCCGCCACAGACTACCAGGGCATCAGGTGTCATACGCCATTAAAAGACGTCATTGAGTGACTTGACAATGCTGGACTTTCCCGCACCGACTGGTCCAAGTAGCAAGATTCTGAGGTGACCCACGTTCGGATCAATCATTTTAAAGTTTCTCTGTTCCTTCTCCTTCTCGTCTCTCGCATCTCTGTCAAGAGCAATGAAGAGTTACAGTACTCTGCTTCCCCATATAATGGATCTAGTGTCCTGTTTACCTTCCATCATATCATAGTCATGATGTCAGCAAATTGGCTGACCCACCGCTCGGGTAAACAACGCGGAGAACATGGCGTTTCTTTCTGCTCAGATCAGGTCGAGAGGAGGTTCGTAAACAAAGCGGTACAGACAGGGCATTGTGTTCCTGAAATAACAGACCTCACTACAATTTTGCCGTAAACTAAACTTCACATAGCTAAACAAGTTTTTTCTTTTGCTAACCCCGAGTGGTGGGTCCAACAATTTGCCATTACACCAATCGCAGATTGTGGCTTTAAATCAAATTAAGGCCTTGGTTGTCCCCTTGTGTTGACCTGTGAAGTGAATGTGCTTCTGCCATGATAATACAGGAAGTGTTTCATTTGACACGGTCATTCATTATTGTAATGAAGACCTGACTGAGAAATGTGAATAGCTGGATCAAGCTAGAAACTATTCTTTAACAAGTTGACCAACTACTGTGGTGGATGTCTGTGCGAGCACCTATATTGATGATGTGTTTGGCAATTGTTTTGCCTTTGGAAGCTGCGCCTAGTACCAAGCGCGTAAGAAACGTGGTTATTCTGATTGGGCAAGTAAGCCGAATGAGCGTTTACATGCCTAATATTAGCTAATATTATATATATATATATCCTATCCTATATATATATATCCTATCAAACGGTTTATCAAAGGTATAGCCCAGCCTTCCTTTCTGCACAGCGCCTTGGCTGTCTCGGAGAGAAGCCATTGCAGGGTGCGCGGCCCAGGGCAGATGTTCAAAGGGCAGTAGTGCTGCTGCAGCAATCATGTCTGTCCACACGTGGTTAACTATGTCCCACTGCTTACATTTTGATATAGGCCTAATTCCTTTAGTAAGATTAAGAGTACAGTAAGTAAAGTTCCTATAGTATAGTAATTCAATAAGAAACACACACACACACACACACACACACACACACACACACACACACACACACACACACACACACTGTGAACTACTGTTCAATTCCCTTTGCAGATCCATTCCAATTAACAGAGTATGGCCTTCCTAGGGGGATCAGCAGGAAGAGTGTGCGGTCAGTAATTAGGCTCCACTCCCCAGGACATGACAGCAGGATTAGAGCCTGCAGGGCTGTCAGGGAGAGGCCTCAAAGCTGTACTCCGCCCCCTCACCCCTAAAGAAACAACAATAGCTGTATCCAGGCATGCTCAGAACAGAAATGGGCTCAATCATAGCTCTCTCCACATCTTTTTGTCTGCCCACATCATTTACACCACACTCCACCTCATCCTACTGTATCTAGGCATCATAGAGGTGAATAAATTAAACTATTTACTGACTTTCAAAGGTATTGTTACAATAACCAGTAGGCCTAATTATGTGACATGTCTATTTCGCTGGTGTTTATTTAGCAGAGCAGGGATGTGGTGTACTTCGTTGTTGTTGTGTTTCAAAAGGCTGCAGGCCTTAAATCTTTTTTGCACTGTTATCCGCTCCAACACATCTACTTCTCAGAACTCTATTACAAATATTTTGCTCTCTGTGTCTTAAAATTTATTTGCATTACTATACATTGGTGTGGACAATACAGATAGAGGCGAGGTGAGTGGCATCTGAGAGTTGGTGAGATACTGTTGGTGAGACACTGAGAAACTGAACTTTATGAGCTTCACCCATAAATCATTGGAAGGTGATTATTATGCCTAGTGTTAGGAGCTCAGTGCACCAAGTACACATACACACCAAACACACTGCTGTTGACGTGAGTGAGCAGCAGGAAGCAGTCCCTCCACTCAATTATAAGTATGGCGACACAGGAAGTGGGAGGGGGGTAGGAGAAGAGCGGGAAGGCGGAATGGTCCCCGCGTGAACATCTTTTAAAGAAACCACTGAGAGGAAAACAAACTAAAAAAGCAAAAAATAAACGAAGAGTAGACCGCCACAGCCAGCAGCATGAGCTGGCCACAACCCGTGGAGGGTCGCCGAGAGTCCAGCTGCTTATCCTCATGAAGCCGTTGGGTCCCTAGCAGGAAGGGGGGGATCTGCCTTGTGTCAGTTTATGTTTGTTTTACCTTTTGACACACTACACTGCATGCCAGGTTTATTTCTCAGTAGATCGCTACCTGGTACAGTAGGTAGGATGCGAGCTAGGGAGACTATAAACCGTGACAAATGGGAGCTTGTCTAACGAAACCTGTAGTGGATGGTAAATGTTAGCTGTCGGAATCAGGGCGAGTAAGAGGTAGCTACAGTACAGCTAACATTGTGAAAGTGAGGTATGGTGATGGTATTGGACTATTCATAGGAGGTAGTGGAGCTCACCTTTTCAGTTGTAGGAGCAGGGAAGTAAAGCGTTGCACATTTTGAAGGAAGTTTTGACTGTAGCTAGCTACATTGTGCTGAAATTATTAGGGTCTTGGCGTGTTGATAGTTATGCAAAATGAGTAGCAAGGAGTTTGAACCCGCTACTCAGTTCCTTGGTCGAATTCTCAGACTGAGTGATTGGTATTTGCTGACAAAATGTGAATTGTGCCAAGTGGCGGAGCATATGTGCCATGTAAGTCTGAAATGAGGAAGGGAGAGTTGGTTGAGCTGCTTACACAGCTGGTGAGTGGTGATGAGCAAGAGGAACCTCATAATAATGAAACTTGGAAAAATGCTGTGAAATTAGAGTTGGAGAGAGAATGCTATCTTAACATAAGTGAGTAAGAAGAGAGGAGAACAAGAATAGAGATTGAAGGGAGAAAAGCGAAGGAGGAAACTGAGATAGAGAAAGTACGAGTTGCCCTAGAGCATGAAAAGAGCAAATGAATGCAGCTGCAGTCCAGGTAGCTGTGCCTCAACCTGCTGGGAGAGGCCCTGCCAATGCTATGGCACTACTCAGTACAACACTGCTCTCGCCGCCAGTGACGTCTAAACACTTTGAGGGACACTCCCCCACCTCTGGATGTAAATCCCACAGAGTGGTGGAAAAGCAACAGAGGCAGATTCCCTAGAGTGGCAAAATTGGCACGACACTACTTGTGCATCCCTGAGACATCTGCCCCATCCGAGCGGGTGTTTTCAGCAGCTGGTCATACTGTGAACAGGCTGCACACATGACTCACCCCTGTGCATGTTAATATGCTAATATTCCTAAATAAAAAACAGTTAGTAAGCTCAGGGGTGAGTCGGGTGTGCAGTTTGGAGAGGTAAATATATATTAGGCCTAAGATATTGTTGTTGTAGGCTACGAGCCTTGGGCGAAAAGTATTAAAAATATAGCTGACGGCTCGTAAAATCGCCACTCACGACCAAAGATATAGCCTATCACAAAATATAACATTGTATGAAGTCTGGATTGGAACTTCTATAGACAAAGAATTATGAAATATTCAAAATATAGCTGTTCATAATTCTTTATCGCCCTTCATAATTGTTTATCTATACAAGTTTCAGTGATACAATGTTATATTTTGCAGAGAGTGGCAATTTTACAAGCTGTCGGCTATATTTTAAGCCCTTCATGATTCTGTTTTTGTTTTGCTTTCAAAATATGCCTTAAATTAACAAATAAACTTTGATTGAGGAACATATTTTGTTTTTTCTACGTCATAAACTACAATTTGCTGTTTTCTTAATTTTTAATTAATGATTTATTGATCGTTTAGGTTATCGTCTATCGATTAAGAACATTTCTTAAAATTTGCCACCCTACTGGGGATATGGTTAGCATTGGTCCCAGGGTTATGGAGACCCCTAAGGTTTCTCAAGAGACAGATGAACTACGTGAGAGTTTCCCAGGGATTTTTTTCGGCTGGTGTGGGGACACACTCCGAAGCTAGGGAACCTATGCAGGCAGAGGAAGAACAGAGGATGAAGTCATTTTAGCTGAAAGTTTTGTTGCAGAAATTGGTGATCCCGCGCAAAGATTCACTAACGATGGCTTGGTCACCAGGCAACAAGGTGGCCAAGATATAAGCAAATTGTATGAGCAGTAACTGATCATGAAATGGCTAAGGAGTTAGGGTATTGATACAGAGTTCTCCCACATCGGTAAGAAAGGCACCAGCGTCAACGTCTGATGAGGCAGATGATGTGGTTGTTCATAGAGACACATAGGAAGAGATTAATATACCTGAAAGGGAGATGGGGAAGGCCCAGGTTACTTACTTGGGACAGGGAGTGGGACATATCCAGCATTTTGAGATGTATGTGTCAGCAAGAAGGACAAGTGCAAAAGCGTTCTGTCAAGGACAGGCAAGTTAGTCATTGTTAGAGATTATGCCAAATCAAATCAAATCAGATTTGAATGGTATATTCAGGATTCCATGTAATTAAATCTTTTAGGGTAAGCAACTCTTCAACAACCTAACAATCAAACAATATCAATATAAATTTGCAGTGCCATGTCATAATAATAACAAAATGAGGCAACAATAATAATAGCAAAACAATGGCAATAGCATAAAGTGTAAGTGTCCCAGATAGCAGCAACAACACTCACAATGAGTAAGTGTGTGAGTGCATGTGCGTGTGAGATGTGAGATGGTTGTGAGGGTACTCAATAAGTATGGTGACCCAGGAAGTGGGAGGGGGATATGAGAATGGTCCCCCGTGACCCTCTTTTAAAGAAACCACTGGGAGAAAAAAAAAAGAAAAGGACAAACCAACAACCACACTGAACGAAGAACAGACGGCCACGGCCCGGCTAACTGAGGCTACCAGCATGAGCTGGTCCCAACCCACGGAGGCTCACCGAGAGTCCGGCCGCTTGGCGTGAAGGGTGGGGTCTGCCTTGTGCCAGTTTACCTTTGTTTTACCTTTTGACATGACAGGTCAGGTTTATATCCCTGTAGATCGCGAAACCATTACACTAGTTCCACACCTGCTGGCCCTGCTTGTAGGGTCTTTCATGGGGCACAAATCAATGAGCTCCTTTGAAGCCATCTCACATAACCTTTAGTAGGTCAACTTAACAGCAGAGAGCTCTTCAGTCTGTAGTTTATTTGGGTTCATTAGGGGGAGAGTGAGACCTGTGTGATTTGCACAAGCCCAGACAGTGGCAGTATTTTATTTCATAACTTTACAAAGCTAAAAAGGACCCCCAGGATATTTTGTAGAAGAAATTTACTTGGCTGGCACACACAAATGTGTGTGTGTTTTATTAAAACTATTTAAAATAAATAAATAGAAATCCTCCATCCACATTGTTGTATCCACATTAGGCTATTACGTTACTTGCAAGGTGGGCTGTGCATTTGAAGCATAGGTCTGGTTAATTATTGTGTTACAGGCTTTTATGGTAAACTAGAGTATAGTTTTATGGAGGAAAATAGTCAGCTCTTTCAAAAGTCGGTGGTCAGGGATATTTCACGGACAAAAAAATGTGAAATTAACCATATCGCTGATTCAACGTGTGCTGACGAAGGAGCGTTATTGTCTGATATGATCTTTATTTTCCCGAGTGACCCTTAGAATGGTCCCACGCTCTCCGGTGACAAGGTCATACTTACTGGAGCCTTGCCCTGTCTGATGTGAAGCGTATGTCCTGGTTTCCTGTTTACTATCTACTATAAGAATTGACTGCAAGCTCTTTGTTCGGTGTCACTGCTCTGCTGCCCACTCTTCTGGACAGTTGTGTAGTGTCCCAGTTCGAACTGACTAATAAATTGTCTTTATTCAACTTTCAATTTGAGTATCCACTTTCTTCCACGCATCATTGGATGTTATTCTTTAATATCAGAAACATCATCATTACACTGTCTAACGGCGCTATCAACCCATCGGATGCTGATGTCTATGCAGTGTGGGCGAGAGAGACTCTGCGGTATCTTGGCAGCTGCATCAATTTAGTGCATCGCCAAAATTGCTTGTTCACAATGAGCTGCTTTACCGTCGACATGGCCAGAGGAACAGAAATGAACTCGCCAAGCAATTGAACCTCAACGTTTTGATTGCTGCTCAAAGGGAACGCTTCATTCACATTTTTAAAACACGTTTCTAGGATTTTTAATGGAAAATGGCGATAGGCACTCAGTCTTGCAGCATCGTCTGCTTGGTATCTTTCCAGATTATCTTGATATTCAGTGTACCGTGGCCTGGAGCGGAGGGTCTTACATTCCCCCAGCAATACACGTAAGTAGCCTATATTGTGACTGCTATCTACTGCAAAAAAGACTCAACTTCAGGCTACACAGGCGTATTTTGAGGTCCAGCATTCGACGCTCACTCACTCACTCACTCAGTGACCGTAATGTTGTTCGTGATACCTCACATTATGTTTTGGGAGCTGGCTCATGATGCGACTTATTTTGGCAATTAACGTACGGTTCAGGCAGAGCATGATTTTGATGACAGGTCCAGAACTCAGTTATCAATAGACTATGAATAATATAGCCAACAAACACCTACAATATTATATTTGTATTTAATTATTTAATTCAGTATTTTTTTCAGCATTATTGTCGATTAACCATAATCAATTTTGCTTATAGAATAGCATGTTTCCTCATGTCTGCTTACAGTACCTCTAATTGATGGCTGTGGCTGGCATTTGATCAAGAGACGCAACATCTTTGTGGACGTCCCATGAGTTTATCAATGTGGTGCTGCAACATCTTGTTGTTGGTATTATGGAGGATGATAGGCCTACCCTATCCCTGAGGGAATAGGGTTGAAAGCTGTTTGTTTTTTGTTGGGGCATGGCATCCAACTGTTAATAGATTATTCTGTTTAGCTTTATGGGGGAATATTCACAAACCTGCATTCCTCATCTAAGATGGCCTTTTTTCATATCTACTCGTAGGGCCTAGGTAACATGTGTTTTGTGTGATAGGCCTTTAAGATATAATCTAATCCCCAGTTTAGAGTAAATGGTAGCCGAGTTTTGATGGTTTGATGGTTTGCTGACAACATGTCTGTTGTTAAACCCCCCCTCTGTAATTTGTGAAGCTGTTTTTGGATATATATATATATATATATATAGATAGATAGATAGATAGATAGATAGATAGATAGATAGATAGATAGATAGATACTTTATTGATCCCCCAAGGGAAATTAAGGCGTTACAGCAGCTCACATCACAAACAACAACAACAAAATTGCATAATTACTTTTTCTTATGATGACTGATTGTTACTTAGACAAATGTACTTGTTGTAAGTCGCTTTGGATAAAAGTGTCTGCTAAATGCCATAATTGTAAATGTACAAAATAAAGTGACAATAGAATAATAGAATAAAACAGACATCTGAAACATTATATACAGTAAGAACAGTCCAGTTATGATTTAACATCCCCTAGCCTGACTGATCACCCCGATCGAGCCAGCCAGAGGAGGAGTTGAACAGTCTTATTGCGGCAGGCAGAAAAGATCTGCTATAGCACTCCTTAGTGCAACGTGGTTGTAGTAGTCTGTTGCTAAAGAAGCTTCTCTGCTCTGCCACAGTGTCATGTAGGGGATGGGAGGGATTGTCCATGATGGCCAGGAGTTTGGTCCTCATCCTCCTATTGGCCACCTCCTCCACAGTGTCCAGGGTGACACCCAGGACAGAACCAGCTTTCCTAATGAGCTTGTTCAGCCTCTTGGTGTCACCTTCCTTGATGCTGCCCTCCGAGCATACCACCGCGTACAACACTGCGTTGGCCACCACTGACTGGTAGAACATGTTCAGCAGAGTCCTGCACACGCCAAAGGACCTGAGCCTCCTCAGGAAATAAAGCTGGCTCTGGCCCCTCTTGTACAGGACATCTGTGTTACCAGTCCAATCTCGTTGATTGTCCAGGTGCACCCCCAGGTACTTGTAACTCTGGACCACCTCCACTTCCTCTCCCTGGATGGAAACAGGAGACAGGGGGACCCTAGTCCTCCTAAAGTCCACTACCATCTCCTTTGTCCTGCTGATATTGAGTAGCAGGTGGTTCTGCTCACACCACTCTACAAAACTGAATGTATGATACATTGATTCTTGAAGAGTATTACTCACAGTATAGATTCCTCATGAGGTTAATACAACTGTCTTACAAACATTACTCCAATGTTTACAAACAACAGGAACATAAACAAACACCGTATAGCTTCAAAATGTTTAACTCCCATGTTGATATCACAGACTGTCAGTACTTTCACCAGTTCTGTCTATGAATTGGGGAGTAATAACATATCTCCACCCCTATCACTCAGCTTTATGTGTTGGGGTTGCCTTTTCTTTGTTTTTCAGATTGTTGTGGCTTTAACGGGTTGCCAAATTGTATTGGATAGTAATGGTTAGTTTTTCAGAAAACTATGGTTTGATATCATTCACAAAATGTGCACATTTTTACATTATAAATGTGCTCTTCGATGAGGTATAACGGCACAAACTACAGCACAATATTAAAATGTGCAGCCTACATTTAGTCAATCCCCTCTTTGAAAGCCAGAGTGAATGCAAGATATATCATAATCGGTGTAAGTGATAATTTAAGCAACAAAGTAAGAAGAGGACCTTGATCGATATTCTCAGGTCTTGATGTGGTTATTGGAGGCCACCAGATTGGTATTGTAATTTCGGACTAAACCATGTCTTGCTTTAAGTTGGATCAATAAAATGAATCAATAAAAACCTCTGGTAGTCTGTGTTATCATGTTGAAATTGACATGATGTGTCCTTTAAGTGGTCTTTGAGAGGAAGCTCAACACTATACTAGTCAGAGACAAAGCTGACTCTTCTACAGTACAGTTGCTATGATGAAGGTATTCATTACTCTAGCTGTTTACTGAAATGGCAGCAATGATGTCATTTTAGTTATGGGTGAAGATGATTATAACAAGAACATGTTAACATCCATTCGCTTTAATAATAGGGTTTACGATCACAACTGCATTTCTATTTTTAATTATCCCTTTCTCAATTCTCCCTCTCCAACCTTTAACCCTTCTCTCGTAAGCACAGCTGGCACTTAAATTGAGATTCACAGCTCTCCCGGCCCCTCCTCAGGCACTGCAGTTAGGTTGTATTGGAAGCCTGCATCGCCAGATGGAACAGGGATCTTTGGGACAGTATAAGGAAACTCTGGCCAATCACAGCTGGAGTTACTAGGGGAGGTTTATATACCAATGAGAGCAGGGGTCTTTGCAGCTGCTGTGTGTGTGTATGTGTGTGTGTGTGTGTGTGTGTGTGTGTGTGTGTGTGTGTGTGTGTGTGTCTGTATGATGAATTGGGTTATTGCAAGGGGGACCGCAGCCCTTCTTCTTTCCTCTGATTTTCTGCTGAGTCCTTTAAAACAGAGCCACTCCCCTCTGCCCTGGGTCTCTTCATGTAAGCTAAATGAAGCAGAATCGCCATGCTGAAGAACAGCAGCTCCCTCCAATTAAGAATTAATACTGCAGTAGTCAGGATTTATTCCTTCTCTCCTTCTCTCTCAAACCCTCCCCCTCCCTCCCCTCCATCTCTTTCTCACACTCTCTTTTTCTAACCATCTCTCACGCCTCCCCCTCCCCATCCCTCTCTGTCTCTCTCATCCACTACATCTTTCCCTTCTCTCCCCCTCCCCTCCCTCCCTCCCTCCACCCCTACGCATCCCTGTCAGTGAATATGGGTCACAATGTGCAGTACTACTCTCTCTCCTGTCTCAGGGGTGTGTGTGTATGGCAGGTAACAGAGGAGAGGCAGAAGTATGCTGTTCAGTTCTATCGCAGCTCTACAATACAGAGTTCTCTGATGTCCCATAGGACCTGGGAAGAGAGGAAATAGAGCGCACTCAGAAAATCCAGGATTGTGCTTCAGCTGTTCTGAGTCACTCAGTCAGGGTTGCTTTGTGGGCAGTAACCATGTAACAAACCATTTTTAGTCATGCACTATAATTTACAGTAATTTATGACTCCTTTTTCAAAAACATTTGTGCTAATCCTTGGACATATATATCTTGCTGGACTGTGTCCTGCACCTCTTACTCGCACACTAGCACCTCTTCATTGTATCGTCTGAGCTCTTAACAGTACATAATTTTACCGCAAATATATAGGCTATAAAGTCCAGCCAAACAATGGTAGTGTTATGTATCGTCCTTCAATCTGTCTGTGTTTGCTTCTCTCCAGCTGTAGTGGTGTCAGTTACATTGTGGTTACCGTTGTTGTCACACAGTTTAGTTTGTAGTGATTGATAGATTGATTTTTTTGTATTTGTTTATATGTATTGCATCATCTGGCGTTGCCAAGCACATTCTGTATTATGGTAGGTGTTACAGTACGTTTCCATTTCATTTCGTTGTCATGACACTGATGATGACCTAGGCCGAAATGTGTCTATCCCCGATTTATCCCCGTGTTATCCCCTGAGTGGAATAAATACTAATAAATGCTTGAATACATTTTAAGAGTGCATACACACTTTTTCCAAAAGTTTTGGAGATCTATTGCAGCACAGGGGGGCGTGGGGTATCCAAATATGCCAAGCAGAAGTTTTTCGCCGATATTTTACTGCATGTTCATAAGCTAAATCTCGTGCTCTATTCAAAACAAAAGTAATCGAGGGAGTATTCTGTCATGTGCTTGGCAGTTAATGTTGAATTACGTTTGAAAAGCCTACATAGGACTAGCCCTTTGCTAACGTTCACTAACTGACTACACGCATAATTTATGTCATACGCCAGCTCTTAGTGCACAACGCACACATACACACACTTGCATCGTGGAAATGATAGGGCCCTACCTTTGCAATCTGGTTTGAATCCAAAATGTTTCCATACTGGGGCAATTGCCTTATTTCTTTTACACCAAATCCTCTGACATGATCCAAGTCAGTTTAACTTCACACTAGTTTACTGGCTGCTAGCTACAAAATGTGGCAATTGTAGCAGGCTAAACATGTTTCACAGTGTCACTGATCACGCCTTGCGCATTGCATATGCCATTTTATTCATTTAGGACGTCAGCTCCTGCGCTTGGTGGGTGTAATAGCAAAATAACTATGGACGGTGTGGCGGGAATTACACCGGTGTAAGCTTGTACAGTATGCTACCGGTAAAACCTTCCACCAGCCCAACCCTAGCTGACGCACCTGTTCCTGTGTGCACAGTGCAGTGGTCACAATAACTTTCTTATCATGACTTTAGCCATGCTTGATACCTACTTTGTATTTATAGCCCTAAAGTTTGTGATTTCACCGCCATACTGTATGTGTCCACAGGATAATGCATTGGGCCAGGCGTATCGAGCAGGAGATTGACAGAGTCTTCCAGCACATCAGTGGGGCCCAGCAGCTGAAGTGGGTGAGTGAGAGTTTGTCTGTTTGTATGTTTGTCCTATTCTCAATCAATCACATTGTAATCACTTAGTTTGATATCTTGAAGTACTTTAAACTGATAGACCAGTCTCAGATAACATGCTTTTATTTGAAGTATGGCTGCATACAAGCATTACCTATAAGCAGTTACTAATCATTGTGGAGGAATAGTTTGTTGGTTTAAACATTTTTGGAATTCTAATGATACAGCATAGGCTACTGTGTATGTTTCAGTTTCCGGTGTTGTAAGAGATACCTCTGGGTGTGTCTTCTGTACAATGAGAGTTTTTAGCGGGTGTTGCCACTAAACTCACAGTTACCAAAACCTAGACCTTAGATCCCTAGAAGGTAACTGTCCTACGGTGTAGAGATGTGTGGGGGCGTGTCCTCGGCTCTGTGAGCGATGACTGATGGCCGTGGCGTGTGTCCTCTGTGTTTGTGTCACAGCAGAACAGATGGTCTAGCAGCCTGCTATAAAGCCTAGATGTGAGCCATGCATTTTTTCTCTAATTTACCCATAATCCTGCCCAGTGTCTGAAACAGGCTGGGTCTGATGAAGAGAGTATTCCTCAGCCTCCATGTTATCTCATATCAAGTACATATGTACTGTAAACTGGCCTGGACTTGGACCTACACATCATGTAGAAACATAGAATTGGCCTAAATGACGCGTACTTAGAGTGGAAATCGGAGTGAACTAGTAGCAGATCATAGACTATGTTCCAGTATATTATTCACTATTTTGGATCTAATAAAAAACACAATTAGTATTATTATAGAATTATGTTTATACCGTCCGGTACTTACATTTTAGAAGGCACCAGTATAACATAACAGTATTTTAGTGACAACTATCAACTATTAATCAGTAATGAATGTCCTAAGAGATTAATAATCTATTATACGTCATCCTTCAAATCAATGGGACCACAATATCATAATATTGAAATATCAAAGACATTCATTTGGTCTTGGACCACTATCAGCATATTACTCCATTTTGTAGGAAATTATGACACTCAAGCGTTTTTTAGTTTCCGAAGGTAATCGTTGGCAAAGTGTACGATCTGGAACATGGCAATCAATATCATCACATCCATGTCATCAACCAGGCGATCTTCCTCATGGTAGTTCTTCACAGGGAGGATGCAGTTCATTGAGAGTCCCAGCTCATAACTGCACAGTTCCACCTGACAGACATTCGACTCACACAGGACTGGATCACCCCCCAAGTTACTGGGGTTACAACAGTGATTATTGTAGCCAATTGATTTAATATGACATTCAGTTATGTAATGACCTCAGGCCTCTGTTTAGTGTAAACCAATTTACGATTTACCTTCTTTTTAATTTCCTTGCTCAGGTAGATTTTCTTCAAGTCACTGTTTGCCAGCTCACAAGCCTTGTATGGGAAGGTCATGACAAGAAGATATTCCTGTAGAGATGATTAAATGAAGGGGAGAACATTGGTAATACCATGTCATAGTGCAGTTTAGAGCTATATACTGCAAAATGCTGCTTGGTACTCTACAAAGTGAATCAACCAATTTGAAAATGTATATTCGGAATGCATACACGGAACTGATCCAGGAAAAGAGAACAGATGTGTCAGATGAACCTTTACATATTGTATATATACATATTCAGTTAGGCACACAGGGGTCTATTCTAATTTAATTGCACACCACCGTACGTGCCCAGATCTGTGCTTTACGCACCAAATGTACGTGCTGAGTTCAAGCGAGTATGGTAGCCCAATATGTCAGCCCATCTTTTCTGCCAACTGCATGCTTGAGGCGGAGATACTCACATTTTCGGTTGGGTGGGGGTGTGTCTTAGAATTACCATAGCTACGCGCATTCTCATATGATATTTTATGCAGAAAATGTCACTCTTCCCTTGGCACCAGAGAGGCTGCAATAAGTCTACAGTAGCATCACGCTTGGCCATATGTTCTATTACACCGGTTACCACCAAGCCCCAAATTCAATAACTTGTTTTGTAAAAACAAAAAAGGTCAAAGAATTGTATTCATAATGCATCCTCTGAATTATATTACAATTGTTTGTAATGTAATTAATACATCACAAAATCATAGTGGCCAAAATGTGACATTCATTGTGATTCATGCTATTAATTGAATTGTTAATTGAATAATAAGCAGTAATTATTAATTATTACAGAGTATAAACTCATAAGTGATTCAGTTCTCCAAAGATGTGTCCGGCATTCTGTGTACTTGAGTTCCTTTGGCAACGCTGGTTGCACCCGAGGCAACACCCTGCCCATACGAGGCAACATGTCCTCAGGCCGCGCCTGGATGTCATGGGTCTGAATGACCTGGAGTGCATGCAGCGATTCCGTTTTGACCCGGCAATAATTTTAGATTTGTGCAGGCTACTATCTGGCGATCTCGAGTGTGGTCAAACCCGACCAAAGGCTATCCCTGTCCTCCTGAAGGTGACATGTGCCCTCTCCCTTCTGACTAGGGATTCTTTCAGTGTGTGTAGGGGGATGTGATAGGCCTGTCACAAGCATCACTGGCTCACCCAGTTTTTGGAGGCATTCCTGAAGCACATACAGGCCCACATTAGTTTCCCCGACACAGCAGCAGAGAGGCGCACATTAAAGGCCGGGTCCCATGCCATGGCAGGATTCCCAGACGCTGTTGTTTGTACGCCAAAAGTGTACAAGTATGTATGTATCATACACATTTTGAATGTGAAAATGCAAATGTAAGTATAGTGATAATTTACCTCCACTCTCATTGAGTAAATCACATCAAACCATATCACATGTAACATTGTGGGATGTGATATTTTGGCAGCTTCTCATTTAGAACCAAAAGGTACTCTATTCTTTATTAGGATCCCCATATTCTGACACCTACAGTGAACACTCACTAGTCTAGTGTGTTATTTGTTATAAGTATCATCCTTACAAAATGAACTTACAATATTACTTTCTATGTGGCAATTTTTCACCGTTGTATTTTCATCTGTCTTTGCAGATCTACAATGAGAAAAGTAGGCAGTTCAGCCTGGTTAAAAATTCACCCCATGAGATGGTGGAGAAGGTGGCCTCGGACATAGAGAAACTACTGGCCAAGAAGCGGAAAGCACTTGTTGTAAGTTTGCAATTTTACTTATTTTTCTTTCTTTTACAAAAAACATTGCACTATAACAATATTTATGCACTAAATAAAGACATACAATAACGACTTATTTACTTACTAATGGGATAAACAAACATGCAGATCTTCTCTGGTTTTGCTCTTTCAGGCCTGTACTGCAGCAATCTTCAGTTGTTGTTTGTTTTGAGATCTTTTTGCCTAAAATCTTATCATTAAAATCTTATTCAATTAGGTTTAAAGATTGAGTTGGCCAGTCAAGACCTTTCCACTTTTTGGCTCCCTAGTTTCAGTATGTTTTGGGTCCTTGTCTTACTGTATAATGAAGCACCATCCAATGAATTTGGAGTCATTTGCTTGTACTCGAGCAGTCAAGGTGTTTCTGTACACTTCAGAATACATTCTGCTGATGCCGTCACCAATTAAAACAAGTTAGCCAGTGCTAGTGGCAGCTCACCATGTTTCACAGATGAGGTGGTATACTCTTGGGCAGATCAATTTTTCTCCAAACGTTCCTCTTGCAATCACTCTGGTACATGATCATATTTGTCTTGTCTGTCCTTTTTTTCCAGACCTCTGCAGGCTTTTTAGGTACTTTTTAGCAAACTGTAACCTGACCATCCTTTTTGAGAATAACTAGTGGTTTGCACCTTGCATTGAAGACTCTGTAGTTTGGCTGGTGACGTATTCTGTGGATGGTACTGTAGTCTCTGACACATTCACTACTACCTCATGGAGAGTGTTCCTTGTAAAAGATACCTCATATGTATAATAATTTATGAATTATTAATATTCAAATTGTTTAGGATTGATCTGCTTTTGCTAGAAAGACACAAAAACATTGCCACATGTAAATCATGTAAATATTTAGCTAATACAGTATAACAGTAAAAATATTGGTTTGGGTTCTTGGATATTAAAGCTCTGGACAGTATTAAAAATATACAGGCGGTGGGAAAAGTTGTATTTACCCCTCAAAAACAACTTTTCATGCAGGGAGACCTAACCTGTGCATGTACAGAGTGAGTTTCATCTCTCTAGTGTGGTCCTGATTGGAGAAAAGCAGGGTATTACAATTGACCCCTGTTACATTTGTCCCTGGTCTCCCCTACTGAAAGTGTTCAGACTCAGTAAAGTTCTTTGCATCAAAAATGTTTACAAAAAACGCTTACAATTGAGCTCAGTTAAAACCAAAAGGTCAACAAGTCGCTTACTGAACAACTCTTCATTCTCATAACAAATTCTATTGACATTCATGATCTTTATTATATCTCTTTCTTATCTATCTATTGTACTTTTCTCTTGAGAATTAAATTCCTTAAATTCTACAGATATGAGACATTAAGGATTATTTGCATTTGTAAATGCTGTATATTGCACCCTGGCAGTAATACAATGTTGTTACAGGGTGTAAAAAAGTAGGATGTTGAGGACCAAGGGAGGTGTACACTAGGAAAGCAGAAGATGCAATGCCAGAAGCAGTGCTGAAACAATTATGCTCAGCGATACATGGATCTCATTACCTACTTTCCTACACTTCCCTTGGTCCTCTAAATCCTACTATTCTATGCAGCGTTACAACAGAGGTTGAAGGGTAACCTTATATAATGTGTTACCAGGATTGATACTATGCTTGAGTGATCTGGTACAGTATAAACAACACAGGATGATCTGTCTTGACATACTGAGACTATTCGTTGGTAATGGGACCTATTAACAAACAGTGTAAACTTAATATGTAAACACCCTGTCCTCAGCATGCGGGCCAGGACCTTTATATTTTCATATTCTCTAACCTGAACCTGTTGAACTTGCAGAGGCTGGCCAGTGAGGCAGAACGCCTCCAGCGAGAGCACCCCTGGCAGGATAGCATCAAGGTAAAACTTCCTAGGAACACACTGTCTACATTGGTGACGCTGTAAGGTACAGGGACTTACAGTATGTAGCAAATTTCTCAATGGTCTCACTGCTTTGTATATTGAGACCATACAGAAATTGTCCTCAACAGTAAATGTTCACGCAGTCATTCACAAGATGTTCACTATGTCATTATTCACCATGGGCTCAATATTTTACCACATCAGCTGGCAGCCGATGTGTCAAATAGGACAATTTCACAGTAATCTACTCAGGGTTAAAAAGCTTAGAAAGCGCTCATCCCATGCTCTGTCCCCCTCATGCACAATAAATCATCATTGGATGGCCTGAGATCACCAGTCAGGGGCCAAGCTGAGGGATGAGCTGGTTTGACAGAGCTGGAGCGGACTGACCGTGCTTATCGTAGGGGCTCTCTTGAGTCCTACACACATTGGCATTCCACTTTTCACTTGGTTTGTACCATTAGCCCAATGAGACTGGGCCTGTGGACTCACCCCCATCCTCTCATACAACCCCATCTCTCCCTGGGGCAGCGGCTCCCTCAATGAGCCTCACCACAGCATCACCCTTTTCTGCATTAGCCAGCAGAATGCACAGGAAAGAACCCTGTCCTTTATCACTAACAGAGCAACAATAGTTTGGAGTTTTGACCACAGCAATGGCATCGCCATTGCACTCATACATGCTTGTAAAAAGTTATTTTGTCATGAGACAGTGACAAATGCAAAATAATGCTTGAGCATTCCTGATACTTAACAGTCTTTCCCATATTATAATGACACATTTTATTTCCATATCTGTTGGGTTTGTTTTCCAGGGGGACATGAAGTACTACGACTCAAAGGCAGAGCTGGATTATGTGAGTAGTGGGTGAACAGATTTAAAGTGAACAGAAAATCACCTCTCTTGATTAACCTTCTGTCTTATCCGTCTCTTTTCAACTCCTGCTACATTTTCTTTTTGTTCATACAGTAGAATTGTAAGGAATGGTTTTGCCAAAAGTGTGTATTGTTTTTTGTTTGTTGATGTGAAGTATCCTGTCAATCGTAATAGAATACAGTTTGTGTGTGTGTGTGTGTGTGTTTGTGTGTGTGTGTGTGTGTGTGTGTGTGTGTGTGTGTGTGTGTGTGTGTGTGTGTGTGTGTGTGTGTGTGTGCGTGCGTGCGTGCGTGCGTGCGTGCGTGCGTGCGTGCGTGTGTGCGTGCATGCGTGTGTGTAGTACTCCCTGCAAGAAGGTGATGGGGAAACAGCAAACCCCCCTCTGAAGTTGGAGTTTGTGTATGACCCTAACTTCAAAAATAATGTGAACTACTCCTACACAGCAGTTCAGATCCCCACAGACATCTACAAAGGAGGTTAGTACCAGATTTGTTAGTACTGGTCAATGAATGCCTTATGTGATATCTGCTACTGACTGTGGTTATGTTGCTGATAAGTGTGTCTTAATAAGTGTGTGTTCCCTTTCAGCTCCAGTGATTTTGAATGAGCTGAACTGGACACAAGCGCTGGAGACAGTGTTTATGGAGAACAGTCGTGAGGATCCCTCACTCCTGTGGCAGGCGTTTGGAAGTGCCACTGGTGTAACCCGCTACTACCCAGGTAGATCCTCCTCAACCACATTAGACACACCATCCACACTTCCCCTGCAAAGGAGTCAAATATGGATTAAACACATCAGACTGTGCAGTTTAATGTGTCACCTGGTACTTAATTCATAGTGACTATTAAAAGAGTTCGATTTTGATTAACCAGTACCCAGATAAGCATGATGGTGCTTATATAATAATATTTTGTGTTAATGTCATCATATACAGTATTTTAATACACTGAAAATTAATTTGCTGTCTGACACTAGGTTTATTGTAATGTGTGTTTGAATTGGGCATATCCATCAAATGTCTTGAGTGGTTGAAAACATTCTGTGTTGTGTTTGGCCAATGTTCCCAATTGAGCTCAGAACAAGTTGCTTATTTAACCACCCTTCGGACCTCTGTCTCAAAAGTGTATTTCTAGTTGAGTTCGAAAAAAGAAAATAGACTCAAAAGTATAGTCAGTGATTAAATGTGTAATGTGTATATTCGCTCAATATGCTTTTAGAAAGTTCTGTCTGGTAGAGGCAATTGAAAAGTGAAATTCACTTGAAATTCTATGTTCTTTATTGCCGTCATTTTCTCTATTTTCTCTATAGCTACACCCTGGAGAGCCCCTGATAAGATCGACCTTTATGACGTGAGACGTAGACCTTGGTATGTGCAATATATCATGTTTACCCATTTGATTATGTAATATGAACAGTTGGACTGAAGTGATGATAATTTGATGATTCTCTCTTTCTGGTTCACAGGTATATCCAAGGGGCCTCATCTCCCAAAGACATGGTTATCCTTGTAGACGTGTGAGTGTCCTTAAGCTGCTGGTTTAAAGTTGTGTGTGTGTGTCTGTCTGTGTATTTGTCTGTGTGTGTGTGTGTGTTTGGGGGGGGGGGGGGGGGGGTTAGGTCTGTGTTTGTACAGTATTTATGATGATACCTTTATGATCACCTCTCAGGAGTGGCAGTGTCAGTGGACTCACTCTGAAGCTGATCAAGGCGTCAGTGATGGAGATGCTGGATACACTGTCTGATGACGACTATGTCAATGTAGCCAGGGTAAGTGTGTACAGTGCCTTTGGAAAGTATTCAGACCCCTTCACTTTTTCCACATTTTGTTGTGTTATAGACTCAATTTAAAATGGATTAAATTAAAATAATTTGCCATCAATTGACACACAATACCCCAGAATGACAAAGCGAAAACACGTTTTTTTTTTTAAATTTCAGTAAATGTATTAAAATTAAAATACAGAAATACAGTATGTGATAATGTGGCAATTACATTTACCTTGGACTGACATGTCATTGATTTTACATTTGTTAACAATTCCCTTCCCTCTCTCACTCACTCTCTTGCTCTCTGTTCTCTTGTAGTTTTTCTTAATCTCTCTTTCTATATTCCTTTCTCTCTCCTGCTCTGTTTCAGTTTAATGAGAAGGCAGAAGCTGTGGTCCCATGCTTCAGACACCTAGTCCAGGCCAACATCCGCAACAAGAAGATTTTCAAAGATGCAGTGCAGCAAATGCAAGCTAAAGGCACCACAGACTATAAGTCTGGCTTTCATTTTGCCTTCAATCAGCTGCTAAATGTAAATTACTAAAATCTCAACACTGGACAACACTACACTACTGATGCACAATCATTTAAGGCAGCTATCAATTATATTCCTTTAGATGTATTGTAGCTAAGATGTATGTAGTAACAGTGTTGTTTTGAATGGTAATTCTAGAGTTTTGTTTTTGTGAATGGTATTGGGTTTTGTTTGTGGTTGTTGTAGTACAACATATATCAGTAGCCTGATAGCCCTATCTGTTTTTGCTTTTTTTTAACTCCTTCATCAATAACATACCAAGCAAATGTATATCAAATGTATGTTTGCAGATAAGATCTTTTAACAGTCATACCCTCTGTCTATTTGCCTGTCACTTTCTCTTTCGTAGAAGACAAATGTTCCTAGAGCTAACTGCAATAAGATAATAATGCTGTTTACTGATGGAGGAGAGGATCGAGCTCAGGACATCTTTGAGCAATACAACTGGCCTAACAAGACGGTCAGTTTCTCATGAGACTACAAAAAACGAATATAAGCCGACATGTCTCAATTCCCATTTTTCATTAATTCTTAGATCCATAAAAGGCCTCCTATGGCAGATGTAATTTGGTTGCCCCTCTCTCATATTTATACTGTAGGTCCTGGATTTTTTAAATATATTTTGAATTCCCCTCTCCCTCAGGTGCGAGTGTTTACATTCTCTGTGGGGCAGCACAACTATGATGTCACACCTTTGCAATGGATTGCATGTGCCAATAAAGGTGAGTGGGATGTGCATAGGGGTCAATTCACTTTATTCACTATGAATAAAATGCTAGAGGTGTTAAATGCAACAGTCTACTATAGCCAGCCAATATGGGTTGTCTGAGTGTTGCCAACCACCAAAAAGTAAGTGCTTGCTTTTGATATTAGAGCGGATACTGTAATAATGACAATCCGCTAACAATCAACGTTTATCGATGAATGATGGCTGAGGTGAATTCATCTGACCAGCCTCAGAGACGACCTCTCTCTCAGATGCAATAGGCTACTTAGACATACATTCATAGTTTAACAATTAGTTTTCACAGTCACAATTACATAGGTTGCAATTACTGGATGTCCTCTTATCTTCACTTTCCCACAAATCTGTTGTAATGAGCTTTTACATGCCCCCCCCCCATCTCTCTCTCTCTCTCTCTCTCTCTCTGTTTGTTTTTTCTCTCTCCCTCTCCTGCTAGGTTTCTATTTTGAGATCCGCTCCATCTGTGCCATAAGGATTAACACCCAGGTGGGTTTGTCTAGAGCCTCTCACACAGCTGAACCCTGGTCAGTGTCTCCACTTCTCCTTGTGGCACTGATTCTCAATGGAATCATCTGATGCTGTGTATGTTTGTGTCTGTGCACTGCCCTTAGGTTGTTTGAAAGTTTTTGAAGCTCCATCCTGTTTAACATTGGTGTGTATGTTGTTGTCAGGAGTATCTGGACGTGCTAGGCCGTCCCATGGTTCTGGCAGGCAGCCGTGCCAAACAGGTTCAGTGGACCAATGTCTATCAGGATGCCTTGGTGAGATCACCTTGCATTAATATACAATAGCCTTACACATGTTATATAGACTACTACTGTAAGACATAACATTGAGGGCTTTAGATCCAGAGATATTTACACTTGTGAATTATCTTCTTTTTAGTAAAGGATTGTCTGAAGATTGCAATAGGAAGGTACCATGTTGCACTGCATAATGCAGAGCCATAATTACAAACCATGTACTGTAATCTGATTCATAAAATGAATGGTTGAGTGTCCAACTAGTATGAAAAACATGCTTTTTGCCTTGTTAGTTATGTCAGCTTGTTTGTCTTGGGTCTTTTTAGGGCTTGGGGCTGGTGGTAACCGGGACGATGCCTGTTTTCAATCTCACTGTGGAAGGAAACTCACAGGTACAGTCATGACTAGTGGCCCAAGGTTAAATGAAAAAGCGACACAATGGAAAATCTTTAACCCTTTTTTGAGGTTCTGATGCTGCTTTTCCTCAACAAATGTTTGTTGTGGGGTACTGCCGTGTTGTGGCAATAGGATGATGTGTGATATGAAATCAAAATGCTATCTATCCAAATTCTTAAGTCAAAGCTTTTGATTAATGCTTGATGTTCCCCAGAATCAGCTCATATTAGGTGTCATGGGAGTGGATGTACATCTGGATGAAATCAAGAACCTGACACCACGATACAATGTCAGTATATCAGATTATATTTCACTTTCCTGTGTTTAAGTGACACATACTGCAAACAAATTCTCCCTTTCAATCAGTCTTTTTGACTCATTCACTCACTCACTCACACACACACACACACACACACACACACACACACACACACACACACACACACACACACACACAGGTACACGTTCAAACTCTCAGACGACCAACCATTTTCCTTTACTCTGTTCTGTGTAGCTTGGAGCCAATGGATACATATATGCCATCGACCCAAATGGGTACCTTCTCCTGCACCCCAACCTTCAACCAAAGGTGATACATGCTTCTCTGACAGAACATTGTCTCTACTGGGGGTTAGTTATTGTACTGTGAAACATGTGTCAATTAAATAAAGTGGATGGAGTTGTTGTAGGTCGAGATGATGGTACAGTAGAACCTGGTAGTATGTGATTGCACGTTGAATACCAAATAACAAATACCTTTGATCACCAAGGATCATCAAGCAATTTCCTTATGTAACCACATCTGTACCTACATTGTATTTCCCAGCTTGTTGACCTTCCTGAACCTGTAACACTTGACTTCCTGGATGCAGAGGTGGAGGATAGCTTCAAACATGAGGTGAGTATTACATGTGGCTGTAGTAGTGAACAGTTCTAACCTACTGGGTTCAGATCCCAGGCGCCATCCACTACAGTTGTGCCCTGGCCTTGAGAAGGGTAAAACTGCCCCAGGGACGCTGCACTACAGGGATCCCAGTATCAGCCAGCTCTACAGTATGTTGTCTCTGGGGATTGGGAGAAAAGCAGTGGGCCGATAACCTTTTTTTCGAATGAATATTTAAGAACTATTTTGGAATCAAAATGTTGATGTGTGCGTTACTTCAGATTTTGAGCAAATCATGCATTGATGTCAATGGAATATTAGAGTGAATATTTTAGTTGTAGTTATGCATGCAGTGGGGTTAAATACTGTTTTGTTTGTTTGTACTCTTCAGATCCGTCGACAAATGATTGATGGCAGACCAGGCGAATTGCAGATTAAGACGCTCATCAAATCAATTGACGAGGCAAGTCACTGTTGCATTGTCAGCTTGTGTGTGTGTGTGTGTGTGTGTGTGTGTGTGTGTGTGTGTGTGTGTGTGTGTGTGTGTGTGTGTCTGTATGATGAATTGGGTTATTGCAAGGGTGTGTGTGTGTGTGGATTATTATTGTGTGTGTGTGTGTGTGTGTGTGTGTGTGTGTGTGTGTGTGTGTGTGTGTGTGTGTGTGTGTGTGTGTGTGTGTGTGTGTGTGTGTGTGTGTGTGTGTGTGGATTACTTGTGTGTTACTGTATGTTGTCATGCCCAGTGCAATAATCTTTCTTTGACTGCCTAACTCAACAGCCATGGTCACTTTCATGGATATTGGGAATAAACCTTTACTGACATATGTAATTCTTCATCTCTCCATTGTAGCGATACATAGATGAGGCATTTCGAACTTATACATGGACACCCATCAATGGTACAGACTACAGGTAAGTGGGTAGGTGATGGGCATTGCTGTGCAGTTGAAATATAGTGTCTTCACTTCATCTTCAGACTTTTATTTTTTCACTTGTTTCTATATGGGATGCTGCCACCTGTAGCCTGGGCTTGGTACTGCCCACTTACAGTGAATACTACATCCAGGCAGACCTAAGTGATGTGATGCTGCAGCTTCAGTGTGAGTACCTGCTCGGGGGGCCTCAATCCCCAAACATCCTGCGCAAACAGGATGGCTAAGGTATCTTGGCATTTGTATAACAGACATAATGGGCTGATAACAGTCCTTCTCTGTTGCAGATCTGCAATCTCTGCTGCCAAGCTCCTTTGAATCAGCGGGACATGTTTTCCTGGCTCCCAGGTACAGAGATATGCATATTCCTATACTTTATGTATTTGTGTGTGTGTGTGTGTGTGTGTGTGTGTGTGTGTGTGTGTGTGTGTGTGTGCGTGAGTGAGTGAGTGTGTGAGAGTGTGTGAGATCTCATCTGTGTGATTCTCTTTCAGGGAATACTGCAAACGCCTGCATATCTCAGATAACAACACACAGTTCCTGGAGAACTTCCTGTCTCTCATGGTGGAAATCACACCAGAGTCTCAAGACTGTGAGTTCCTCAGAGAAGAAGGTTTCATTGGAAAAAAAAGTTATTTGAGACAGACTAATTCCTTAGTCCCTAAATTCTGTGTCTGTCATCACAGGTGATCAAGGTCTTATTCACAACCTGATCTTGGATTCTGGAATCATTGGGCAGCTGGCATCGAGGGTATGGAAGAGCAGGGATCTCAATACGTGAGTGAACTCAACTACATACTGTATCACAAACAGGCACCATGTATCACTCAACCACAACTGAATAAATGACATGAACTTTTCCTCCAGGTATGGCTTCCTGGCATTATTTGCAGCCACAGACGGTGGAATCACACGGGTCTTCCCAAACTCGTGAGTGTATTTTTCAGGCTCCTAAATACACAAATGTGTGGGAGGAGGAACAGGGCAAGGGAACAGTTAGACTTTGTGGATAAAATACAAAATGTGAATCATCGTATCTGTTTTGTTGACAATAACCTGCCTTTCCTGTCAGTAAACATTGTGTAAGACTTTGTATACAGTATGATGTGCTATGCTTGTGTGCTTCCCAGGGCTGCAGACTCATGGGATGAGGGCCCAGAGCCCTTCAATTCAAACTACTACCGCCGCAGCCTGGACAATAATGGCTACATGTTCAGAGCACCATCGAGAGCCTGTGAGTAGCAGTCTCTGGTACATGATCCTTAAGTAAAAACCTTATCTTTCATTATTGTGACACCAATTGTATGTATTATATGTATTGTAACACAAGTCAAATGAGTGGGTAGTTATGTGACATTGCTGGAAACATTGATTACTGTAAATGGGCATCTCACTCCGCTCATCTTACATGAAAGGAATATATTCCGCAAGATAATTGGATACTGCACAGAGAAACAATTTAAGGCCTAGTCTACATCAGTTTACTGTTTGCTTGAACTTTGACCTTGTCAACCCTTGCCATAGCTATGGATGATCCGGTCACCTCAGAGAACGGCACCATTGGAATACTGGTCAGCACTGCTGTGGAAGTCAATTTAAAAGGCAGGACCTTGAAACCTGCAGGTACAGTAGGAATGTCTTTGTTATGAACACAGTGACTGAGGGAGGTGGAATCCTCCTCCCAACCCTCTGTGTCTCCAATGTCAATTTCCACCTAAACCTAGTTCCCTCCTTTCTCTCCCTCTCGGGCCTCTGTCACACTGTTATCTTCTATGTGATGGTATTACATGTAGAAACTGTGTCTCAGCTTTTGGTCCTGTTCTGTCTCCCCTCCTGCTCAGTGGTGGGGGTGAAGCTGGATCTGGAAGCCTGGGTAGACAAGTTCAAGATCCTGGCTAGCAATGTGTCAGACAGTCGCCAGGGCTCGCACAAGGTACAGTGTGGAAAGGCTTGATGCAAAATGATCAGTCTGCAGACCAGTGTGGTTGTGCAGTAACTTTACAGTACTGGTTTAGTTTAATGTGTGTGTGTGTGTGTGTGTGGGTGCGGGTGTGGGTGTGGGTGTGGGTGGGTGCGTGTGTGTGTGTGTATCTGTATCTGTATCTGTATCTGTATCTGTATCTGTGTCTGTGTGTGTGTTCAGTGCCATGAGGTATGACTCTTTATCTTGCTTTGTACAGTGTGGGCCATCCAGAAGTTGTGAAATGGACTGTGAAGTGAACACTGACGTAAGAACCCCTCTCCAGTCACCCAGCCCTTTACCCAAATTAACACATCAGGGTAGAAAGATTGTTGCCCTGGTGAAGGGTTGGAATGTACAGCAGTTGTGTAATAGTTCAAGTCAACCAAGTGTCTCTGGGGAATTATGGTATAATATGTGTACATGTGTGCTGGTTTGAGCACCAGAGAGTGTAGGTGGGAGAAAGATTGTCAGAGAGTGTGTGCTGTACTCTGTTTCCAGGATTTACTCTGCTATCTGATTGACGATGGTGGCTTCCTGGTGATGTCCAATCAAAGAGATCACTGGAAAAAGGTATTGTGTTTAGAAGATACCAACCAGGGTCCAATATTCAAAACATTGCTAAATGGTCAAATAATTATTGAATTGCCAATGAATGCAAACAATAAGAGGAACATGAGAGATTCTATCTACAGTATGGAGATGCACAGTTTGCTGCCTTGATATGTCCATTTAGTCTGCCTGCATGTCAGTTATCCTACTCTTTCTCTCTGTCAAAGGTGGGCCTTTTCTTTGGCGATGTGGACCCCTACCTGATGCATGCGTTGTACAACAACTCCATCTATGCCCGCCTACAGTCCTTCCAGTACCAGTCTGCATGTGAGCCGGTCAGCAGCAGCCACACAGGCGCAGCACCCAGGAGCATCTTTGTGGTAAGAGGCCAGGACCAGGGCAGCCTTACCCTACAGTGCCTAATCTTTTATAGGGCAACTTAACAAATATATGTCATTATGTGTGTCAATACACTATGAATGTCTGCATGTCACAAATTGGAGAATGTCAACAAAATTGGAGACACTCAGCATTTTTGGAGACAAGCACCATCGTTATGATTGCTTGCAAAAGAGAGCCAGCGTGGTAGAAAATGTACGGTAAATTCCAGCAAATTACTCATTTGACTTTACCTGCAAGCTTAGTAAACCTTGGCCAAATCAGAACATATTTACAGTTCGTTAGCAACCGCTCAGATGTACTTTTGCTAGCATAACGGTGACGTCTGTCTCCAAAAATGTCTCCAGTTATGTTGACATTGTGCAGTTTGTGACGTACGGACTTTCATAGCGGATTAATGACAGATTATACTCTTCTCTCCTCTGCTCTCCTCCTTGTCCCAATATGGTGTTTGCAGCCCTCGATTGCTGACATCCTAAGCCTGGCCTGGTGGACCTCAGCAGTAGCATGGTGAGACACAATTGAGGAAACACAAGCTCCAATTAACTCAGACCCCTCTAGACGTCTGCCTGCACCATGACATTCGCTCATCTCTGACCCAGTCCTCCATTACTAGATTTAATTATATTAGTAATGTTTGTGGCACCTGCTTCCCCCTCCCTCTAACTGTGTGTTACCTGACTCATCTCTCAGGTCCGGAATCCAGCAGCTGCTCTATGGACTGGCCTACAACAGCTGGTTCTATACAGGTTTGTGGTGGTGTACCATGTGTGCAAATGTGGAGTGTGTACAGAATGCACACACTCCATTGTGTCTTTGAGTATGTGTGATGTTTGAGTATGTGTGAGTACGCGTCATGTTGACGTCTATCGGCAGATGTTTTCCTTCTCTAATTGCTGTGTCGCTACTAAAATGGTATCACGTCAGCATAACAAAGAGAACATAAAACAGCTGAGGGCCTGACTTTAGCAGTAAATCGGTGGGGAATAGTTTAGTTAGTTAGTAGTTCAAATCTCCTTGGCAATATGTTCATGGAAATTAGCTATATCCTACATAAGGTTTGTTACACTCTCCCAAAGACAACACTACAGTACAAACACTCACTAGAATCTTCCCTACAGTATATGGGGGCACTCTTTGGTCTAATCCAAGCAGGCATGGCAATACCAAAATCACCATTGCACATGGTGGAGTGCACTGTGATGGCTGTTTTGCAAACAATGGGACTAAAGGTTTAAATATATGGGTGTGTTTCACTCCTTCTCTTTTGCAGGTGATGTTCTGGCTGAAGGGTATGACACCAGGGAAAAGAGCTGTGTGACCATCCAAAGCCAGTTCTACTTCACCAACACCACCAACTCATATAATGTGTTGCAGGACTGTGGGAACTGCTCCAGGTAGGTGTCTGTTATGCTATGTCTTTGTTTAGATATTATTGTCTTTGTCACATTCTTATATTTTCTCTCACTCTCACTCTCTCACACGCACGCACGCATGCACGCACACTCACACACGCACATACACTATGCAATGACCACTGTTCCTCTGCTGCAGGTTATTCCATGCTAAGAGGATAGATAACACCAATCTACTGTTTGTGGTTGCTGAGACACTGCCCTGCAGCTCCTGCGAGATTGAGAGACTGACCCAGGTCAAAACAGAGTGTATCCTTCCTTTTGTCACTTACACTATGGTAAGCCATGAGGGAGGGATACAATACAGTAAACTACACTTTATTTCAACTGACCAGCTTTTACCAGTCTGTGCAAGGACTAGGCACAATCAAGGCATGATCTCCTGTATTTTACAAAAAATTCATTGCAGTGACATATTGAGTTTTTGGAGCCACTGGATCACTGGTAGCTGTATAAAACATCACAGCAATCACTAATGTATTGGCTTCCGTAGTCAGAGCTACTGTAAGAGGTTTACTAGATGATAGGCCAGCTATACCTCCTTAACCCAGACTCGCAGTTCAGGAAGAGGACCCCTGTGAGGTTTTGAGTACTGCACGTTACCGTAAAGGCCCGCCTGCCTGCTTCGACTACAACGTCTGGGTAAGGAGTGCGACCAGAGAGAGAATACTTTACTGGCCTCTCGCCCTTGTACACTACATGTAGTAGGTGTTTGTTCTCACAGTCTGTATTTCCTCTTTATCTCTATTCTAGGAGAACACATCCGAATGTGGGCGGGGCCACTCCCTACAATCTCCAATGGGAATCCTTCTCTCTATCCAACTGATTCTGACTTTCCTTTATCTCTGATACTTCAGTTAGACCCTAACTGAGGTCATCCATATCTCCTGCCATCCTCTTCTTGTTCATAATCATTTCTTTCCACCTCCGGTCGGTTTTTGACCTCTGCCAAAAACAGTTGATATTTTCTTCTATCATTCCAACTTTTTTCTCTTCTCTTTGCTCCTGTCTCTACCTTGCCATTATGACATGTTTCACAAGCCTCTGGAAAAGAATAGTCACTGTTATTTTAATGACAGAGGGGTGACTCTCCATCATGTACAGTGTATCCTCGGAAAGCCACTCCATTTGTTTGGGTGTGATGAAAAGGGATGTGTTGACAAATGTTTTACTTACCTAGATGCTTGCACCAATGCTTGATATGTTTTAAATGTGCTTCCAAAATCTAAATAAGAGGCACTGAGAAAACTTAAGTAACTAAAGGACAGTGGACCATTGCAATATTAATACATCAACATTTTGGGCTCTGTGACATTTTCTTTCTTTTTTTTTAAACATTTACTATGGATTTTGTTCATTTAACAAACAGAGAACAATACAAAACAGCACAATACAATAAGGCACATATATAATGAAACAGAATAAAAACTAAAGAGGGACTTGCAATAAGACATAGTCGGTATAGCATCTAGTGGTTTGCACTCACACAAAACCCACACAGTGTGCTACAATCGTAAAGATTACATTATCTATATTTCAATCAAATAAAATACAAAAAAAAGAAAAGAAAAACAACTCAGTCCTATTTGTCATCCATCCATCTGTGACATTTTCATGAAGAAACATAATACTAATAATGGTCAGAAATGAATATATAGATATGTGTATGAACAAACATATGAACATACATATATGTAAAATGTAATACTACATTTGGATGGTTGAAGATTACCTGCTTAAGTCACATCTTGTGTCTTGTACAATGATATGTGGATTTAATCTGAAAAGCTCATGCATTTGTGTATGCTAACGTATGGGGAATGTAACTTGTGGACAGCTTTCAGTGTTATCATTTTGTGATGCAACAACCACCCTTACCCTTGATATTCCCTTCTAGTCTGAGCTGAGCTTAGCCGCTTGAGCCTTTGTGGAGAAACACTTTTGGGTTATAGAATAATGAGTGATATTTTTGACACGCTTTTTTGGATGAAATATTTATGAGATGTTTTTTTTTCTTTCTTGTCTGCCTGGTGTTCCACCCAGCAGTGCCTTGTTGCACTCCTATTGGATGGCAGGGAACTCAGATTAGGACACTACTGCTGCAGCCCTTGAGAAAGGCACACTTTATGGACACTTTAAGGTTTTGGATGGCACAGCCCAAGATGAACATATGGACCAGTGTACAGTAGGATTTAGAGATGCTACTGCTCTGTGTGGACTATTGGACTGGGGAGGGTGAGGGAAGGTGGTTCAGTCCTGGTTGGAATTGGAAACTGCAAGGTTTAGGTCGGAGAACAGCACAATTGGCATGCATGACTGCCTCAAGCCCACACAGGAAGTATGTCCTTGCTTTCAATCCGCCTGTTCCCCCTCCAGCCTGTCTGTGGATAGGTGAACTTACTCCTGTTGAAAGAGCGGAGCGCAGTATTGATAAAGGACACCCTGGTGCCTCAGTAGTCAGTGTCATCTCTTAACACTGTGGTTCTGAGTCAGCCCTGGACCAAAGCACAGACACAGGGATATAATTTTTAAGATTGCCATTCCTAATTACTGTACCACCCTGGATACATGAGTCATCTGGTAAATTAGGTATTTGAAGCCAATCAGAAATATGATATGATTTGCTCAATTCAAAATGAATGTTAGCATACAGTATTAACAGTAGTGCTTTTCTGCTATACCCAATCATGGAGAGCCTTTTTCAACAGACTGAAGTATACTCAGTTTGTACCCCTCTGCAACACTGGGCTTTTTTAAGACACTTTGTGCATTCAACCTGGGCTGTTAATTTGGGGAAGTGCACAAGAACTCACCATTTGCATTCAAGGAGGACATTCTGTAAAAATACTCTTTATACAGTGTATTATTAACTTTGAAGTCAGTGTTATAGTTTGGTACGTTTGGTTTCTAATATATTTACTGCATGGTTTCTGAAGAATGTCCAGGTTTATGTATCTAGAGTAATGATGGATATATTACATTTTGTTTCAAATGTGAGTGTGTAAGCACTCTCCCACTTTGCCACTCGTGGAAATGTTTCTACTGGTACCACCTAAAGAGTATTTATGAGTGATGAGAGTTTACAGGACAGTGTATTTTGAAAGGCATGGTCTGAAGAAGAGGTATTTATCACAAGATGGGGGCATGCATGGGATTTGATACTGTAGGTTACCCTTAGATTTGCTCAATTTGACCTGTTATCAGTGGAGCTAATAAGAGGACCAATAACTATGGTAGTTAGTTGGTTTTGGATTGGAGGATTCTATGGATGTTTTTGAAGATTGGGGTGGGCATCTTAAGCAGTTTATAAAAAAGCTTTCTTAGTCATTTTATTTATTAGGCTATGGACTAATACGAATGTCTTCCTGTACTTTTGGTTTGGTTTGCTGCTATTATTGATGTTTGCTTGGGACAGAGTTCTCTCTCCTTGTGCCAGTCTTCCATGTCACCTCGTTTTTTGTACAGATGACGCAAAACAGTCAATTGAGGAAGGCCAACTTTGTAACATTTTTGTCTGTCACATAACAAAATGAATCTATAAATGTTTATATCTGATATTTGGTGATTAAATGATGTTGATATTTTTCACTTCAGCTCTGTGTAGTTTGTGCTACTTTTTGCTGAGATCATTTGTTTTATTGTATCAGTCTTTGAGAACTGTTTGAGTATTTGATAGTCTGTATTGACCTTGTTACAGTATGCTATTGCCATTTCGCTGTCTTTTGGATGATATTATCTAACTGTACTGTACCATCACCAAGACTCGGTTGCACCAACATGGATTACTGTTACTATTACTATTACATTGGATTAATACAAGTTTTATCTATTAATCATGTTGCACAAAAAAGTCAAACCTAGTTTCAAATCAATTTTAGTTTAAATCTAATCCTTCCTCTAATCTCACATAAAACCAAGATTATTTGATAATTAGATTTTAATCTTGTTGCTCCATTGTTTTAAACACAAATTTAAACTTTCATTCTAAACTGCCACTTGGGGTGGTTTAAGATGATAAAATGGCAGCATATACTGTATGTGGTGGAGAGAGCAGTATTTAAAGATAAGGCATTGGCAACAATAAAGCATAGGTGTCATAAATAAAGCTTTTGCGGGTCAGGCTGTAGGAGCTAGAGTGGACACTGGGCTTGCTGGCAAAACAACCCACCCTTCGACTTTTTATCTCTGCAGGGAATAGACACTCGGAGAGGAGAAAGAAGACATTGTACAGAATTTATTTTTTTCATTTCACATTGCCATTGCTTGATTTTAACTAACTTTAGTGATCATAAAAAATTTAATGTTGAGTGATTTGAATAGTCCAGAGCAACCAGCAATTAATGCTTAAATATAATTGTACACTTCCACAGACACCATAAAATACAGCAGGCTTATGTGTGTCAGATATCAAAGCTGGTGTTATTTACCTTGCCAGCATCACGGCTCCTGGCTCTCAGTTTTTGACCTGGGACTCAGCAATGTCAGCACGCTCCTGAGCTTCCTCCAACTCATGCTACACCTTCCTGTACCTTGACAGGTGAGTGTTGGCCTGTTTCACCTGTTAGTGATATAATTCCATTTAACTATGGAAAAATCTGAATGCAAAAAAGTGCAAAGTGCAAAAAAGTGTTGTGTAATACAAACTGACAGTGTACACTGCATTGACATAAGTGAGATTGAATTACAGTGCTTTGATATTGTTTAGGAATTGTGAAAGCAAGGTCATGGTCGAACCCATGCTGGCTGCCAAGTTTTCAATCCTGCCAAGTTACTGCAAATTTAAGTTAGCGTTCAACTTAACGTGAATTCTCCCGATACTCCAGATGGCCAGTCCGCTACTGGTTGTAGCCTACATGTAGCCTGTAGGCCTACACATGGACTACATACCCCAAGTGGTCTAGTGTTAAGAGTTAAGCAAGTTAAGATGGTCATGTCTTTATTTGGTGTTGCTCAATAGTGTGATAACTTTGGGATTAGTCCAATCCAGAAGCCTACTTTAGCTGTAAAGGAGCAAGGAAGTGTCACTGGTGTTTCTCTGACGTAGACCATGCAGTGAAGAGGAGAGGGTCCGTGTATTTTAGAATTGAATATTGAATTAAGTACTACAGTATACTCACATACAGAAGGTTTTTCAACCTTAGTACTACATCTTCAAAAACTAACAGCACACATGTAGGTGACACAACATGTAGGTGAAAACAAGATCAAAACCAGACTGTAGTATGTCCTCTACACACATTCAAGCTCTGCTCCATACCATAGAGAAATGTTGGCAATTAGGAATCAACCTATTCCCTTAAAATATATATTCAGTGTTCCTATATTGTATGAATATTAGTGACAATCAGCTACCATTATGCAGATGACCCATTATTCAATCATGTTTTGAGTCTGATGTTTGTGAATGTTTGAGTACATGAGTGAATGTTTGTAGGCTATGTATTCATACTTTGGCTGTGTTGAGGTCAACAGTATCAATGTGTAATGCAGTACATGATGTGCCAATGACAGTTGACATGACAGATTTAAAACAGTGGGGGAGTCTGGACCAGAGGGAAATAGCTGTGGGGAAGCCTCAGAGAGACCTGCAGCATGGCCTTCCTCTAACCATTTGTTTATAATATCACTCAACAAGGATTTACTGAACAGTAGCCTTTGTTCTTCATGGGAAAGATGATATGTTATTGGCTTTGGTAGACTGGCAATGCAAGCTCTGAAATGGATCATGTGATGTTTTAGGTTTATCAACAACAAATACATGTGTGACACTTAATATCCCTTTGTCATGGTGCCCTCCTATGAAGCCTAAAAGCAAATATAACTTATTGTTTAACAATGATCTCAGAGCATTGATGTTTGGCTGAGGTTGTTTTGCTTCATTTTGAGATAGGTGCTGAACAACGTGAACAGCTGTAATGCTTCAGGGGCACACAATCAAACTAGCTTCTGAACAGGCAAGTTTGCTCTCAACAGGAACTCATACTGTATTCAGAGGTGAGTGTTAAAAATATGCCAAAAACATTAGTTTGTGAAATTGTGGTTGCTGAAGTAACAAAGTAACAGATTTTTTCATGTGTGCATAGATCTCCGTGTAGAGTCAATTGTGGTGTTGCTCAATTGAAATCGTGATGAACTATCTTCATCTTATCCATGAGACCATCTCAATGTAACTGACCATCTCAAAAAGCAGGGGTTACGTGCCTTGCTAAAGAGCACAACGGTGGTGTCAGCACCTAAGTTAATGATGCCAGCAACGTTCCCCAAAACCAACACCACAAAGGTGGTCGTTAAAAAAAACTGTAAATTAACACCAACTCAACCCGCCAAATTTTTCCTCAATGTTTATCAACATTTTAAAAGTTAGACTAAACGCAGACTTTGGGAAGTTGGATGAATTCAGGGATGTTTCAGATTCACCCAAGCAAATCATTTTTGAAACATCATGGACATCAAACATCATGGACTCTTTTATAATTGATATTGATACAGTATATTGATATTGACTGATTGGTTGATTGATGTATTGATTGATTGATGTTGTTTATTGTCTTTCATGATTACATGAACCTGGATAAATATAGAGTATAAACTTACTTTTTTGTTAGCCCTGTGATATTCATTTGGAATTCATGCTTGCATTTTAGTCTGTAAGTACATCAAAGAGTGCAAGAGATTAAATGCTGAGCACTGAGTAAAATCAGCTCTAGGAAGAAGGTATTGTATTAGACTCTAGGTCTTGCTTATTTATTATCCTAGGCCTACTACTGTAGCTAACAAAAAGGCTATCAAATGGCATTCATTAATATAGGCTACATACTGTAACATACAGTATGTAAGTATGGTGGTTGTGATTGGCTATTTCTAGAAGTGCTCTGACTCTTATGAAGTCCACAGAAATTGTGGACTTAAAATTACATTTTAAGGGAATCTAGAAATTAATGTTTGTCCCCACCTCAGATGATAATGTGATTAATAAAAGGAGTTTTGTACTGCTGTTGATGTCTTGGGTCACATAGTGATCTTGAAAGTAATGTAGCTTATATTAATTTCCAGAAGGGGGAGCTGTTTGTTAAAGTAGAAGGTAAGTACACAACTACAATGCAAAGGCTTTGACTGCAGACTTTATTGAATTTTCACCAGAATATTGGAAATTCATATAGATTCCATCTATATATATATAAGGCTGCCCATCACACTCTTTTAGCTTCCTTTCTCTAAAATAGTTTAACAAGAGAATGGATGCTATTAGTCCATATTCAATTTTAGGACCCTTAAGATTGTTAACAGGCCAATCTGGGATTGGTACTGTACATCCATTTGGACTTATAGATTCTTGAAGAATGTATCATATAAATGCCTCATGAGCTTAGTTCAACTGTCTTACCCCATCAGAACCCAAAATATAAGCTGGTGGTATGGTTTTACTCTATTGTTTGTAAACAATGTCATTGTAAACAAACACTGTATAGATTTACAACCAGGTCACAACTATACTTTTCATCTCATGGATGATCGGTCCTTGCATCCATAGCTCTGTCTATGTATTTGAGAGTGGTTACATGTATCCAGCCCCATCCCTGTTTACCAAATAAAGTGTCAGGGAGAATGCTTTGTTATTGTTTGAGTCCCAAATTGCATCCCAAATTAAGATGTAGCACACCATTCATATTTACTGTTTTCAAGATTTGTTGATGTAAACCTTGCCATATATGCCAGCTAAAAATGTTTCTACATTCTACAAGGTTTCTACATTTGGGAAGACAACATTTTATACCTTGTCAACTTCACGGCTCTTGGCTCTCAGCTTGTGACCTGGGACTCATGTTGTCAGCCCGCTCCTGTACCTTGACAGGTGAGCGTTGTCCTGCTTCTCCTGTTAGGGAGTGAAATACCACATTCAATATTAATATAATGTTAAGAAGACTAAAAAGTAATGTTTTATTGAATTATGTTACAAAATACTTGATTGATAGTGTCATATTTTATAGGCCTACTAAAGATTCAATTAGAAATGGTTATGATTGAATCACAATTTATTGCTGCACATTTAGTATTATTAAATGCTATGTATTGGCAAAGATCTATGCTTTTCCTATAAAGCTGAGTACTTCCACTGTTATTTTTCATATTGTAATGCTACAAAAATGATCAACATAAAACTCCCAGTTACCTCAGCCTGCCACTTGTAGGCCTTCACATCTCACAGAAGGTGTTATATACAGTGATAGGTATTGTCAGAGATGGAGAAGATGTGGAGGGGCCTCAATCCTCTTTTTGCCTCTGTATGCTGACACAGCCACAGCATCATACTGTACACTGGGAGCCACTTGTAGGGGTTCACAGTTATTCAGAACAGCCCAGAGTAGGTCTATAATAGTGAAGGAAAATGTTAACTCATACTCTTCACATACCTATTGATTGATTGCTTGATTAAATCTATTTTAAACTCACATAGCTCATCCATGCTGTGTAACGCTCTTTAAGGTTAAACTCTATACAGTACAGCACAGCGGGCTCATTGAAGTGGGTCATCATAGCCATGTCTTCAATCTTATCATACTTTGGAGGGTTCATGGAGTGGTTATCATCCTCTTTTACAGTGATGGTCTGTTGAAGAAAATTATGTAAATGTATGTTCATCAATTACAGTAATGGTTGTTTTTATGTTTAAAGTGTTACTACAGTATAAGTACACAGTTTATCAAGTCCTCATTGCAATACTCATCAAGTCCTAATTTCAATAATATCAGACCACTGGAGAGTCATGGCTACTGTATATTACTATTAGTCAATGTAACATATTATTTTAAAGTTGGCCTCACTTACCTGCCCACATGCAGTTTTGATAATGACTTAACCACCATCTTTATTCTGGAGAATTCCTTTAAGGTACAGTACATCTCCTTGGGCACAGCCACAAAATATGCTGATTTGGCATCAAATGGAGTGTACAAATATGACAACCGGTATGAGCTTACAGGTATCATCCAAAGGCTCACTGTGTCATTTACCAGTTGATTGGTAATGTGGTGGCAAGTTATAGTGAAATTGCATTAAGAAAAAAAACACTAATTCTGTAAGTCAAGGAAACATTTCCTGGCCAATTAAATATATATTTTCCTTTGTTCTGAGAAACCATGTGTGTTTATTAGTAGGGTGCACTTGATAAAATGCAGGCAAGACAATTTTATAAAACAGCTGCTTTTTGTTTAGATGCAAATTAATACATTATGAAGCAAATGATGCAGTAAAGGGTATAGGCAATTGACTCTACCTCCTTTCCTACTCCAAGAGAACAGTTGTTGTAAATGGTCTGAGGATACTGAGGGAAAGAAAACAATGTGAAAAACAATAGAGATTGTATTTTAAATATTGCTAAATAATAAAAAGTAAACCATTAATATCCTAAACATGAATATCCTATTTATACAATTTAACAATTTAATGTTCTGTGCTGCTTCTTATATAGAGAGATGAGTGTTCACTCAGCAAAAACCACTTGCTATAATCATGTAGTTTTGCTCTGTTTGCCCATGTATTTTTGCCTCTGAACTTATCCTGGATCTATGTCATTAACATAAACAGACCGCTCATATAAATGCAGCTCATATACATGCAGCTCATATTTCTTAGAATTTTAATGAAATAAGTGATACTTCTGGATGTTATCAGTGTAGTCATTAATGTATTGGATCTAGAGATTGTGGGCATTGCTGAGCATGCATTCACTGTTGCTTTGGTTTTAGAATACACACTTTTAGACAGGAGCATACAATGTATATAGCTATAACAACTACAGTCTGTGGTATACATATTGATGTTTGTTTCAGAATCGCAAAGAAACAAGAAATAGGCATTAGCTAATACCTACAGTATGCAATTGTCATTTTACCATGTACCCTCTAAGTAAAGGTATGTCATCTCTGTACAACAATGCTGAAAGTACAAATGTAGCCTAAACTGGGGATTGAATTTCATTGGATATTTATAGATTGTGCCACTTGCGATGAGGCATTTCTTAACCTTGTGTTAATGCTATTGTGTGAAGGATATTGGTTACTGTAGTTCAGACATTGTTTTGGTCTTATTTTGACACTAATCTCCTTAATGCACCTTGGCGCTGCAGAGGATCCAGTTTATCCGTGGAGAAGCTCTCAAATGTCATTGGCATACTGTTGCAGAAGCCTTGCAAGTCTTTCATGTGACAAAGGAGCAACATTTGGCCTAACAGTTGTTATTCTGGGAACTTGTGAGTGATATTTCATGGCAGTGGAGGCACTTGTCCTGATGCCTAAGTTTCACAAAGGCCATCACTAACTAAGGCCATGTTTCATAAGAAACAGTGGAATCTACTCTTAGGCATTGTTAAAGAACTTTAATTCTGTAGCTAATTTAATGTAAAATGTCTACATTTCTGCAGGTAGCAAACCAAACCAAAGTGGGCAAAACTAAAAAGGCCTGTACCTAATGAATTTACTAAATTGGCTTCGATATTTGTATTTTGCTTCTCAAAGTAAGAAAAGGATACAGTACAGGAGGCAGTTTATGAGGACCCAGTAAGACTTTGCATTGTCAATAAATTATCAAATGTACAATGTAAGTGCCTGCCTGTTGTGCAGATTGTGACATTTGAAATTTCATATTACAGGCATAGGAAACTGTAGGCTAGACTAGACTGTTGTGATCACATTTACTATGAAATTAAATTGTGTTACTTGATATCTCATATTTAAAAGATTAAAGATAAATATAGCTGATTGCTATTTTCCTTAGGATGCTTTCGTCATTTTGAAAGAGGTGTTAGATATCATTAATTACACAGATGTAATTATCTTTTTGGCTTTCATCTCTTTCAAAAGTGATAACATTCCAGTTGGAAACAATAGGACACAGATACAGTATTTGGTATAATATATAATTTATAATATATAATATTTACACAGTATTCGGCATAATATATAATTTCATGTCTTCACTTCACAGCTTTTGTAGGAATAGTGTGGACAAATTCAATGACTCAACTACAGTTAATGTAAGAGCCCCTTGCATTTTTGCCTTACTTCTGAATGGCGATAAAGTCTACTGGGAACTCCAATTAACTAATTAGGAAACAATCTAGGTTGAAAAACTTGGCGAACTACCCATGCCTCCATTAATGTGACACAGATTATGTCTGTCAGGGTTGTAATCACAGGCAGTGTGCCACCCTGAATGAAGGATGCTGTACATTACTTTTGAGGGACTCTTTTTGAGGTAACAATACATTGTGTACAACTTAGTTTATGCTTTAGTTTATGGCTTGGCCTTGGGTTGTAACTAAGTCATTGGTCTTGGGTTGTCTTACAGTAAAATGCACCTCCATTGTTACATTGTTAGACATGGAATCTGAAGAGAACAGGTGCAGCATAGTTCTGTGTCTACAGGTTGGAAACAAACATTCAGATCTGGTCCCAGAGGAGCAGATTTATTAATAAACCCCTCCTTTTAATGGTGTTGTTCCACTGTATGTCTTGATAGATGAACTGGAGACAAGGCTAACCTTGCAGCCTGACCTTCCCTCAAGTGTTTTCCCCAAACAAAGTAAGGAGCAGATCATATTATATGACGTGTATTCACTGTCATTCTTTCCCCTTGGAAAGTTTATACTGAACTGGCAAAGATGGAGAGATGGCATCAGTGACCAAATACTGAGTTCACACGTTATAAAATAGGAATATATATTTAATAAAAATATCTTTATCCTCAAGTGTGTTGTTATTAGGATGGAATACAAATATAGCTGCCTGCTCAGCAATGGTCTAAGAGCCTAGCTGTTTGTCACCAAGAGCTTGTGTATTGCTCTCCTCAGTGGAGTTTTTAGCCTCTCTTTGGCAAAAGTACTGTAAGTTACAATTTTGCTGCCATTTCTAGAGAAAAATGTACTGTATGTACCAGCATAGGATAACCATCAGCCTAATTTTTGCAGGTACAATCATTGTTTTTGCAATGCCTGTTTTTGGTCATCAACTAATTTGCTTTATATTGGACAAAGCCTGCAATATTTCAGGAACTGGAGTCTAGTTTTTTGAGGGGCTCAGAGCCCCTCTGGCTGTTGAAAACTGAAAATCAAATACATTAAACAGTTGGAGAGAATCAGCATAAAGCAGGTGGCCTGAGGCCCCGGCACATCTAAGGGACAACTAAAATACATCTACAGAAAGATTATTCCTCAATTTAGATGGATGCCAGTTATGTTTCAAGTTATCCTTATGCAGTATACATTTTGTTCAACAGTATCTACTGTACATTTGGAAAGATTAAGAACTTACAACAACATTATTATGAGTTTATTATTATTATTACAAGGTTATGCTGAGTGTGACATTTAAAATGAGACTGGTAACCTCAAACTTTACGATACTCTTGTTTAATTTCAGCATAGAGCATATATTGTACATCTACTGTACTACAACAAAGGTTTATGATTGCACCCTTAGTAATCTTGTGTGAACACGATTAAGTCTTTCAGTGTGACAAACATGTAAAGGGGTTTTCAGAAACTAGAAATGCATGAAAATGTCCTTGTTTTGGAAAGTGACAACTGGGTTTGGAGGAGAAAGGTGCCACCAGGTGATGTTGTGCTGTTAATGTTGTTAATGTACACTCACTGTACACTTTAATAGGAATACTATACTAATACTGGGTAGGGCCTTCCTTTGCTCTCAAAACAGCCTCAATTCTTCGTGGCATTGATTCCACAAGATGTTGGAAACATTCCACTGAGATTCTGCTCCATGATGACATGATTGCATCATGCAATTCCTGCAGATTTTTCAAGTGCACTTTCAAGCTGTGAATCTCCTGTTGGTATTAACAGGTCCAAAGTGTGCCAAGAAAACATTCCCCACACCATTACACCACCTCCACCATGAGAGTGTACACCTGAGTGTACAGGTGTTCCTAATAAAATACTCGGTGAGTGTATGTCTTTTGCATCCAATCCATGAATGGGAAAATCTAAATTATGAGTTGGTAACACATTCTGCAGGGGCTGAAGTTTATGTCCATATTTCAGATGAATAGTACCTGTGGAATGGATTTACAGTAACAAACTAAACACTACACAATGAAACAATCCATCTACTGTACAGTTCTAAATGCATGTGAGCCTGCTGTATATGAGCACGGAGCAAGGAGCACTTGTACTGAAGCAGTTTATGGTACTGTTTCCACTGGTTCTTACATAGCACTCTTTCGGAAATCATGTACTGTAGTAACAATGGGGACAATGTTTGGTATTTACCTCAAATAATTCAAATTCAATACAATTAGTATGTACAGTACCTTGTTGTAAATTCTGCCGAGTGGTGCTTGTTAAAAATAATCTCAAAGAAACAAACAAGTAATTTCCAAAGAAAGAAATATGTCATTCCTAAGTAGATACCTAATAATCTCTGTAACTCTGAAATAAAGTGCAATAGGAACATTTTCTCCTCAGGTGTCGTCTGCAATGGTGCTCAGCATACACTATGAGTACGACAAAAATATACTGTATTTGAGTGGTACAATGAAAACATCGGACAACGCAGAGATATAGCTTGCAGATTTATTACTAGTTTCATACATTAGAGACTATTTATCAGAAAAACATATTTTATGGTCTCTTGATAGGATGTCTCGTCTGGACTTCTGCTCTCACTCTTCAGCATCTTTTACCTGGAAGTGAATTTAACAGAGAATAACATGTCAGGGGTAGAAGATGCTCCTTCCTTTAAAGGTGAAGCATGTAGTTTTGCACTTTACTGCCCTCTCTGGCAGCACAGAACATTTGAAAAGTTTTCTGATAATGTAAAATAAAAAAGTAAAATTGGTACGTAATGGCCAGTGCTCGACCACGACACCAGATTTTAGAAAGCTTTGTTTTGACCAAAACAGTGCTCTTCACTGATTCATTCATCATGTGATGTCATTCCTTGAATGCTACAGATTTATCATGGCCAATAAGCACTATTTTTAAGCTTAAATCTACAAATTAGAGCTTTAACCATTACCACATTGATGATATTTGAAACAACTAAATCTTTAAGTTAAAATATTCAGTTACTAGAATGTATCACAATTTAGTGAGAAAGGCAACCTGTTTTGTTAAATGTCATATTTTTCATCACTTATTAATGAAATGGCATTGGATTTAACTTTACCCTGCCAACATCACGGCTCTTGGCTCTCAGCTTGTTGACCTGTGACTCAGCAATGTCAGCCCGCTCCTGAGCTTCCTCCAACTCATGCTGCACCTTCCTGTACCTGGACAGGTGAGTGTTGGCCTGCTCCTCCTGTTAGAATTGAGAAAACTTGATTTAACAGTGACATTGTATGTCTGACTGTGATTCTGTGCATATGTGTTTTGAATGTGATTGGATCAATGATGGAGATGAATTATCATCTCCATCATTGATCCAATAAAGTAATGTGAATCATACTAACAGGAAAACAGACAAACGTAAGTCTTTATCAAATAAACTAGACTCCTGTGAGCCTTTAAGATTTAATTAAGATTTCATATAATTTGGGTTCTGTATTGCATATCCCATGTTGCATTTAACTCATATATTGCACTCTAGATTTGGTAATGATTTTCCGAAAATTATTGAAACTCATGTACCAATGACCAGGGCACATTGTGCTGAAACATTGGTTCATCTCCTGCAAAAATATGGGTAATGTTATAGTGTGTAATACACTCACTGGCCACTTTATTAAGTACACCTGTTCAACTGCTTGGTAACGCAAATATCTAATCAGCCAATCACATGGCAGCAACTCAATGCATTTAGGTATGTAGACATGGTCAAGATGACCAGCTGAAGTTCAAACTGAGCATCAGAATGGGGAAGAAAGGTGATTTAAATGACTTTGAACGTGGCATGGTTGTTGGTGCCAGACGGGCTGGTCTGAGTATTTCAGAAGCTGCTGATCTATTGGGATTTTCACACGCAACCATTTCTAGGGTTTACAGAGAATGGTCCAAAAAAGAGAAAATATCCAGTGAGCGGCAGTTCTCTGGGCGAAAATGCCTTGTTGATGCCAGAGGTCAGAGGAGAATGGCCAGACTGGTTCAAGATGATAGAAAGGCAACAGTAACTCAAATAACCACTCGTTACAACCAAGGTATGCAGAAGACCATCTCTGAACGCACAACACGTCGAACCTTGAAGCAGATGGGCTACAAAAGGGGGTCCAACCCAGTACTAGCAAGGTGTACCTAATAAAGTGGCCGGTGAGTGTACATTTAGATGGGTGAAAAAATGTAAAAATTAAATGTACTCTATCAAGTACAATAGATGTCAGGCACTGTACATAGAAGCTAGTTCTATCAACAATTATTGCAGCTATCAGCTTCTATTTCTCGTAATGCAACGGCATGGCATGTACTTACAGTTTCCTCAGTCTGTCTCTTATAGGCCTTCACTTTCAGTTGCAGCTTGTCCACAAGATCCTGCAGTCTGGTCACGTTCTTCTTGTCCTCCTCGGTCTGTAGAGTTAACAGGAGATTTGTTTATCCTTTTGAATGGTGTATCTGTAGTGTTTGTCATTCTTATGATTCATTGTTGTACCTGGTAAGTGAGCTCCTTCACTCTTCTCTCATATTTGCGGACACCTTTAACAGCATCAGCTCCACGTCTCTGTTCAGCATCAACTTCAGACTCCAGCTCACGGACCTGGAATATAGTTTGATAATTCTGTTTTAATCTCAAATATGATTGTTCATCTGTAACATTTACAGTATGTAAATGCTCTCTACGCACCCTAGCCTCCAGTTTCTGGAGTTGTTTTTTTCCACCCTTCATGGCCAGGTTTTCAGCCTCATCCAGACGGTGCTGCAGGTCCTTGACTGTGACCTCCAGGTTCTTCTTCATCCTCTCCAGGTGACTGTTGGTGTCCTGCTCCTTCTTCAGCTCCTCTGCCATCATAGCAGCCTATAATAATATGTTGTATGTATTCATATATATGGTTTGTGGTTATATTAGATGTCTTGTACTCAGCTACAGAAAATATATTGTATATGAATACAATAAGCAATATACTGAAGACAGGCAGAAAATGAAACTTACATCAGTAATAGCCTTCTTAGCCTTCTCTTCTGCATTTCTTGCTTCCTGGACAGTATCCTCAACTTCACCTTGAACCTGAACAAGGTCAGCTTCCAGCTTCTTCTTGGTGTTGATAAGACTTATATTCTGCAAAAATTAGGATGATCTTGTCACATGACTAAACTGGCTTGCACACCATATTTGACCATCAGAAAGGTATTTTCGTATGTACCTGAGAATGCAGCAGTCCCACACGTTCACTGGCATCAAGCAGCTCCTGCTCGGCCACTTTGCGGCTTCTCTCTGTCTGCTCCAGGGCAGCCCGCAGTTCCTCAATTTCAGCCATCATCAGGTTGTTCCTGCGTTCCACCATGGCAACCTGCTCCTTCATGTCTTCCTGCCCTCTTAAAGCATCATCAAGGTGCAGTTGGGCATCCTGTGATCAAAGAGAGAAGACTCATTTAAATGTTTAAAAAAGGGTGAAAACAGTAAAAGATGTTTGAATAAAAGTCTAAATGTACCTTGAGCACTCCCTGGACGTTCCTCAGCTGTTTCTGAGATTCAACAGCCTGTCGATTAGCATGGCTCAGCTGAACCTCCATTTCATTGAGGTCTCCCTCCATCTTCTTCTTGACTCTCAGTGCATCATTCCTGCTCCTGATTTCAGCATCCAGAGTGCTCTGCATGGAGTCCATCACCCTCTGGCTGTTCCTCTTAATCTGCTCCATTTCCTCATCCTTTTCCGCAAGCTTCCTGTCAACTTCACCTTTGAGCTGATTGAGCTCCAGCTGAACACGGAGAATCTTTGATTCCTCATGCTCCAGTGTAGCCTGTAAAATGAAGAGTAGACAACTTTTGTTGATTAAGATTCTAAGCACCATTCCAAAGACCACACAGTGTGCCCTAAAAATAAGTTTGAACAATGAACTAACTACTCAATTTAGATATTTTATATCCCTATCCTTTTGTAATCATGAACATCTTTGTAGACATTTTAGAATTTTAGTGTGCATACCTCTGCCTCCTCTAGTGCTGTTTGAATTTCCGCCTTTTCAGCCTCCACTATCTTCTTCCCTTTATCCAGTTCATGGATGGTCTTTCCATTCTCACCAATCTGCTCAGTCAGGTCAGAGATCTCCTCTATTGAAATAAAAGAGCAGAGAAACTGAAAAATAGATTTGTGTGCATCCATACAGTACTCTGGATAGACTGTGCATTACATCCTTGTTATATTGCCATACGTTGCAGGTTCTTGTTCTCCCTCTTAAGTGTCTCCAGTTGGTCCAGAGCTTCCTCATAGGCGTTCTTCATCTTGAACAGCTCAGTGCTGAGAGAGCGAGCTTCTTTCTGAGTTCCCTCCAGCTCTGCCTGGCTCTCCTCATACTTCTGCTTCCACTCAGCAAGAACCTGAGAGTGTAATGAACAAATGAATGAGTGACTTGAGAGAGATATTCTACTGTACTTCATTGATACTTCATTGACTGACCAGGGCACATTGTGCTGAAACATTGGTTCATCTCCTGCAAAAATATGGGTAATATTATAGTGTGTAACTTTCTCTTACCATACATTTGTTAAAACTTTACCTTGTCAAAGTTCCTCTGCTTCTTGTCAAGGCTGGCAGCCAAAGCATTAGCTCTCTCTACATCAATCATGAGATCCTCCACTTCACCATGCAGTCTCTGCTTGGTCTTCTCCAGAGAGCTACACTTAGAGTTCATGGCCTCAATGGATTCTTCTGCATCTTGCAGACGCTGGGCAAGCTTTTTCCTGTGAAGAATACAATGTAATTAAGGTGTTATTATCTCATATTGTAGTTATTCCAGCAGTTATTTTGTAGGTATTCCAGCAGTATGTCTATGCATAATATGTTTGATTACTTGGCCTCCTCAAGCTCCTCAGTGCGCTGGATGGCATCAGTCTCATATTTGGTTCTCCATTGAGCCACCTCACTGTTGGCCTTGGACATTCCACGCTGCAGCTCAGTCTTGGCCTCCTGCTCCTCCTCATATTGCTCTCGGAGCAGGTCACAGTCATGACGGGCTGATTGCACACCATGGGCCAGGGCATTCTTGGCCTATGTCATCATGAAAATGAATTTCAGTCCCAACTAATTTGTACTTACTGTAGAAAGGAGGTGCAGAAAGGTGTATGTAGGCCTATCCATTACCTTAACCTCCTCCTCAATCTGCCTCTTGAGCTCCTCAATCTGCTGAGTGTATGCTTGTTTGCCCCTGGTGAGCTGGGAAACCAGAGACTCTTTCTCTTCTAGTCGACGCCCAAATTCACCTGATTGGACAGAGGGGTATGAACATTTGCATTATTAATTATTTATTTATGTATTTATTTTACAAGGTTTACTGTACAGGCCTTAGATGTTATACTCACCATTCTCAGTCAGAAGCCTTGCTCTTTGTACACTTGTGTCATTCAGCTCACGGACATGTTCATCATTCTTGGTCTTTAATTCACTCAGTTGATCTTCAAGGGTGCGGCACATTTTTTCAAGGTTTCCCTGTGAACCATTTTGAAGTTACTTAAGACATTTGGTAATACCTTACATTGCCGTGCTATGTAATTACTGTGTTACTGAACACTGTAATATTAAGTATGACAAAACATTCATCTTTAATGTTATTTCATTCATACAGATACTTATTTTCCCCCGCTCTAAATTAGATCTCCCACCTTTGATTTGGCAACAGCTTCCATATTGCTGGAGAGGTCATCAATCTCCATTTTGAATTCACTCTTTTCCTTCTCCAGCTTCTGCTTGATACGCTGAAGGTTGTCGATTTGTTCTCCCAATTCTGCCATGCTGTCAGCCTGCTTCTTGCGGAGGGCTGCAGCGGTGGCCTCATGCTGGAGGGTGGACTCTTCAAGATCGCGACGTAGCTTCTGGAACTCAGCTTCCCGCTTTTTGTTCATTTCAATCTGAACAGAAGTTGCACCACCAGCTTCCTCAAGCCTCTCACTGATCTCCTCAAGTTCCCTGGAGAGATCAGCCCTCTGCTTCTCAACCTTGGCCCGAGCAGCACGTTCAGACTCAATTTCCTCCTCCAGCTCCTCAATACGAGCCTGAGATGAAAAGTTGTATTATTTTTAACTGATTATTTTACTCCGAAATTAAGTAATATGAATCAATGAATCAATTTAAACATCACCTGGAGTTCCTTGATCTTCTTCTGAAGCTGGGCACCAAGTGACTGTTCATCTTCAATCTTACTTAGGAGTTGGCTTAGCTCAAAATCCTTTCTTTTGTGGAGAAAATTAACATATGTTAATTGTGCTATGGTGTTATGATATATGGATGTGGGATAAGTGCCTGTTCTAATGTCTTCATTATCAGCTAACAACTTACTTCTTTATCTTCTCATCTGACTGCTGCTTGTCATTCTCCAGATCCATTAGGGATTCTTGGGCCAGTTTCAGATCTCCTTCAAGCTTCCTCTTGACTCTCTCTAGGTCCATGCGGATCTTCTTCTCTTGCTCCAAGGAACCCTCCAGCTAGTTCACCCAAAAATGTTAAGATAAAAAATGGATAAACAACCAAAGACAACTGTGAGTGTTATACAGTATGTATGTTATTTTCCTTGGTTATTGTGAGGCACAGCTATAATTGCTGCTATTTTAAACAGATATCCTGTTGCTTGTAACTTCAAGCCAATGTATCTAACTCACATCATCCACTTGCTGTTCCAGCTTGGCCTTGGCTTTGGTCAGAGTGTTGACTTTGTCTTCCTCTGCCTGTAGATCATCCAACATCTGCTGGTGGGCCTCTTGTAGGGCTTTCTTCTCCTTGGTTAACTTAGCAATGGTCTCATCCTGAGAGGCCATCTCCTCTGTCATATTTTTAACCTAAATGAAATCATGAGATATGGATACTCAGTAAGAAGTTAAAATTATCATCTTGAACGTACAACTCTGCTGTTTTAATGTAAATTGTTTCATTTTACATCATCAGTCAGTTTTCCTAAACATTTAAGAGCTGGGATACACCAAGGCGATGGTTAGGGACTATTTGAGATGTCTTCATCTGATGTCTTTGATCAACACACTGGAACATACTGCCCAAACTATCGGCTTTGTGTGTCCCAGCTTTAGAATGAACATCATTTTTCTAGCACTGTGGCTGCTACCAGCACCTATTCTTAGAGCAAGTCTTACTGTACTTGTGATAATAGTTGTTTCACTAACTGTAGGCAAATGTAATTATTGTACAGTAAGTCACTCTGGATAAGAGTGTCTGCTAAATGACTAAAATATAAATGTACTGTAGTAGAACTTGATCAAAAGTAAACCTTGTTTTCTGTTGCATGTTTCTCCTTCTCCACTTTGGCCAAGGTGAGCTCCAAGTCATCAATGTCTTTCTTCAGCTCAGAGCACTCATCCTCCAGTTTTCTCTTCTTGGCTGTCAACTCAGCATTGATTTCCTCCTCATCCTCCAGTCGTTCAGACGTCTCTTTGAGTTTGCACTCCAGCTGGATCTTACTTTTAATGAGCCCCTCACATCTCTCCTCAGCATCAGAGAGGTTATCACCTTCCTATTGTAGATGAAAAATAAACAAGACTGAATTGACACTGGAAAATAGTTGAGGATCAAAATGATTTATCTGCAATTTATCATACAAGATAATATGGCTTGGAAATCAATTTTAAAGAGAGGTAATGCTGGTAACACACTGTAGTGCAAATACAAAAATCTCTGTCTTTAAACCATATACTGTACTATAGGAAAAGAAGTAGCATACTGTAGTAATGTTGAGATAATATGAGTTGTATTAATCTAGTGGCTGTATTTTGACAATTTGAAAACAATTGTAGAATTGTATATAAGCAATTTGTTAAAATGAAAGGTGACATAAGGGCATTTTTGTAACTTACAGATGCTACTTGTAACAGAAGGTCATTCTTTTCCTGCAGCAGAGAAACCATTTTTTCCTCAAGCTCTTTCTTCTTTGCCAGTGCCTTAGCGAGATCTTCCTTTGTTTTTTCAAAGGTCTCCTTCATTTGGGCCATCTCTTTCTCAGTCTCTGCACTCTTCAGAAGAGGCTTGATCTTGAAGTACAGCTTCATCCATGGCCATGTTTTCACATTCATGAATGAGCGGATGTTGTATTGGATGGAATATATCGATTCTCTGTTTATGACAATCACAGAATAAGAAAATCAGGTTCCTATTGTAAACAAAGTATAATGTTTTAGGCTTAATAAAGCATTCATAACCTCGATGGCGTATAAGAGATTTGCTTATGAATTATTTCCTAAGCATCTACTGTACAGTATATAGGCCTTATAAAGGGATTTTAAAGGTTTCATTTAGACTTCAAAATAATCCTTTGTTTAAAGTGGGTCCAAAAACAGATTCATTCATCGATTTAGCATGCAATAGGTTTACCTACCGTCTTTCCATCATCTTCATGAACTGTTTCCTCATGACATATCCTCTACAGAGAGCCTGAGTCATGGTCACCAGAGTAGCCAGTTTGTCATCTCTCATCTCCTCCAGAGTACCCAGCAGACCAGCTTTGAAGAATACCTTTAGGGAACAGATTTAGGGATAGATTTTATTGACAAAAAAATTTCTATTGATAACGACAGTATTAATGCTTGTGTCATTTGCTGCATTTCTATTGCTCTACCTTGGTGTGCCCAAACTTGTACTGAGTATGGTCGACAGCTATTGATCCCAAGAGCTTCTCTGAAGCCTTCTTGTTGTCAATGAATTGCCCCTCAGGGATGACGCTGGCATTCAATACTTTGTATCTGTCAAAATGGTTATAAGGAAACAATGTTTTTTGTTTCCAATATTAAACACATTATGGAATCATGTCTACTAAGTACGCATTTAAGATAATTAAATAACCGTGTTAAAAGTAACTTTTTATCTTGCAGTACATATATTACAGTACCTCTGCTTGAAGTCACCATAGAGGATTCTGCTGGGGAAGCCCTTTCTGCAGATTCTGATACCTTCCAGCACACCATTACATCTCAGCTGGTGGATGACCAGAAAGTTCTGCATCAGACCTAAAACATTATGAGAAAACATCACATTTATCCTGTTACACAGGCCTGGTTTTCCTAACACATGTAGCAATTTACAGGACGCGGATGTTTGTCATTTTTGACATGATAAATGTATGCTGTATTGTTTATGATATCACAATACCAACCTGGTGTCTTTGATTCATTGGGAATCAAGCAACGCACAAAGTGAGGATGAGTGCTCCTTAAATTGGTCATTAGCTTGCCCAAATTCTCCTGTCGGATGGAAAGATATTGATTGTTAATAAGAATCTGTTAATAGGAATCTGTAAATAAATGTAGCAGTAAAGTAAAAATGTACAATAGTAATAAAAATACAGATACCCTGAACAGAGCAGACACAGTCTGGAAGGAGCCACCCTTTTTCTTCTTGCCTCCTGCTTTTGCATCTGTTGAAAAAAGTTTTTCTCGAATTAGGTTTTTGGGCACAAACTTAATTTTTACCATATTTATATTATATTATCATATAATGACACTAACTGAACATAAATGTAAACAATTTGGATATTCTAACTTTAAAAAAGAGAAGCGTGAGTTTATCAACTTCTCTTGTGGAAAAATAACTTGAGATAAAGGAAGGGAGTTACTGTATCATTACCCTCTGCACCGGCATGAGCTACATACAGCATAGCCAAAAGTTTAACTGAAGACTTCTGGTAGAGCTGCACCACAGAGTCGTTCAGGGGGTCCTTATTCTTCTCCAGCCAGCCTGTGATGTTGTAGTCCACAGTACCAGCATAGTGCAATAAGGCAAAGTGGGCCTCAGCCTTGCCTTTTGCAGGTTTGGGTTTCTCAAAGGCCTTGGTTTTACCAATATGCTGGTCATACAGCTTGTTTTTGAAGGTAGTGTCTGAAGCCTTGGGGAACATACACTCCTCTTCAAGGATGGAGAATATACCCATTGGCTGTTGACAATGTAACATATTATATTCAATATTATATGATAAGCAGACAAGGATATTACTGCATTGTATATTTCTTTCCAGATCTCACCTACCTTCTCAATAAGTTCAATGCAAGCAGCCAAGTCCATACCAAAGTCAATGAACTCCCAGTCAATGCCTTCTTTCTTGTACTCTTCTTGCTCCAACACAAACATGTGGTGATTGAAAAACTGTTGCAGTTTCTCATTAGTGAAGTTGATACACAGCTGTTCCAAGCTGTTATACTGAATACGGAAAATATGGTCAGTGTTTTAGGGAATAAGAATGTAAATAATGAAGATGGAATCAGTCACTAGAAACAAATTAAAACATTGAAATAAGTTATTTTGTGTTGTCCACTAACATCAAAGATCTCAAACCCAGCGATGTCCAGCACACCAATATAGAACTGTCTGGGCTGTTTTGTGTCCAACATCTCATTGATACGGACGACCATCCACAAGAACATTTTCTCATAGACTGACTTGGAGAGGGCTGAAGTTGAATTCATCACCTAAGTTAAAAAGAAGGGTGCTTTGATTTCTACTCATACATAGAATTTAAGAATTCTCCTTAGCGGTTTTCTCTTGGTTATTGTGAGTGAATGTTTCTCGGATGTTACCTGTGGCACAGTCTGCCCCTTGGTCACCATCTCGTTTCCGACCTTCACTCTGGGGTAACACAGAGCCTTGAGCATGTCAGCAGAGTTCAGGCCCATGAGGTAGGCAATTTTATCAGCCTCTGATTGCAAGAGAAAGCATAAAGTGCTCATTAATCATTCCATTGTGTTTCTAAGTGACAAAGATATCCAAGATAACAAAGTCCATATACAGTAGTAGTGAAACCGCTTTGACTGTTTTCTCATTGTGCAAATTGATGTCTTGGCAGTCATATTTTCAAATCCTTTCATGCAGCAGTAGTTTAGTCAAGTTGATGGCTTAACTCATCTTAAACTGTTATTTTCTGATATTTACCCTCATTGCCATCAGGCTCTGCCTGCTCCTCACGCTGCTTCTGCTTGAACTTCATGCTCCCATGATGCATCACAGCACCAGTCAGCTTGAAAATGCCCAATTTCTCTTCTGCAGTGAAGCCCAAGATATCAATGGCCGTCTACAGAGAATTAAAGCATTCTTTAATTAACGTTTTATGCCAGTTAGTGTCTTTATAGATTAATTGACTTGTCTTCCTTAGTGGAAAACAGTTGTTTGTGGAAAAACGGTTGTTTGTGCTTTATTTTACAGTCTTACCCCAGCTATTTCAGTCCTAGACTAGTGACCTTGTTCAGGTCACATAGCTAGAAACAACTCTGGGCCTCTTGTACAGTATAATGCATGCATAATATTCACAATGTACAATCATTTCTATTCTAAATTTGTATTCTACATCTGCATTTATCGTAATGCATTTTCACTTACATCTGTAGCTATGAACTCCTCTACATCATCAATGCTCTTCACAGTAATTTCACCCTGACTTATCATGGGATAGTCAAAAGGGTTGGTGGTGATCAGAAGAGCCTCTGGAGGAGAATAATTTGAATACACGTTGAACCCAGTTACTGTATATAAGTTTGATGAACTTTTGTTACCAAACATTCCATTTCATATTTCTTTTGCCTCACCCAGCAGTTCAGGCTTGTGTCCTGTCATGAGCTGATAGAAGATGTGGTAGCTTCTCTCAGCAGACAGCTGGAATGTTACTCTTGACTTCTCCAGCAAATCTGTAGAATAGATTTTTGCATGAGCAGCGGCCTTTGACACCACAACAGGATGATATACTGATAAAGGTGCACTTACATGTTTCAATATCAGCGGAGGCCAACTTTCCGGTTGTTCCAAAATGGATTCTGATGAATTTACCCTAAAGATTTCATAAGATATCCATCAGAATATAACATTTGAACTTCCCTTAGAAGAAATCTCAAGATTTCTTTTTGGTGATACTTACAAAGCGGGAAGAGTTATCATTTCTCACGGTCTTGGCATTACCATAGGCCTCTAGCAGGGGGTTGGCTGCAATGATTTGATCTTCCAGTGACCCCTGGAGATGACATTATTTTACATATTTTAGAAATTTGTCACGATGCATAAATCTCCACAAAATCAGTGAATGTAGCCTTGAATCACATTATCTGACCTTTATTTTGCCAGTAGAAGTGGCCTCAGATTTCTTCGATCCCCCAGCCACTGCGATTGTCGCGAAGTACTGGATGACACGTTTGGTGTTCACAGTCTTGCCTGCACCAGATTCTCCGCTGGAATAGACATGGATGATTCTTATTACCATTGTTTTTATTTCTTTTAAAGTTTTATATAATCTTACTAAGAAAACATGATGATGTATGATAAACTACAACACTACTGCACAATTATATTGTAAGATAGTGCTAGTGTAGAAGACCAATACAAATATAATCTTACTCATTATTTTGCACTTACGTAATCAGGATTGACTGGTTCTCACGGTCTGAAAGAAAAAAGGCAAGTGAAAATGGGATATAAACTTATCATAATATTCTGAATATTACTCTAGTCCAAGGGTATTTGTGTACCGGTGAGCATGAACTGATAGGCATTGTCAGAGATGGAGAAGATGTGGGGAGGGGCCTCAATCCTCTTTTTGCCTCTGTAAGCATTGACCACAGACGCATCGTACACTGGCAGCCACTTGTAGGGGTTCACAGTGACACAGAACAGCCCAGAGTAGGTCTGTGACAGTGGAGGAAAATATTATTGTATCAGCTTTCCATTTATTCATGTACTTTACTGTATAGAATGCTAGTACTTTATGTAAGGCTCACATAGATCATCCATGCGGCGTAACGCTCTTTGAGGTTATACAGCACAGTGGGTTCGTTGAGGTGGGTCATCATGGCCATGTCTTCAATCTTATCATACTTCGGAGGGTTCATGGGGTGGATGTCATCCTCTTTTACAGTGATGGTCTGTGACAGGAAGATATATTTGCAAGTGGCTAATCTTTCAGATATAGTGAATATAATATATATAATGAATAGATCAGCAGAATTGCCACAGTATTCACATTATATAGTTTGCCAATATATAATAAGTTCAGTCTATGATAGAAATCCACTGACCTTTCCACATAGAGTTTTGACAGTGGCTTTGCCACCATCTCTACTCTGAAGAACCCCTTTGAGGTACATTTCACTAGGCTCAACCACAAAGAAAGCTGATTTGGCATCAAAGGGAGTGGTCTGTGCCGCAATTCTCTCCCTTTCCGGCTTTCGGAGGAAAATAGCCGCCGGGCCAAAGACCTGCATCTCCGCATCCGTGCTCATGATGGCACTATGCAAAGAAAAGAGTTACTCTTAAAAATAAAAATACAAAAATTCAGATCCTAATGCGATGAACTCTCACAATTTGGAATTTCCATCCTAAGCCAAATAATATAACTCTAGCCTAATCTTTACAAATATCTAGACTAGAGCAATATGTTTTTGTCACTCTTCTCTTCACAATTAGTTGCCAACATTTCTATTCTGATTTTTTCTGATACATTAGGAAACACTTTACATACTGTGTTTGTATAACTCTGCAATTACTTTTGTAAGTACAGTGTAACAAGTGTTACTATCGTGTATTACTACACTGTGCCACAGTAATAACGCAAGACAACACCCTAACCTAACCCTGTAGTGAAATTGTGTGTAACTACTCTCTATCTACAGTTTTAACCAATATGTGGAAATAGTTACTACTTCCACACAATTAAGTATATAGTATATATATCTATGTCTATATCTATATCTAAAAGTTTGGACACACCTTGCCAAGAGTGTGCAAAGCTGTCATCAAAGCAAAAGGTGGCTACTTTGAAGAATCTAAAACATAAAACATATTCTGGTTTGTTTAACACTTTTTTGTTGACTACATAATTCCATATGTGTTCCTTCATAGTTTTGATGTCTTCAATATTAATCTACATCATGCATGCCAAAGTTAACTTAAACTCTATTTACCTTTTCTGAAGCCAAGTGACCAAATTGGTATGTTGATACTTGAAAATGAAAAACGTTCAGGCTGTTGTCAATATACACCAAGTTATTATTTCAACATGAATCAGAGAATCAGAGGTATTTTCAAAAAGTAAACAAGAATAACTGGATCTGAGGAAACAGATAAAAATTAAATATTAAATATTAAATATTGGCCACTGGTAAATTAAAGTGAGAGCTGTCTCACTTACTTACCTTTGCTCTGTGCCTATCAGTCTTAGGAGAAGTCTTCAGGACAGCTTCTTTTATAGAGAGATGAGGCAGCCCCTTTTCTTTATTTGGTCATGTATGTCTGCCCCATCTCCCTTCAGCATCCTTACTGCTCTTTTTATATTGAAAGCATTAACTAGAAACTGGGAAACCGTTTCAAGCCTGTTATTTGTTCTAAAAAAACTAAACAATGTGCATCATTAAAACTACAGAGATTTGCTTATTTGAGTGACTTTACTGTACATGTACACAATCCAAGTCTAATTGCTTGTTTTGGGAAAATAGACCATTTATGACTTTGCATAATCTTTATCTAAACAATGTACTGTTAGGTGTGCCTCTCATGTGAAATTGTAAAACCAGCACTACTAAATTGATTTCCCCTGATCTTTATGGGACTCATTTTTCACTTAGATATGGTTGGAACCCCTATTGTTTCAGCCTAATCATCGATGTTGGATTGTTTATATCTGATAAAGAAATATGAACCATACTCATATTTTACTAAATAACTGATCAAATATTGTGGAATGAAATGTACTTTAAAATACATTTTTATATCTGCATGACTTCAGTACGGATCTGAAAGGGTATCACACCTTCTGAACTGACCTTGATGATTGACATTGTTTCAAATATCCCTTGAGCATTTGAACAAGAGATCAAGTGATGCTAATTTAAGACAAGATCTATTATGCTCTAGCATCTTTCTTTTTCCAAAGGAAATATGACACTTTATTTCCAAATGGGGACAGTGGGTTAAAAAGTGTTCTCTTGTGGTCCCACATGTGATAAAGTTTCAATAAAAATGTGATACACAATATCTTTGGCTTCTCTTTCCGTTCTTATTAGGACTTAAAACAAATATAGCCTCTTGCTCATTCATGCCTTAGCACTATTGAGAATTGTTGACATATGCATTGAGCCTCACTGTTAAGTATGTGGCAGATGCCTTTCAGCATATAGATTTAGAGCTCCCTGGGCTCAAACTCTGCGAAGCTTCTTCAGGTTTGGAAGGCTGAGTATTGTTACAGATAATTTACTGTAAATCAAACGTTTTTTATTCATTTACTTTTTATTTACTTTGAATTTACTTTGAAGCTTGGGAAGAGACAAGTGTTTTAGTAACTATTTATATTTATTGATTTTTGTAGGGTGCAGTTAAACCTCTAGGTAACTATCAACTATTTTACATTACCAATGTATATTACCACTCATTGGTTTTGATTATTTTCCTAAACATTAATAAGAAACAAACCAAAAGACAGATTTTTGGTTACATAAAATATAAGCATTAACGTGCAAGCTCGTATCACTCTTTTTTTTGTAAACCTAGTCAAATCTTGATGATTAAAAGTTGAATATTAAGTGTGAATATTATAGTGCCACTTAAGTGATCAATCACAAGCAATGAAAACAAACTACCAGTGTGTTTATTGTTTACTGACCATGCCAGAACTGCTCCAACTTGCCAGAGGTCATGGTAGCTTAAGGCGGCAGCTGATATTCTCTTCAATGTGAAATATGTAGATCTGTCAGCTAGAGGGAGTCTTAGCTCACAGCTGCAATAAATCAAAGAAAGAAAGAGAGAGAGAAAGAGAGAGAGAAAGAGAGGGAGAGAGAGAATGGTAAAGAGAGAATGTGAGAGAGCCAGAGACATTGTCGTACCGCAAGCTCCACATTTATTTCCCAGATACACTCCATTTTTGTGTGAAAGGAGGTTTGGAGGTGGAGCTGATGTGGCAATGACTGAGAAAGTATGAGACAGTTCTGATCATGTATGCTATTTGCTGCTGTTTCCACAGGTTGAGATGTGAGAAGCAGTGTGTGTGCTGTCAAAGACATCAGTACGAGGTCAGTTAACTGTTTAATTTATTATTACTCATTATTATAAAATGCCTGACTTTTATGTTGCCTCTAACACCATGGACATGACCTTCTTTAAAGGTTCAATCTGTAATTCAAATAACAACAAAGCAGACTCCCTGCTACTTTTTTGGTAAACAGCTGAGGGATGGGGCTGCTTGTACTTGGACAGGTGAGTGTGGCCTACTCCTGCTGTGACAATGTAATTTCAAATATTTTAGTGATATGACAAATCCAATGAACTCCAATTAATCCCAACAATTTTACTCAAATGTAGTTTATGTTTTTTTATTCTTTTTAATCGTTTTTCTTAATAAAAGTTGGATAATGTGGGATGGGGAAATGTTAATATCGATCAAATACTTTATTACAGGTGATGGGTGAGAAGATGAATGCAAAAGAAGAGAAAAGAACAGAGGATAGGAGTGTCCTTAGTCAAGGAGACAAGCTTTATTGTATGATACAATGAGTAAAATAATCGTGTACAAAAACACAAATCCAGGTACAGTAAGAATTATATTACTATGTAACATGCTAATACAATATTGTTACCAGAGTAATTTGTGTTACTACACAGGTATAAGGGCAACTTGCTGTAACATACTTATTGTTTTACCTGAAAATTGATAAGATAGGAACTGGAAGTTAATGTAACAATGTGTCACACAAAACTATATAAAATTTGTTGATTTGTTCTCCCTCCTCTGTCTCTGCATAAGCCTCCACCAGGGGGTGGGTCCAATAATTTGTCCCCCATCCCGTTAGAGATGACTTGTGGGTGGTCGTGAGCTAAGAGGATGGCTGCGTTCGGATTGTACAGAAAATGCAACCTTTTTCCTTTCCTTGTAACTTTTCCTGCAAGCGAGGTCAACTCTGTGTATTATACTGTATGCATTGTCAGTCTTGTCTTATTGCGGTATATGTTATGTAGGTACTGTACAGTAGAGCTCTCCACCACCAAACTGATTCCACCTGGTTGTGTGGCTAATAAAGATATTGCGTTCCATTCTATCATACAGTATCAGAGCACTATGTGTTCAAATGTGTTCATATTCCCAATGCCTGTATTTATTTCTAATTGTGTATTATTGTTATAATGATTAATACAGCAAACAGGACAATGCTTTTGACTTTATCAAGGAAGCAGTGTTGGGCACAAATACCATTTGTGATGACTGAAGATGAAGTTATAATTAAATCCACTCTTATATTTGTATATAAGTATATTTGCTTCATTATTATTTTGCTACCAATAAGCCATTAAAAATCTGTTAAATCTTCTAATAGTTTGTTACGTGTCTTTTCTTATGATGAACAAATGATTCATGTTGATGATGCATATTTATTTAATTATAAGTAGGATGAGTGAGTATTTTCATCTTATACATAGTTAGCGTTCTTTCACTTATATATATATATATATATATATATATATATATATATATTCACATATTCAAGTGTCTGAGATATTTAATAGTGATAGAATTTGATTATGAAATCATAATACTACAAGCTTGAGGCCTTGATTAACTAACTATAACACTGTTCTTACCCTGAACTCACTCACATACAGTGCATCTACTGGTACACTGTAGACTTACATCAACAAACAGTAGGATATGCTCACATAATAGCAGGAATTGTCACAACCAAACTCAATAAACAAGATCACCCATGGGTTAGATGCCTGCAGTTCATCGCTGAATCTCACTGTCTTGACCTCCTGAAACACTTTGTATAAGATGATAGACAGCTTAACACCTCATCACTACATGGAGGACAAGGTGACCATCTGAATTCCTTTCTCCTTAAGAGCCGATATCTTATGTTGACAAAGTAAGCATTCGTATTCCAGTCTTCTTAAACAAACCTGAGTAAATCAACATAAGAGCATTCAGTATTGCATGATCATCACAACAAAAGTAAAGAGATAACTGTCCCTGCCTCGCTCTGAAAGGTGCAAAGCAGTTCATTGGCCTGAGTTCCAATAAAAGATGGCCGCTGTGAAAGCAAAGTGGACTGAGACCTCATCACTGTTGAAATGGACCAGCAAGATAATTGAGTCCCCGTTCAAACAGAAGGCAGTGTGAATACAAAAATAAGTTATTTGAGTTAATAAGAGTTATTTGTTTTTCTTTACATGGAAAAATGATAAAAAAGAGACTGCCCTTCTGTTTGAATGAGGACTCAGTTCTTTTGCTGGTCCATTACAGCAGTGATGAGGACTCAGTTCTTTTGCTGGTCCATTACAGCAGTGATGAGGACTCAGTTCTTTTGCTGGTCCATTACAGCAGTGATGAGGACTCAGTTCTTTTGCTGGTCCATAACAGCAGTGATGAGGACTCAGTTCTTTTGCTGGTCCATTACAGCAGTGATGAGGACTCAGTTCTTTTGCTGGTCCATTACAGCAGTGATGAGGACTCAGTTCTTTTGCTGGTCCATTACAGCAGTGATGAGGACTCAGTCCACTTTGCTTTCACAGCGGCCATCTTTTATTGGAACTCAGGCCAATTAACTGCTTTGCACCTTGGGTAATTGCACATTGATTGAACATGTGACATAGAGGGCCAAGAGAGTCATGCCAGGATAGGACAGAGCAATTCCAATGAAAAGTGCTTTGCGCTCATATTGCACCCCGAAAAACGAACCTAAAGTGAACAGAACTCAGACCACTCCCAGAGTCTCAGTTTGGTTTACTTCAGAGGGGTCTGAGTCCATTTAAAGCATTCACATAGTGTATGCATGAAAATGTTGGGGAACAGTTGGCTGAAAGGGACCAGTGTGAAAATACCCTGAAAATACCCTACTATGAATGCCTTGTTAAATGCTCTCCAATTAAAATTGATCAGTCAATAAGTTCAGTCAGTCAAATACAGTTTATTTTTCCCAATTGCACTGCATAATGTTTACAAATGGTGTAAAACAGTCATAGTCAAATAAAAACAAAATATAATACTACAGTATAGTCTTAACTTAGGCTTCTTGAAACTCTGCTTGGTCTGCTACCCAGAGCACAGTTGCTGCTGCTTGACAAACGAAGAGGGTCAAGTATTTGAAACTGACAGTGGGACATCAAAGGTCCTGAAAACACAATAAGCCTTTTAAGCATGTGACATTAAGGCAGAACATAACTGAGCCTGCTGCTATATTTGAATGTTGTCCTCATAAGAAAGAAGGGTTTCAGAGGAGCTATCAAGTATCACACTTTTATTGAATACAGGAGCCTATTCTATCCTGTGGGTAACCACTTCAGAATTTCTTAACCCTCCTATCCACTGTAGTCATTATCAGATCACCTTTCAGGATGGAGAAGAAGTCTATTACTGGCAGTCTTTCATGCTTTTAAAACCACTTGCTGAATGCCAACAGTCTTGGCAAAACTGGAGGAGAAAAGTCACACTGTTGCCATCTTAGACAACTGCCTATCCCTACATCTTCAGATTAAACTCTCCATAAGCTCTCTCATCTCTATTACACAACATTCCATCAACAATGACTCAAACAAAGTCAAGAAAAATCATATACTGTAGCTCTCCACACAAAATTATTGTTCCTAATTAACTATTTGTAAGGCATTGAAAAAGCCCACATTGAAAAAACACATATTAATTGAAAAACGTAGCCTATTGTCAAGACACAAGAAAACATTTGACATTCTGTCTCTCAGGTTTGTCTGATTCATCATTTTGATTCCATCAAAATGCAATCAAAATATTCAGTGAAACTGGAGAGGACTTGAATCGCTGAGTACAATGTATGTCTCTTAGTATTTTGTGATAGAAGATTTGACACAGACTGTACAAAAATAAAACAAAGACTCAAGGTGAAGTAACTGCAAACCAAAAAGCATTTAAGTGTAACAATCATAAACCCTCAATGACTTAAGAGGAGCCTGCATTTGGAGGTTGTCTCAACCTCTCTCATGTGATGAGCTCGGCACAGCTGTTGGCGCTGTTGTGAGGAATAACTGCTTGGCAATCTCCTCCTTTCCATCAAGCTCATTGGCATGACTACTGTATACCCATTTTATTTCTTTATAACATGCAATGCCATGCAAGGCTCCTGCAACAGTATACCAGTGACATTTCAAGACTTAAAGAAGGATCCTCTGTTGTGCCATAGGGCATTAAAAGGATGCATTAGTCACAACTTGGGACAAATAGGACCGTTGACCTGACCTTAATTAGATCAGAATTAACCTCGTGTTTTCTGTGCAATACTTGGAAGAATTACTGATTATTATTCCAATATTATTTCAATAATTTCTGTGCAATATGATCATTTATTGAAATAAATGTATGACAAAAATCTCTCAAACATACTACATCCTCAAAAAGGGAAAGCACACAATGAGCAGTAAGAGGACAACTATAGAGGTTACTAATACATGTAAAGAGCAAAACTACATGACTCAATAGAGCAAGTCATTTGAGCTGGCACTCATCTCGCTATATAAAAAGCAACCTGCGTCTCCTCCAAGGACTTACAAGATCCCAGCAAAGTGAGGGGATTTATGTAAAGGGATAGTTCACCCAAATTACAAAACACATATTTGGTTCCTTGAAATGAGTCTATGGACAAGGGCAAACTTCAATCAACATTTGGTTCTGTTTATCTGGGCATTTTAACTAACAGCTAATTGTTAGCATTTTTAACCAAAACCCAATTAGATAGCTTGTTTGAAATTTCATGTCCAAATCATCTCAAATTCTCTGAAGAGACTAAATGACTTGATTTAATTGACTTTGAGATGATTTGTTCATGACATTTCAAACATGCTCACTTAGGGTCCATTGGAAGGAACCAAATGTGTGATTCTGTAGTTTAGGTGAACTATCTCTTTAAAGAGATGCTACAGGATTTTTGTCGCTAATTCTTTACATAAAATTGTGGCTTAAGTGTTGATGACTGTATGGTTCATGACATAATGCAGTCTTACTCTTAAATAACAAACTGACCAATGTTCAAATTAATTACAAGATTTTTCTCCCACCTGATTCTGACCTCCTAAATCCTACGAATGAATATAGCCATTCTATATAGACTTTTACAGTAAGATGTAGAAGACTAAATGTCATAAATCCACTTTATTTTTCAGTATACAGGAAGGAGCAGCATGGGCTCGAGGAAGCTCAGGAGTGGGCTGACCTCACCGAATCCCACGTCAACAAGCTGAGAGCCAGGAGCCATGAAATTGGCTCTTGGCAGGTTGGCAGGTTGAATTACAAGTTGCAACTCTGCCCTAAATGGTTTTTCTTTTTTTGTAGAGCAAGGATGCAGGAGGAGTGATGGGTGAAAGCTTAATGAGACAGTAACAAGCAGTCATACAATATGAATGTCTTGTGAAATGTCTACTTTGTGTGAGTAGTGCACTGCGGTTAATAAAGATGGCTACATAGACGTTTGCACACTAGTGTTGTTTCTTATCTCTCTGTTAATAAGATTTACAACAATATACTGACACCTCTGACAAATGTCTAGACGCATCATCCTAGAACAGTAGCTTTGCAAGTTTTTAAACAAATACTTGTAGACTGTAAATTAGCAGAACCATAGAAGAATAAAGTAGAGAATCTACATAAACTGTGAAATGCTATGATTTTAAAGCAAGCAAAGTTATTGAAAGGTACTTCCACCATGGGGCAGTAACGCACTTATTTCTGTCCTTTCTCTCTGTCTGCTGTCAGCGCGAGAGTGTAGACTCAGATAGGAGCCAGAGGGTTCAATCCGCATCCATTTCCGTCCGCTGTCTGTGGAAAAACAAGGAACTTAGAATGCTGGGAAACAATAGGAGGGCTGTGAACATTATTATTATTATTATTATTTTATTTTTTTACTAAAATCTGCACATTGTCCTTATTGATTTGAGCTAAACTTGTGTAATGTCCAGTCTTACCATGTTTTCGCCGCACAGAGTGTAGCATGTTAGCCCGCTAATCGGCAAAAAATAAATGACATTATTTAAGGAGAGAAACATTTGTGACACGATTTTAAATATCTTCCCACTTACTTGCACTTCGTTGTCCAGTTACTTTCACAAATGTATATTACAAAATATGAAACCTATCTCTGACAAAGCTACGTTGCTAGTTTCCGTGGTGGACAACGGCTATTTCGGATTTCGAGCTACTCAACCATCTTCTAATTATACAACATCTTTGATTTAGAGCTCACTACGGGATGCTGCAGTCGCCAGTTGTCAGGGCAATGGCGTGTTATCTGCTAGGAAACAAATACTGCAATGATATTTATGGCAGAAATGAAAGGATGTCTGCATATTTTAACGAATACTTATATTTATAAATGAAAATTGCACTCACTACTGGAGATGGATAAATGGTACAAGTTTTGAAAATACTGACGTTTGAGGGACGCGCGGTGTCCACTTAAACTGCAACGTAAACAAGTCGAGAGCAAGACGTTCGATGCGGTCTTCCGTCTGACTGCAGTGCTCCAGTGGTACTGTACGTTAACTGTGAATGTGATATGACAGTTAGCCAGCTACTGTAAATTCAGCTTCAAGTAAGACTAAATTAAACGCTGTCTCATAACGGTAATAATTAGCTAGTCATCAACTTGCTTCCGTTAGGTCTTAGAAAGATGTTTGAACCTCAGGAAAGCGCCGACGACGACGGTGGTGACACCGTTCCACCTCCTCCGACCTTACCGCCTCTGTCAAGGGAGCGTGTCTCCTTGCAAAAGAGCAGCGTATGTTCGCGCTCCTACTTCATGGTTGTGATGGTCTTTTTCCATGTATACATCATCAATGTAATTTTACTACTTCTTTACGTGCATTACAACAACGGTCCAGGAGAAGTGAGCACTCCGAGTCGGGATGCGGCAAGCGGGGGCAGTAATCATCACACTCCCCCCGAATCCCATGCACAGTCACAAGAATCTGGATTTCAACGTGACATGTACCTTCCACGCATCGAGGGGATACGGGTGAGATATGGCTTTTCAACGATTTCACTTAAGACAATGTATATTGTGTATTATCGTGTCAACTTAAGTTGCATGAAGTAGTCATTGTTTTGTCTGTCAGGTCGGACATGTCCAGAAGGTGTCACTGGTGCCAAACAAAGTGCATGAGATGCGGACCCTGAGTCTGAAGCCCTTGCTGTTCGGTGAGACTTCTCACTCAACTCCTGGCCCTATGCACTGTGCTATGGGTTTATGTTGTCAATCTGGTTCAATGAAATGCTCTCCAAGGTTCTGCGTTTATGCTAAATCTCTCTCTCTCTTTCTCTCTCTCTCTTTCTCTCTCTCTCTCTCTCTCTCTCTCTCTCTCTCGCTCTCTCTCTCTCTCTCTCTCTCTCTTTCTGTGTATGTGTGTACAGAGATCCCTGGGTTACTATCTGAGGAGGAGTGTCGTGTGGTGATGCAGCTGGCTCAGTTGAAGGGTCTGATGGACAGTCAGGTGATGGTGCAGGAGGGCCAGGAAGAGCTGACAGAGCAGCTTAACCTAAGCCCGGAGGAGATCTTCAACCTTCTCGATCTCAATCAGGATGGCCAGCTGCAACTCCAGGAGGTGTGTGTGTGTGTGTGTGTGTGTGTGTGTGTGTGTGTGTGTGTGTGTGTGTGTGTGTGTGTGTGTGTGTGTGTGTGTGTTGAACATGAATGTATTTGTCTGCATACTTTGTCTCGTGCTTTATGTGTGTAATCCATGTGTTTAATACCTCTGGGCCTCCCACAGATATTGACCCATTCACGGGTGCGAGATGGGATCTGGCTTACACCAGAAAATCTACGAGAGATCTATGCTGGACTTAAAGCCGACCCAGATGGCAATGGTAAGAGGCTGTCCATTTAAGTTCAGGTATCATCTTGCTGATAGCCATGTTAGTTTGTACAAGTACCTGGGTGTACAAGACAATATGCTTAGCTGGAAGGTCCAACAGTGCCTCTACATTCTACTTAGACTCAGGGTCTTTGGAGTAGACCCAAAAATAATGTTCCTATTCTACCATACCGTCATAGAGAAGAGGCTTTTCTTTGTTGTCCCGCCTATTGAGTACTGTCAATCAATATCACCAAGGTACCAGTTTACAGCCAATCAGCGTTCGCGCACGAGTCTTCAGCGTTGAATTTTGCAATGTCGTTAGACTAATTGATTTTGGGCCTGCCATACAATCTCAGCCAAAACAAACTTTTAGCACGGAGAGATCTGAATCTAAATGTCAAAATGGTCCTCTCAACACTCAAGAAACGAAAAATCAATGATAAAAAATTGTCAATTCAGCAGTGAATGGACTGGGAAGTATCTGTCCATATCAATTGCAGGGGGAAAACCAATGTGCTTACTGTGTAACGAGTGTGTTTCTGTGGTAAAATACTATAACCCGAGGAGGCACTTAAAGACTAAACACTAATGTCTAAAGGTTTAACGGTCTCCTATGAGCAGAGAAGAGTCACCATGATTCGGTTTTGCTCTGCACATTAGAAGGCTACAGCAGCCTATCTGTGTGACATGCTAAAAAGAAGAGGCCTACGTTTTACAGACACTTGGAGACAGTGAGAGAGTGGATGTTAGCTTCTGTTGAGGAAGTGATCACAGATGACAAGGTGAGAAATCAGATGATGTCGATTAAAAACATTCTGACACTTCGACTGCAAGGAGAGTTGACGTCCTAGCAACAGAGATTTTCTAAACCCTTCTGGACAGACTGAGAAACGCTGAGGTCATGTCCCTGGCTGTTGACGAATCCACAGACAACACTGACACCTCACAGCTTTGTTTATATTTGCGATTTTTTTAATGGGGAGTGCTTTTGGGAGGACGTGCTGGGTCTACTACCATTGGAGGGACACAGGTGAGATAATTTTCAGAAGTCACCTTATTCAATGACAAGGGACTGGATTTGACCCAAGTTAACATGCTTGTCACTGATGACGCTCCGGCTATGTCGGGAAGGGTGCAGGGTCTGTCTGCCTGGCTGTCGGCTCTTGCACTGCGGATGAGGTCACTACACTGCCTTGTTCACCAGAGCGTTCTGTGCACTAAACTCAGCGGTGATTTAAAAAACATGATGGACTCTGTCATGTCTATCATTATCCAATCATCTAGCCTGCAGCACCGTTTTTTTGGAAACTGCTATCAGACTTGTCAGCCGAGCATAATGATCTACTTTTACACAATAATGTTGATTGTTAAATTATGTTAGGTGGCTAAGCAGGGTAATGCCTTCAAAATAGTATGCAAAGTTAGAGAGGAGATTGTCGCTTTTCTCCGAGATTGCGGCACAAGAAAGCCAACACATCTATTGCAAATGCTGGAAGAGGAATTCATGGCAGAGGTTTGCTTTTGAAGTGACATCTTCAACCACTTGATTGGACTTAATTTGGGACTACAGGGGAACGGTTAGTGATATTATTGGAAAATTAATTAGCATTAAACATCAGCTGATCTGAGGCAGGTGCTTCAGTCTGTGCGAAGTTTTGGACTGAGCATGTCATTGGAGAGCAATTCCCAAACACGAGAAGATTGGCAGTTTTTTTTCTAACTATGTTGGATCAACATACACGTGAATCCAGCTTCTCTCACATGAACGCTATTAAAACAAACACATGACAAATGAACACCTTCATCATTGCCTGAGAATTGCTCTCACTTCATACAGTATGAACCAAATTTTTCTGCTCTTGCACATCAAAGAAGTGCCATTTCTCTCATTACAAGAGAAAAATATGTGTTCTGTGTTCATATGTAAGTGAGAAAAGTGTGTCCTTACTTTCCGTATCCATCAAATACCCAAACAGGTAAAGCTGAGCTGTGTTAGTACGCCACTGGCAGAATGTGTAAGGGTAGTGTGCCATATGTATTATGTATGTGGTTTTACGAGATGATGACAAGGGTAATGCGCAGTATTGTTGAGTCGAGTATGTAATGTACAGGCTTATTTTGTGTACAGCAGTACTGGGTGTCTAAGAACATTTTCCCCTCTGGGACATTAAAGTTGATCCTATCCTGTTTCTTAGAGGTCTCTATGCAACTATGAAACACCGCAGCCTCTAAAATCATGTGAAAGTAAAAACCAGCTTCATTGACAGGAAGTAAAAGATTGCAGGGGCAACATTACCCACAATCACAGCTCTGTGTCAATATACAGTATGTTCCCTCTGCGTGACGTGTAGGCATGCTGAGCCTGGACGAGTTCAGGCTCCTGAGCAGCGATGCGTTCCAGCGCTTCCTGCAGAAGCGTGGGGTGAAGAGGAGCCAACTGGTGAGGAATAGCAGACATACCTGGCTGTACCAGGGCCAGGGAGCGCACCAGGTCCTCCGAGACCTCAAGAAGAGGTGAGGAGAGCCCACTGCTGCCCTCTTCTGATACTCTGGCCTCTGCACTGACCCCTCTACTCTGTCCCCTCTATTATCGTCTGTCTAAAAAAAAAAAACACAAAAATTGGGATGCACAGCACTCACCAATGCATTTATGTTGAATATGGTTTTAACTATTCAATTCAAACTTTATTTGTTTTAAAAAAAAAAAAAATTTCACCACTTTCAAGGTAATTAAGATTTTCATCCTATTCCCTTCCTTTGTCTGGTGTAGGGTGACTCGTCTGACCCGGCTCCCCCCTGCCTTGGTGGACCTAAGTGAGCCACTCCAGGTGGTGCGCTATGAGGAGGGGGGCCACTACCATGCCCACCACGACAGTGGGCCCGTCTACCCAGAGACCGCCTGCACACACACCCGCCTCGCAGCCAACACCTCCACTCCCTTTGAGACTTCCTGCAGGTGAGAGGCCTATGGCACTGATAGGTAAGGTTTAATCAACCAGTGACTGGGTCCACTGGTTCCTTTTTGATTATATGGGCATACTGTACATGTTTGGTCAACATATACTCTGAATATGTGGGTCTGTGTATGGTAGATTGGTGTGCTTGATGTGTGTTGTATGGCTATGTATAGGCTTTCATCAGTGGCATAACAATGACTGGCATGTTACTGTGAGTGGGGTTGCCCAGCATTAACATAGCTGTTATGTTACGTATACATCAGATAGTTTGTGATTAAATCCATCGGGTGGGTTTGTTTGTCTGTGTGTATCAGCGTGTGTTTGTGTGTATGAAATAAATGTCTGTTGCACACCTAGGTACATCACAGTTCTCTTCTACCTGAACTCTGTTGAGGGAGGCGGGGAGACCGCATTCCCTGTGGCAGACAACAGGACCTATGAGGAAGTGGTGCGTAATTTAGTGTGTCTGTGAATGAGTGTGTACATTATGTGCATGTCTGTTTGTATCATCTCTATATACATACTGTATGTGTTTATCTATGTATGAGTATGTGTATGCATATGTATATGTCTTGGTCAATAGTGTTATTGAGTCTTAGTGTTGATGTGTTTGTGGTTTTAGTCTCTGATCCAGAACGATGTGGATCTTTTGGACACCAGAAAGAACTGTGACAAGAGTAACCTGAGGGTGAAGCCCACTCAAGGGACAGCGGTGTTCTGGTACAACTACCTCTCTGATGGAAGAGGTACAGTGATCCACAGCATGGGGCTGACCAGCACAAAACATACCACAGCTTTTAACATGCAATAATTGCCCCTCAGGCTACAGCATACAGTGCCTTCGGAAAGTATTCAGCCCCCTTCACTTTTTCCACATTTTGTTGTGTTATAGACTAAATTTAAAAGGGATTAAGTTAAAAGAATTTGCCATCAATCCACACACAATACCCCAGAATGACAAAGCGAAAAAGTGAAGGGGTCTGAATACTTTCTGAAGACACTGTATACTCTAGTGTATTATTTTTCAAAATGTTTCTACAACAGAGGTGTCCTGCTAACCTTTACTAAAACAATATGGGTATCTGTATTTTTGGCCTGAAATGTAGTGATATTATAAAATAAAGCGATTGACTCAATGGCAGTAATTGTCTGTACAATAACATACCCTTTGTCTCTGTATACAAAGCGAAAAACACGTTTTTTGAAATTTCAGTAAATTTAACAAAAGTTGAAATACAGAAATACCTCATGTACGTAAGTATTCAGACCCTTTGCTGTGACATTCTTAAAATTAGCTAAAATGCAAAAATGTCATCAACAAATCACTCAATAAGTTGAATTGAGTCCATCTTAATACAAGGATAATAGTTCATGTAATTTTGGAATTAATATCTTTGTTTTTATAGGGTCTCTGATTTGCATAGGAATCAATTACACACTGTGTGGATCAGGTTGTCATTACGAACTGAGCAAATGGAGAAAAATAAAACTGCTCAGGAATGTGACCCTGAGGCCTGGGGAGACTTACAAAAATCGACAAAGTTGAAGGGTGGAGAGAAAAAAGCCGATAGGCCGATCGTCGATAGGACAACATTTTTTACATTTACATTTATGGCATTTAGCAGACGCCTTTATCCAAAGAGACTTACAACAATACATTTGTTTAAGTCAGTGAATCATCTATCCAACAGTCATCATAAGACAAAGTAATCAATGCTCACACCAGGCGCCATTGGCAGTCGCAATGCCAGTAGGCTATTATTATTATTATTATTTATTTTTTTAATGTATTTTATTAGCAGGAGACAACTTGTACAGGGGGGTAGCGGGGGTGAAGAGGTCTCTGGGGTTGAGGTTAGGGTTAGTATGGGGGGGGTAGTGAGGGTGAAGCGGTCTTTAGGAGGGACTGTTAAGATGTAGCCTGAAGAGATTGTTTTTCAATCTGCGGCGGAAGATCGAAATGACTTTGCAGTCCTGACAGTAGTGGGAAGCTCATTCCACCAGCGGGGCGCCAGGACAGTAAAAAGCCGTGGCGGTGCCAGGCGGGCAGCCGAGGTGGACGAGCGGAGTGGTCTTGCAGGGGTTTGGGGGCTAAATATTGCTTGCAAGCAGGGAGGGGCTGTTCCCTTTGCCGCCTGGTAGGCAAGCACCAGGGTCTTGAATTTGATGCGAGCTGCTACCGGGAGCCATTCACAAAATTGGTCTATAACCAAGTGGCCAAAAAGAATCCCTTAATAGAAAATAATCTATCTCATATCCATAATTGTGTTTGCAACAATAAATTCAAGTGATACAGCAAAGAAAGTGGCTGGAAATTTGTTTATTTGGTTTTACTACAAAGCACTAAGTTTGGTGCAAATTCAGCACATGCAATGCAGTTTCCGCACCATCTCTCGTGTGAAGAATAGTAGTAGCTGCATCAAATTATGGGTATGTTTGTCACTGGCAAGGACTGGGGAGTTTGTCAGGATCAAGAGAAAATTATGAAATTTGCTGAGTTGGTGGTGACATCCTAATCTACACAGTGTGTAATTGATTCCTATAAAAACAAAGATATTAATTCCAAAATTACATGAACTATTATCCTTGCATTAAGATGGACTCAATTCAACTTATTGAGTGATTTGTTGATGACGTTTTGAATTTTAGCTGAGTGTCATAGCAAAGGGTGCACTGTACATGAGGTATTTCTGTATTTCAATTTGAATAAATTTATGATTGATGAGGAAAAAATGAATTTATTCCATTTTAGAAAAAATCTATAACACAACAAAATGTGGAAAAAGTGAAGAGGTCTGAAAACTTTCCGAAGGCACTATAGTAGTTGTCATATATACAGCACCCAGCAGCTACTTTTGTTTTTCCCCATAGGTTGGGTGGGGGAGCAGGATGAGTACTCTCTGCATGGAGGCTGTGTGGTCACCCGTGGGACTAAGTGGGTTGCCAATAACTGGATCAACATCGACCCAGACTACCGGCGCCAGGCTCGCTACCAGCAGCTGGTATCACAGCAGCAGGAGGATGAGGGCGAAGGGATTAAGCCAAACCCTGAACTGTACACAGACACCCACCAGGACCTGTAGCCTAGAAACCAAAAAGAATGACCCCCCACCCCTCGTCTTGAGTCCCAAAGCTACTCCCTTCGCCCCTTGACCCAACTCGACTGTCCTGTGCACAACTTCCCATAATTACCCCTGCGGCCAGTACATAGAGAGATATATTCAGGGACTGTGGTCACGTTGGGTTTATGCAAATGTAAAGGGAATGAGATTTAAATTGTTATTTTAAATTTCCTTGTCTCTTAGTTAATGTTACTTTTGAACTGAATTCAAGCATATTCCAAACCTTTGTTTACATGAATGCAAAATGTACCTCTCCTCTGAATGTCACAAAACATCAATATTACATTTTTATGAGGTGGAACTCTGACTGTAATACACATATTGGGGGTAAAAAAGTGACCAACGAAAAGGTACCATTTGCATGTACTATATAAGCTGTTAATTTGTTGAGTTGTTTTTTTTACATTATGGTCATAAATAGCCTTAGCCAATAGAAAAATGACTTGTTTCTTGTTTATTTCTTATTTTATATCATAACTGCACCAGGTAAGATTGGGAGTATATTTATTTGAGTATTTGTTTTGTTCACCTTGTTTGTGTCTGTTCCAAATTGCACTAAATCACTTTCCTTTGTTCCAAATAAAGTACACTTTAATTTTTTTAAATAAACGTTATACGTTATCTTACTTACTTTAGCATAGCCATGGATGTGTTAATTCATTTCTGTCATCAGTATCAGAATATTGTCCTTCGTCAAGAACTTAAGTTACCTTTAGTAACAGACCTCATTGCCGTTTTTTGGGATGAACATGTTCTTAGGGCAGGTCTGCAGTTGTGGCTAGATGGTATACGGCTACGGTCGAAAGTGATGCAAATCTCAAGAGCTGCCCTAAGAACAAATTTAATCTGACCGACCCAAAATGGCAATATATTCCCCAGCTTTGTCACCCTGACAGTACTGTTTGTATTCTGAGGATAGTGTGTTACAGGATCTTTAAAAGAAGAAATAATGATGAACTTTATACATGTTGACTGCTGTAAAACTATATTTACTTTTTACTTTAACTTAAGAAAGATAGGGGCCTGTCCTAATAACTGAAAAGTATCTATCTACCAAACCATACTATTACTATTTCTGATAAAGCCAGAAGTAATGATTATCTCTGCATCAATCAATCAAGCACATAAAAACTTGATAGCAATGATGAAATTGATGGAAAAAAATTAAACTGCTGGACTGAGCTGTGCATTGCATGAAATATTTTAATCATCAAATATTCACATTTCTAGTCTATATTAACCTCAATCAACCTCTAATCTTATGATGAAGTTATCGTAGTTTGAAAACAGTCATACCAGAATAAAGATCAACAAAGCATGCATTCAGCAAGGTTCTCATGACAGTATCCTTTTAGAAAATAAAATCGACCCTGCCCTTTCTCTCAAGGTTGGATATAAATTTAATTGCCTTATTTATTTCTCCACCTTTCCCATCAGATGAAAGGGTCTATACAATAACTTCTGTGTTGTCCATCCCAAACAGTGTTCTATGATCAGTTCTGTCCAACCATGTTTGTTTTTGGACAGCAGGTCATATGGTCTGAGGATGCGCATGGGTCCTCAGAATTTGGCGCTGCACTGCATATCCTGTAATTACATATTTTCAGAGTTGATGAATTTGTTAAAAGCAATGTATTGTCTTCTGTTGTGAATATTCAATAGTTTTACATTGTGTATCATTGTGGTCAAGCACATACAGTAGCTTACCAGGGAATACTCATTGCTGGGCAATGATGCTCCTTGGCGGCCAAGACAATATAACACAGCATCATGAATGGTAGCAAATAGATGTCCCTTAGTGATGGACTCAGAGAAGAACCCCCCGAGTTCTAACTGCTCCACTACAGATGCTGGACAGTGGACATGAAAATTAGTTAGAGGCACAAATATCATTCAAACTAACACTACAAATCAGGAATGGTTTAGAACAGGCTAAAGAGAGGGGTGTTACTTACCCTGACACCCAGCCATGTAGACGTGAACATCAATCTCACCAAAGTCTTGGAATATCTGTTAACACAGAGAACAGGGAGGTCTGACTATGAGCGCTTCTCCAGTTAAAGAGGAATTATTACTGGCATTCCTAAACACTCACCATCCTCAAACAACCCTCACCAAGTCACCTCTTCCAAATTCTTATACACCTCCTATTCTCCCATTTTTCTTCCCTTTCCCCTGTCCCCTACCAATCTGATAGCCCCTCTCTCCTCCCTCATATATCATAATTTACCTCCCTTCTTCATCACCGACTGTACTCACATTTCTCATTGTCTTGATGGCCACTGTGTCAATGAAGTTGGCAGTGGAGAGGTCCAGGATGATTGAGTGAATGTCCCAGGTCCACTTGCCCAGAGAACCCAGAGAGATCCTCTCCAGGTCTCGGCTGAGGGTATCGTCATTACTAGAGCCCAAAGTGGTGGTGTCCCCGTCCTGCAGTTCAGACACTGACCCCAGGGTGGCGCTGTCAGGATCGCCACCCTTCAGGTACTCCCAGCTGCAGTGGCGTTCGGGCGTCTGAGGTGATGTTGGCATGACAAATACAGTGCCATTCTCCCGCCCACTCCAACATGGCTGGTCTCCATCAACACATGTGTCCTTCCAATGCCCAGCCTCCACCTCCACAGAGAAAACAGGCCCCCCTACCTGCTCCACTGCTCTCTGAGCCCGCATCTGCAGAATCCATACACAGACAGGCAACATGCAGATGATGGGTGCTGATGTCAGTTTACTGACTGGGTTTACCTAGTCTCGCAGGACCAGCGAGATGTTGCCTCCCACAAATTGCATATGCTCCCGGCATACCGTCTGGAGGCTTATTGCCTTTAAACTGAGTAGACGGATGGTGGCCACCCAATTATCCAAACTCGTGATTTGTCAGTAGAGGTGTCTGACTGTACAAGATGTTTTTCTCCCTTCTCGAAGTTCTCAAAATCTGGATCCATTATGTCCAGATGTACCGCATTAGCTGGTACGGATGACTTGAGACTAGTGTTTACATGGCTCAACATACTGTACTAGTAACTTTTTTCAGAATCAAATAGAATGCCAGAAGGTTCACATAATACCTCACCTGTCTCTTGGCCTCCCTCCTAGCTCTTCTCTCAGCCCTCCTCTCTCTACGCCTCTGCTTTGCCTCCTGTCTCCTCTTGTAGATAATCATCTTGCTGATGTCAAGTCCACTCTAAACATAGATACTCAAACTGTTATCCCAAATATATTACAATGTGTCCTATAGGTACAGTAGACAGAGACTGAAAATGCAAAGAATAGATACAACAAGACAAGTAAAGTAATGAGCAAATGGAAAAGAAGAAAGAAAAAGACTGTCATTGAGCTATAAAGAACAAGGTGAACCTTTTCTTTCAGAGCCTCCAGATAGAGGTCAGCATTGGCAAAGTACACTGTGGCAGATGAGTGGAAGATAGTGATGCCCAGGACCTCTCTCACCTAACATAAACAAAACCAACAAGCAGTTGTGTTTATCCAAGGTTATTGTTCATAACCTGTGTATTCTCCTTTGTATTATCAGGCATTCACTTCCTGCCTGGTGTTATTGGTGTTGTGTCTCACCTCTCTGTGGGTCTCCATATCCAAATAGAGCTCTGTGCCTGGAACATGCCCCAGAACAGAGTACCTCGGGCTAAAAGAAAAGCCAACAGGACTAGGTACCAACATAAGGGACAACAGAGCAGTGGTGCTTTTCTTCTTACATTTGACTAATTACTGTATATGTGTAATAAACAAATTAGCTTACAGCTGTGTCCTGAAGATAACGGTTAGCAGGGCAAAGGTGATAGAGGCAGCCAGGCCTAAGTCTAGATTGAACAGCATTGTGGACACCCAAGTAGCCAACCACACCACCTTGCAGTGGGATAGAATATTGATTTAACCACTAATAATGACTTTAAAACTGAATTTTCATTCAAATCAGGCAATACCGGTGTATATATTATACTAAATTCAGGTGTCATGTGTGATGTGTATGTGATAAGCTGGCCTTGATCCTCTCACCAGATCAATCTTGCTGCTCCTCCAGAGAGTTAGGATGTCAGAGTACTGCTTGAACATGCCCTTTAGATTTACAAAGACGATGGCTGCAAGGACTGCCTGAAACAAGCACACACAAAGCTCGGCTTCAACCGCTGTGATTATAAAACACACTCTTCCTCATACTTCACCCTCAAATTCTTGCATAGACTAACTCTCACACACATACAAACATTCTGTCTTCCACTGACACACAATTTGAAGTAGAACCTTACTTTAGGCAGCTCCTGGAACATTGGTCCAAGCTTTAGAATAGTCACCAGCACTATTACAGCAGAGGCCATACCAGCCATCTATAATAAAAAACACTTGTAAAACACAAGTCCACCAATATTTTAGATGATATATTATATTATATTCATACACTTTTTACAAACCATTCATACGTCATATGTTATTTATTCGTATTTAGCAATCAATATTATTCAGAATGATTGAGCATGAGCATCACGCTGCAACACCTGTGTTTTGCCTCCCGTGGTCACCTGGATCAAACTGCGGGACATGGAGGAGCAGACAGAGTAGCACTGGAAGAAGCCTCCCACTGCATTACTGAGTCCCAATGCCACCAACTCCTTCAGCAGGGAGAAGGACAGGGAGGGGTAAACAAAAGGGAGACACAGCAAGAGGAGGCAGGAATTTGTACTAGGTCAGGTACAGTATGGTATGGTATGTTATATATTTCAGGATCCCCATTATGTATGGTATGGTATGCTGTGGTGTGGTGTGATGTGATGTGGTGTGGGATGGGGTGCTGGCTCACCTGGTTGCTGTCCACTTTGTAGCCATGTTTTAAAGCAAATGTCTTCCCAAGAGAGATGGAGATGGCGTATCCTACAATGGCCAAGGCGAAAGCATCCCCAATAACCTCTCCAAAAAGGCTAACATTTGGTACGCGGGGAGGACTCAAGCTGGGTAAGGCAAGGGATGGTGGAGGTCAGGGTAGTACAGTAGCACACACACACACACACACACACACACACACACACACACACACACACACACACACACACACACCTGAGTCATTACTCACCTTCACTCTGAATACTCACCCACTGGGAATCTCCCCCACTACTGAGATAGTGTAGTTGCTGTTAAGGTAGGTATATGATGATAGCACAGTCGCTGCTACAATCTAGTCACAATAAAAAAATAATAATAAAAAAAAAAAATCCTGTCAATGAAAACTGTGTTAATCATTCAGTGAACGTAGATGAGAACCTAGTCATTCATAAGCCAGACATGTCCTAATCATTAGTCATGAATCCCCTATTTCTGCCACGTAAGATACTTTGAGAACAGTCAAATAGCTGACTCGGCTGTAAGAGGTGCATTCTACCACACGTCTGTTTTCTAACACAAAAGCCTAGACACATCTAATGTCAACTGACTGTGATGAGCTCCACTGGGATGGGGACAGGCAGTTTGGTGCTGAGGGAGGAGTTGAGCTCCTTGGCTGCGATGAGAAACACCATGGACACAACACTGATCAACAAAGTGGGGAGATGGGTCTTGGGCAGCAAGGAGCACACGTCCACCAGGGTCTGTGGATAAGAGTTACACCAGCTGACTGAAGGGTCCAGACAGAGCTAAAGATATAAGATCATTTTATTGCCACACAACCAACAGCTAAGTGTAAACTAAATCATCATGGTATTCTCTTACACACAGTAGAGTAGGCTACATTACACAAAGACAAAAACACAGTTAAGAGGTTTTTGTGTGATCCACAGAGAGGGAAATTTGAGGGATGTGTTTAACAGATCTGGGTTAAATCGTATTTATATATTTAAAAAATATTACATACAGTACTGTACAGTACAATGGAAGCACTGGAATGCATAGGCAAGGGCAAAGACAAGCTTAATCAAGCACATCACAAGTTTTTCTAATACTTATCTTTTGCCCAGGTCTGGTACTTAATAATACTCACATACACCAATGACAGTGGCCCGCTAAATCGAGTGGGTGTCACTCCAAAGATGTACTTGAGCTGCGCGACCACAGCGTGAGCAGCAGCTGCTGTTGTGTAGGCCCGTACCAGTGGCTCAGACAAGTAGGTACCCACAAATCCAAACTTCAGCAGCCCCAGTACCACCTAAGAGTGGAGGTAAGAACATTCATACACTACGTGTACTTTACACACTGCTTGTCATAGTAACGATACATCATCCACAATGACCCTTTCTCTGATTTATGATATATCATCTGAACTATCATGCATTAGTAACATGACCAGAAATCTTACTGAGTGAGAGTGTGTGCTGTGCATTTTTTAGACCTGGATAAGTCCTCCCAGGACAGTAGTAGCAGCTGCAACCTGCACCCTATAGGAGTCTCTTGCTGTAATGTCCACGACTGCTGTATTGTTCGTCCCGTTCACGATGAGGAAGTTTATGTCTGGTGCTAATCTCTCTGTCACACTTCCCACCATAATACTCAACACTGCAAATGTGCCTGGACAGAAACACACCATACGGTAGCAACACATACACATAAAGCATGAGAGTATTCATCTTATTTATTGCTTACATCTCTATCCACCACTTACCTATGGAAATGTGTCTGGATGTCCCAAAAATGAAGTACACCAATGCAGGGTAGAGGGAAGTATAGAGCCCAAATACTGGGGGTAAGGAAGCTAGCAATGCATAAGCCATACCTGCAGAAAAAAAGGAAATTGCTTATGATAGCCTCAATCACACTGGCCAACAAACTATCAGCATTTACTGGGCCAGTGTCAGAGGTATAACTGAATTAGAGATTCTATTGGCACCTTGATGGTTGTCCCATAGGTTGTGGTCTTACCCTGTGGCAGGTGCATAATGCCCACACTTATGCCAGAGATGAGATCAGACATGCCATAGTCCCATATGGAGTACCTGGGTAGCCAGTATAACACAGGTAGGCAGCCCACCACACTTCGCTTCAGCTTGGGTACGGTGCATCTAATAGTGGGAGAGAAAGAGAGAGAGAGAAACAGGGAGCAGGATAGGAAGAGAAACAGAAAGGGGCCAAGTTAAAATGCATATTGCAGCATAGTGGTCCCTGATTATCAAATAAAATGTAATTGTATTACTCTACTCCTACTCAAATCCCAACAGGCATTAACAAACACAAACCATAGGATCCAAGTTAGGTGGGTTGATGCACCAACCTGCTCAGCATTCAAATTGCAAATCTTATTCCATCTATTTCTAACATTAGAAATTCACTTACACGCTCAAGCAATACATTATTTGCTTTACCTAAGGGAGGCTTTCAGACGTTTGGTCAGGGGAGGGTTAGTGTCAGAGTAGTTCATCCTCTGAGCCACATCCTCTAGCCCCTGCTCATCCAACACATCCCTCTCTACTTTGTATCTCCCAGCCTTCCGACCGGCACCCATGGCACCTTGTCCTATCCGTCAGTACTGTATGTCCAAACGAGTTATAATCTTTCGCCCTTCCTGTGCAAGAGCCTCACAGTCCCGTCTCTATAATTCAATGTGACAATAGAGGTGGAGTCAGAATAAAAAATAAAACACTCCAATATAACCCCAAAGCAGAGTGAACATATCCAGTGATCAAACAGTGAGCTCTCTGTCTGGACTATCAGAGACCAGAGTGCTGTCTCACCTTACCACTCCTACAAGATTTACCCATTCACTTTATTTGTGTGTGTGGGGGGGGGGGGGGGACAAAATGTAATTCTTGAATGTTATTGGTGTATGTAGACAGGAACTAGAAGTTTGTTGAATGGAGGGGGTTGACCTGGGTAAAGTCTATAAAGACAGGTGACCGACGAAAACTCGGGGTCAACTTTGCAAATTTGAACGGCTTCGTATTCTCTGTAAATAAAGTCTCTGAATTAATCAACAGCTCTGGTTAACGGTATGTTATTTCAAAATACCATTATTTAAATTTTACGACAGTAGATTAATCATAAACAGCGCTCTGCACAGGCAATCATTCTTCTGTGACACAATGAACCAGACGACACTTGTAAAGTTGATAGAGGAGCAATTTATCAAGGCATTTCCTTTGGCTCGTAAACACAGGTAATCATTCACATGTAAACACATGTACATGGAATGCAGTGGTCACGAGTTTAACCAACATTTGTGTTGTCGTAGAATTTAAATCATAGTATTTTGAAATAAAATACCGTTAACCAGAGCTGTTGATTCATTCAGAGACTTTACAGAGAAAGAAGCCGTTTCAGATTTGCAAAGTTGAATCCCTTTCCACTTCTGTTACCTGTCTTTTTATAAACATCACACAGGTCAACACCCTCCATTCAACAAACTTCTAATTCCTGTCTACATACACCAATGACATTCAAGAACTACATTTCGTCATCCAGGGGCTACGCCCACCTGACCTGGCGTCGGTCAGTGTACTGAGAGATCAATTGGCCCAGGCTGTTTTCTAAAGCCTTTTGTCCTGGCTGTTTACAACTGTGTTTATTATTCATCTATCCTATCCTTAGATCACTCTATCCTGTTTCTGCAGCTTTGAACCATTGTACTTCATTGTATTCATACCCTCTAGTTAACCCCCACTTTAACCTCACCCCTCCTTAATTGCACTCTTCAAATATTCTTAAGACCATCTGTTTTCTTGTGACCTTTTCCCCTAGGTGTGGGATTACAACCCTTATATGTCTTTACATTTACCATAGTGTTTCCCACACTAATCATATTTCCAAACCAGTTTAATAATCAGCTTGTCTTCAAATCAGTCTACCTTACACTGCAAAAATGATTCTAATGAGCCATGGAATGATGGAGGTCCAAAACACACCAACCCTGTTATATATTACAGATAACTGTCTCTATTAAGAGGGTGGTGGAAACACAGGATATGGAAAGTGCAACACCAAGGTACTCTGAGAAATGACTTATTGACTGATTTACCTAATTTTCAAACATGCTTGCTAAGGACCAATACTTAACATAACATCCCAACATCATCCAGATAAGCCTATGTACTGTACCTGTTGTATCTGAGAGACCATTAAAACATTTGGTGTTGAAAAATTGTTACTGTATCATGATAAGCATTTCTGTTATTACCGTATACAGTGTGCTTGGTTCATAATAAGGGGGTTTATTTAAACAACATCTCCTTCTTTTGCAGGTCATTCCAGAGATGCACACACGTGATCAAGCCTCCCAACACCATAGGAATGTACAGTGCCAAAGTATTCCCACTCTGAGCAATTTTCAAATGTTATTACCTCAGAACCTGAAAATTGAAATGCATGAAATTTAGATTTTTTCATTTTTTTTTCAGACTGATCTACACAACTTTGTGCAGGGGGGAATACTTTTGCATTTTATGACCCCCCCCCCCCGCCCCAAAACCTCAGCCTTCCTGACCCACTTGCAGTTTACCACATCACACACAGTCTATTTTAAGGTTAGTTGCTCAGAGGCCGAGGCACTGAGGGGAGGGGGAACAGCTCTGTAACTCAGGGGGATTGCTAGGCCCCTCACTCTCACCCACCTCACAAACGCATTCAGCCATAACAACAACGATACAAGTCAGGAGAGAGAATATGACGGTCCATTAGTCTCCTTTGAGCACAGAATTCATGAGGATTTCCACTGACCGGTAGGAAATGATGAGCTTGGCTTGGCTTAGATCAAAGGGCAAAGGGTTGTCTAATTAACACATTGCATGGTGGGATATGATACTAATCCCTGATAGAAGGGATCCGTAGCTGTACATTGGTAGGACATGACACAGATTTTGTGCTGTTCTGAAGCCCATGTGTCAATGTGGTCAATGTGGGAGAGAGAGAGAGAGAGAGAGAGAGAGAGAGAGAGAGAGAGAGAGAGAGAGAGAGAGAAAGAAAGTCCATTACGGAACGCTATTCACTTACTGTACAATGGTTCACACAACTAAGTGAGAATAAGAACATTTAATGAAAAAGAATAGTGACGGCCACCCTAATAAATGTATCTATGTATCACTCAATTTCAATGTCAATGAACATGCCTCCTACAGTGCTTGGCCAATACTGAATACAGAATTTTTTTTTCCTTTTCAGATAAAGACCCCACTTGTTAAGAGTAGTCTTTTTTAAAACATTTCAATACTTCATCTGACTAAACTTATTATCTTGCTGCTGAATAAACTTAAGCCAAATGGATCTGAGATCCAAGCATGGCCTGGTGCTGCTGGACCAGCTGAGGAAGATGAGGGAGACTGAGATGCTGACAGATGTGGTGCTGGTGGCTGAGGGAATCAGCTTTCCCTGTCACCGGGTTGTGCTGTCCGCATTCAGCCCTTACTTCCGTGTCATGTTCACCTGTGGCCTGCGCGAGTGCAGCAGCAGAGAAGTGTTTCTGCGTGACACCCCTGCAGATAGTCTGGCCTTGCTGTTGAACTACATGTACTGCTCTCAGCTGCCGCTCTCCAACGCCAATGTACAGGGAGTCTCTGTTGCCGCCTTCCTCCTGCAAATGGATGACGTCTTCGCCCGCTGCAAGCTTCACATGACTGAGAACATGGATGCCTCCAACTGTCTTGGGGTGTACTACTATGCGCGTGACCTGGGTGCAGAGGACCTGACTGACCATGCCTGGCGTTATGTGCAACAGCACTTTGTAGAGGTGTGCATGAGCGAAGAGGTGCTGGAGCTTGAGGCTCATCAGCTGGGGATCTTGTTAAGCTCTGATGATCTGAATGTGTCACGTGAGGAGACTATCCTGGAGGTGGTGCTGCGCTGGGTCAGTCAAGACACTCTGGGGGATGGGGATGGGCGTAGCCGGCACCTCCCAGAGCTTCTGAGGAAGGTCCGTCTGCCACTAGTGAGCTCTGACTACCTGAGGGTAACGATGAAGAGGAACATGAACCTTTTGGCAAATGCAGAGTGCTTGGAGATGATGGAGGAGGCTCTGGAGGCCACAGGGATGCACCCAGCAGCTGCACCACGCCGGCAGAAGCTCCGCTATGGCATGGAGACCACAGACCTGCTGCTCTGTATCGGCAATGATGGAGGAGGGATCAGATCACGATATGGCAGTTATGCTGACCGTAGCTTTTGCTTCGCTCCATCCACATGGCGCACCCACTACATTACGTCACCACGCTACGGAGAGGCTCTTGGATATGTGTGTGCAGGCGTTGTTACAGAGGATAATTACATCATTGTGGCTGGGGAGGCAGGTGTGCGTAGAATGGCAAGGCAGAAGGAGAGTAACGTGGAGATTTTCAGGTAGGAATCCTGATTATCAAACAATTGTGTGAGAATGAGCTCATCACATGGTAAGAACATAATGTGTTCTGATGTGGCCAGGTAGCGTGACTGTGAGCATGTTGGTCAGTAACCCCAGAGGCTGAGTATTTTTTTGTGTAAAAAAATCGTACTAATGGACAGGCAGAATCCCCCACACACATTGTCTGTTGTGTTTGATTCCTTAAGGTACAGGGTAGAAGCCCAAGGTACCTGGGAGCACCTGAGCTCAGCAGAATACCGTGACTCATACGCTCTGGCGGCACTGGGTGACACTCTGTACCTGTTGGGAGGCCAGATGAAGCTGAAGAACCAGTACCTCATCACTAACTGTGTGGATCGTTGGTCATTGCAGGGCGGGCCTTGGCGTAGTGCTGCCCCGTTACCACTACCTCTGGCCTATCACAGTGCGGTCACACTGAAAGACCGCCTCTACGTGCTTGGCGGTCGAACTCCAGAGGTAATGTGATATGTGTAAACAAAATGGTTGATGTTGACTGAGTTGTGTGAAATATGCGCATTTTGGTAACTGATTACAATAGCTTTCATAAATAAAATAAATGGTAAATATAAACAGTATGTTTAAACATAAATATAAATCGTATGTTTAAACATACTATTAAACAACCAGGGACCTTGCAATGATATGGTATGCGCCTTAGTGTGCTATGCCACTGAGCGCCCCTTAGATATTTCTAAATGCTAAAATACTCAAATATTGGTAGTGTGTACACTATCTACAAATAGCTTATTATCTAACTGTTTCACATAGTACCAATGAACATATTGTGCATGAGGCTGTGAGAGCAGGGAGACATACTGTATTTGTGTCAGTGTATGACGCCACCCCCCCCCCAACCCCCCCCTCCCTAACTTTGCACCTGTCCTGTTCTGTCATGCTCCTGGCAGTCCTACCGGATTGATGATGAGCCTGACCGATTGAGCAACCGCCTCCTGGAGTATGACCCAGACACAAACAAATGGACAGAGCTACGCTCTATGAAGTACTCCAAATACCGTTGTAGTGCTGTGGCACTAAATGGTGAAATCTATGTGCTGGGTGAGATAAACCAGATAGTTTTCTGACATCAAAACATTTGATCATGTTCTTATCTGGAACAGCTCAGATGATTTCTGCAGATTCTGAAGTGGCACTTGACAATACAAATAGTAAGATCTTCATGTAGTGACCCATTTTTGCTCTGACAGGGGGCATTGGCTGTGAGGGAATGGACTGTGGGCAATCGCGTCGCTGCCTTGACACGGTGGAGATCTACAACCCTGATGGAGACTTCTGGAGAGATGGGCCAACTTTGCCCTCTCCCCAGCTATCCTTGCGCACTAATGCCTCCAATGCCGGGGTAGTGGGGGGGAAGCTTTATGTGTGTGGATACTACAAGGGAGCAGGTAGCTAAAAAACAGTTATGAAATAACTAAAATAATTATGTCAGTCATTAATCCTTTGTGAAATGAGTCCTAGTGACAGCATCTTCCCTAAACAGAATTTTAATCTCCATCTCCCTCAGATCGTCATGACGACATAACAAAAGACATCCTAGAGTTGGATCCATGGGAGAACCGCTGGACAGTGGTGGCCCGGCGCGTTCTAATGCATGACGGCTATGATGTCTGCTTGGTGGCTAAGCTCAACCCCAGAGGACTTATGTCCCCACCCGCAGATTTGGTGACTGTGTGACACCACTTCCAAAACAGCTCAGGGAATATTGGCCAATAATTCTGAAAGCTGAGAGTCTATTGAGTAAGCACTTATTGCTGGGCCAGGAGTGAAAATGCATTAACACTCTCCCTGGTGCTGTTTCTGGTTTACTACAAGGCCTTCACCTAGGGCACTGCACAAAAACACTCGCTTTACACAGTATATGACATGTTGTGTTGCACATATTAAATCAATTATTGTATCTTCAATTATAATGATACCTTAGAGGGTTTTATGACTCTGAACTATAGCTTGTACATATTATTGCTGCATTTTGTTGTCTAGTTCATTCTAAAATGCCTCTTTAAGTACAGTATGATGTGGGAGATGTTCACTGATTCCATTCAGACATATGCAGCTGTTAGAAGTGCAGAGTAAATACATGTAGGCAAGTAGTATAGTGTCTGTTCAGGCTTTGCTATTAAGTCAATATCATTTTGAATAGTGAATTTGTGTCCTTATTCAGTTATATATATGAATAAAACCATTGGCAAGGCCCTTAATAACTCAATTGTTAAAAATAAACCATTTACTTTGCTTTTTATTCTTCCTATGTGTTCATGATTATGTATCTGTTATGCCAACAAAGCTTTCCAAACTGTGACACTGTCTTTTCTCAGGCTTAAACATGTGGGCATGGTGATATTGTGCAGTACTGAATTGCAAAAACAGGAGACAACAGAGGTCCTACAGTATGTTGACATGTGTGGGAGGACTGGCATGTGCTGGGCTTGTTACTGGTATGAAGACCTGAGCACAGCTGTCCCTTGAATGCTATAAAAAGCTCCCCAACCATATTGTGTACAGAATGCCATGCAGCAAGTTTGGGCTAGTATAGAGGAGAATGTAATGTGGTTTATTGAGACTTAGTCCTATAATAGCGGTGTTGTTTGGCAATAATTCAGTGTGCACATAGTCCTAAAAACAGCTACCAAACTGTGCCACTGGATATAAATATATGCCTTGTTATTCATCACAAACTTTTTTTTTTTGCCTCTGCTTCCCTATATGTATCGTTATTTATTTAGTTTTGTTCTACTCAAGGCAATTAGGTATAGACAATTCATCACTGTTCTTATACATTTGTTTATTCTTACTGAAGTCTGATAAAAAAATCCCCAAAGATGGACAATAACATGAACAAAGTCAATATTTCAAAATCAATTGCAAACTTTTCACAGAAAGTTACACGACTCACTCATGGAGCTCCCCCCACATCTCATACAGTACATGGCATTAGTCAGAATCACAGTTTATGTCAAACAGTTGCCAGAAACCTCTTGTTCTCTCTGTAACCTCAGCCTTGGGCCCAGGTGGCGGCATCTTTTCCCATGCAGGCCTCTCATTCACTGTGTTGCAGAGAGAGTTCTTACTGTCCTGGGACCACAAGCTGAAAGGATTAAGGTTGCCTCCAGTGCTTTTGTTAGATCTTATCTCCGTGTTCTGTTGTTTGAGAGGTAGGGGTTTGAGAGTGACCATCCTTTTCAGATAAGGGTCCTTGATAGGTGATGCGGCTGGACTTGATAGGTGATGCGGCTGCACACTTTTGAGTTTGAGGGGCTGGCGGTTTTCGTCCCGACCACTATTCTTACTTGTGCTCTGCAGTGGCAGCAGAACTCTCTTTTTGCTCCTGAAGGGCTGTCTCCTCTGGCCTCTTTGCTTAAATTTCCTCACAGCTGTGATGCTCCTGCGCCCAGGGTCCTCAGAGGGAACTGCAGGCTCAGTGTGATCAGGCTGGCTGCTCTGCTCAGGGTCACAGTGGGTGTTCATGTAACGGGTGCTGATGGTCACATCCTGTAGAACTGCGTAGGCCCTGCTGGGGTCCTGCAAGGGGTAATGCAGGGCTGTGGCGCTCCCCCTGCCTGTCCTGTGAGTCACAGCACCATGGCACACCCCTTCCCAAGAGCTCTTGTTCACTTCATCCGGCACCATCTGGCTGCAGTGATCCTCCATCACAAGAGGGTAGAAAGCTCTGGGGGCGACTGTCTCTTCACATGTCTCGGGGGGCCCTTTCTCTGTAGTGTGCTGCAGTCCTGCGTTTCCACTCTCACCTACACATGCCACTGCTCTCAAAGGAGCTGTCGCACCACACAGACGCACACCCTCAAAGAACCGGTTCTCTTCACTCACAAGGCAGAATCTCTCCACCAGCCCTGGTGAAGTTTGGACCGTGCTGTCTGTCACCCTGACAGGGCTAGGCCCAGACCCATGCTGAGAAACCAAGGTGCCTAGCAGGGACAGGGCCTCTCCCAGCATGCTTTGTTCTCTTCTCTGCTCCTGTTTCAAGGCCTCCAGATTCTGTTGCAAGCCATGCATCTGGATGCTGAGTTCAGTCGTAGCCACTCCCATCTAGATCATAAGAGAAATATCATCAGTGTGTGGATGCATAACTCAAATTAAAAAACAACCAAAAATAAAATAAACCAATCTAATAGAGATACTGTAACTGACACATCATTATCAGCATACTGTACATACTCATTATAAGTCTCTTCATTCTTATTGTGTCCAATGCAGAAATATTACTTGGAAACCAGTATTCATTTATCTAACAAAGTAGTAATACAACAGCCCATAAATGCTGGGGATACACTGCTACATGTAGCAAGCTATCTCTCTTGCAACCAACTTTCTCCCCACACATTAGCTTTAACTGATCTTAACTGTTGTGTGCAAATTAAACAAATTAAAAATTAATCAAGACAAAGGCATGACATTATACATCCCATTTGTTCTCACCTTGACTGTTCTCTCTTCAACATCTTTCAACGTCTGACTCTGGGAGCTCACTTTATCTACCATTGCATCAAGCTGCAATGCAATGCCACCCTGCAAACTGGATATATTTTGCTGAACTGCAAAATATGTTGAAAGTTAATGTAAAATGTGATCAAATATTTTTTTTGCATTTCACAAATCAAAGGGGAGGGTTAAGAAAATGCTTTCTAGCGCTATGTTGGCTAGAACTTATCTACAGTAGTACACACTGCCCCGTCTCAGTGAGTTCAATAGAGCATAAGGAGGCGAAGGAATCCTAACTTGAGATCATCAAGTCGAATCATAGCACAAATTTCCATTTGACATGAATGCAAGATTTACGCAAATGTTGGAGTCACACGCACAGATCTCGAGTTAGGATTCCACCGATAGAGATTAGATATTGCTAAACAAGAGCCCCATCTACTGGTAGCAAAAAAGCTTTCAAAATACTGTATGGCAAAAAATAGGCCTACCACCAGGGCTATACACTCACCAGCCACTTTATTAGGTACACCTTGCTAGTACCGGGTTGGACCCCCTTTTGCCTTCAGAACTGCTTTAATTCTTTGTGGCATTGATTCCACAAGATGTTGGAAACATTCCTTTGAGATTCTGGTCCATGATGACATGATTGCATCACACAATTCCTGCAGATTTTTCAGGTGCACTTTCAAGCTGTGAATCTCCCGTTCTACCACATCCCAAAGGTGTTCGATTGGATTCAGATCCGGTGACTGGGAAGGCCACTGAAGAACACTGAACTCATTGTCATGTTCATGAAAGCAGTTTGAGACGACTTTTGCTTTGCGACATGGTGCATTATCATGCTGGAAGCAGCCATTAGAAGATGGGTAAATTGTGGCCATGAAGGGATGTACATGGTCAGCAACAATACTCAAATAGGCTGTGGCATTCAAGCGATGATTGATTGGTATTAACGGGCCCAAAGTGTGCCAAGAAAACATTCCCCACACCATTACACCACTTCCGCCACGAGAAGGTGTACCTAACAATGTGGCCGGTGAGTGTATATTTTCTGAGAATAACCCTTTAAAATAACAGTATGCTACTACTAGCCTAACACTTAAGAAGATGCGCAAAGAAACTCACATGTCTTTACAAAATTGTCAAGGCCTTCCAATAAGACTTTTTTGCATATTGTAGTGCTCTGATCAATACTATTGATAGAGAGCTTCATCTGAAACACACATAGCAGTAGGTTTTATCATATCAGAATTCTGAAAATGAAAAAAAAAGTATTGAAATCAAGCAAGCAAAATCTGCAATCATGACTCACATTCTCAAGGTTTTCACGAAACTGTAGAAATTCAGTGGCGAGAATGCCACTACTAAAACAACACAAGACATTATTAAGCACTAATATCTTTATATTTAATTAGAATTTTCATTAGGCTTTCAATACAATTCAATAAAAGAGACACAGCCCTCTTCCAACAACATCAGTCCAGTTATTGTAATGAAATCCCTGCCAAACCATTACCTTTCACATTTTTCTTTTGCCTTTTTCTTGTCCTCTTCAAACCTATCCAACATGCCAATAGCTTTGCCACTAGTGAAATTTGGCACCTTGCCTTTGTCCTTGCAGTCCCCTCCAAACAAGAATGGTTTGGTGTGGTAACTACTTGAGGTCTTTAGCTCACTTGCCTAAATAGCAATACATCATACATCACAAACACAGTCATACTCCAGATGAAGATACATATGCTCATAATAAGCTCAGGTGATGTGGTCAAGCAGTGTTATAAACGGTGCGATAATAGAAAGTTCAAGACATGTTAAAAAGGTGGATTCTGGGCATGGGGTCTACAGTACCTCCTGTGAACTTTGCTGAGATGTTTTGGATGAAAAACTCATCTCCTGTGATATGCCCTGAGAGGTTTCAGGCCAAAATTGGGACCCAAATAGAAACTGTGAGTCTGTCAAGCTGGAGTAGTCACTGGTTGGACCTATCCTTCCTGTGGTCTTGGTCCCGCTAAGAATATATTATAAACACATACATAGACACTGACACTATGTTTTTCCTATACTATAGCAATATGTATATGCCTTGAAATGTAAATCTGACAGACCAGCTGCGCCTACACGGTCTGCTATACAGTAGGCCTTTTTGTATGCTTACCTTGTTCCAGTTGGGATGCTTAAAATCTCCTTGATATTCCACACGTTGGGATTCATTGTTGCTGTTTCTGATAATAGAAAAGTTCAAAACGTTCAATAGTTAGAATGCCTATGAAAACCTAATTTGAATTGCTCTAAGCACTGAAATCAACACACAATACAACCAAACTGCTAGAAGTCAGCTGTCACCAAGGGGGCAATTATCGAGGAAGCAATACTCTTTGAATTACAGTAGTTACTAGTAGCTATCAAAATGTGTCTATTTTTGCTTTAAAGCGGCTTTGCTGGTTAACGTTAGACTACATTACTTGTTACTCACCACTCTAGCAAAGTATAATGTTACCGCTGGTAAGACAAGAAAATACACTGATATCTATATAGCTAGCTAGCTTTGTAGCTGTTCAAAATAGTTTTGCTAGCTAGCCAACTTGTTAACGGTAAACTGGGGATTAACCTTCTTTGGCTACCTAGTACCTGTGTCTTTGCATTAGCTAATGAAATAATTTGTCAATTGCAAAACGCCAAGAAGGATATGGTGCATATTGTTCGAGCTCCAGTCTTTCTACCTAGGTAGATAACACCGTTTCATCCATTATCAACACACCTGGTTTTGAATAACGGTTTTAATGGACAGCCGCACAGTCTATAGGCACTGGATTGCACGAGGAGATTTAAATGGCCCGCCATGCCAGCTCTTGGACCTCATTTTCCCCACTTAACCGTCGTCATTAACAGACAATGTTGTTGCGTCATAATGGTTGAACAAATAAAATACTGTATGATAACTTCCCAACCTTGTCTGTAGGCCAGAGGTTTTAGTAGGCAAAAACTCTTTTTAGTGATGTCAGGGGATGTGACCGGCTCATGGGTAAAGTATCTTCACAAGTAGCCTACATGTGAATATTTCATATTACAGCTAACAGTGGTTTAGAATAGATAGCAGGCTAAAGAATCAGATTACAACATTACAATCCATACGAAATGTTTTAGGATTATCTATACCATGAACACTTTTGTAAATAAGACCTATAGGAAAAGTGCCCAATTAATTTTTAAGTGTTTGAAATTTGCTACAATTTCAGCAAAATGTATTTTTCCCATTTCCATTGAGACAGTTTCCCAGTGGCTTCCATGGGCACTTCCGCACCAAATTCAGAAATGATTTTCTGCAGGATTACAGGATTGCAGCTAGACCCCCACCTCCCGAAAAGCTGCTGCAGAGACTAAAGGTTGACAAACACGTAACTCCCTGCACAAAAGAGAGAAAACTGAAATCTTAAGAAAGCATAGCATTAATTATTCGATGCCTTCTATAGGCTTACAATACACAAAGAATACATACTGCCATACATATGGTATTGCATCCTTCCCTTTCAATGATGTATGTGTGTGTGTGTGTGTGTGTGTGTGTGTGTGTGTGTGTGTGTGTGTGTGTGTGTGTGTGTGTGTGTGTGTGTGCGCGCGCGCGCGCGTGCGTGTGTGTGTGTGTGGGGGGGGGGGGGGCATGTGTTTCTATTTACAGGAAAACCCGAAGAAGCACAGTTTCTCAAAACATGATAACAGGGAGTTGTTTCAGGGTAGTGCAGTGTATTTTGAAGGTGTAAGTAGCCATTAAAAATAATGGATAATTCATATAGACATATATGACCATGTGCTATCTAATAATATGTCTACCTGGAAGTTACATTTACAGCCACATTTTCTGACAGCAAGCAGCACTTCAGATTAAGTCCAACTCTCAACTTTCCTAGGGTTTAGGCACGAAGCATGTCTCCAGTCCTATTGCCAAGGCTGCTAATTTCAAACCGGAACTGTTGACTTGGGGTCCTCTTAAGGAGGAGCTGGTGTGTGCAGGCCCCCCGCTCAGCATGTACTGCACCGCCTTCTGCCTCCAAAAGTCACCCAAAACCCAACCCCAACGACTCCTGCTTCCACGGCTGCCCCTGCCCCCCTCATCCAATGAATCCTACAAGACCACCTACCACTATACCTTCTGCAACCAACCTCTGCCAGGGACAATTGTCTCCAAGGATAAAGTTGCCAACAGAACATTGAGGGAGACTCCTTGTAAACTCCACCCCAGCCCTTATTGTCCTAGAAACCACTCCAATTCTAACCTAGCTAAGACTCATCCACTTTTTGCACCCCTTACTGTGTCTGACTGTCTCCGCTGGCCCCAATTGCAAGAGCATGGTCTCAAACCAAAGGATCGGTCATGATTTGAGAGTAATGGGGATGCCCTCATAATAAAATCATTGATCTGACATTTTTAATCTGAATCATTAATCTGACATCTAACAGGCCTATTAGATGTTAAAAGCAGCTGAACAACAAAATCATTTTGTTTGTTTTTACCAAGGAGTTGGTTTTAATAATGATTGTTTTTAATGTATGTAGTGTACTGCCAATGCTGGGATGTTTATTCATAGATTTTATCAAATAATAATAATATAAATTTTCAAATGACTTTTCTAAATTCTTTCACCAAGGTACATTTTGGTCATGTTGAGCAAAAGGCGGACCATAGGCAGACACACCCCGTGGCAGTCTTTTTTGTATCTTAGCAACTGGCTGCCTCGGCCTGATGGCTCAGCAGGGTGTTTGTAGATGAGATGAACTTGGCAGCATTTTCCCCTCAGGAGATCCAAACACTGCGGATGTAACACCATGAAATAAAAGTCCGCTATAGATTCCCAATAGATAAGTCCCAATAGATTTCTTGCACCACGAAAGTAAGTCATGATGGCAGTCTGCAGAAGGCTTATTGATAAGAAAAAAACATAAAGTGAAATCCCGCATCTAACTAAAAGGAAAACCAATTAATTCACAACATTCTTCTCTGCATAAAAGCTTGAAGGCGCGCGGTAAAGAGAGATAAAGAGAGACACAGTTCATATTCTGCGACATCATAATTGTTAATTTAAACACGTTAACTAACAACCTTATCTACAGGCAATCATAAACAATGTTAGCATACCAGACAGAAAATGTAAAGTTTGATTGTGCCTTATCGTGGAACCTTTATTCTGATAAAGTCCATCTGATCTCCGCCGGAAGTTATTATTGAATGTCGCTAAGAGAGCTGTCATCTGATCGAGCCATAACTTGTGTTTTGATTGCAACGGTTAGTCGGTTCGGTTTTTGATTGAATTATATATTCAGCATTGGTCAGCTGTTTTATCTATGTGATGATATAGTGATGACATTATTTAAATGCAGCAACACCGTATATTATGGCCATAGCCGCCAGGCTGTCACTGATGTAGTCGAGTCTGGGCATAGCTAACTAGCTAGCTAGCTTGTCTCCGCGTAATTTGACCGATGTCTGACACACGTTTTGTTTAGCTTTTGCCTAGTGTTTAAAATGACAGGACATTTTATTGGCGTCATTCTGGCGGCTTCTCTGTTAACTGGCTAGTTAAGAACTAACTAATAATGTTATTAGCTTGCATGATCAATTTGATGACAAAGTTCCAGCCAGTTTAGCTTGCTACATGTATAGCTCGCCAAACTGGATGTTCCAGTCGGCTTGCAGCTAAACTAGAATTTGTGCTGGGAGCCACACAGTCTGTATTTTTTTCAGTAATTATTGCAAATAATAAAATAGATTCTTCTTCTTCTTCTTCTTCTTATATAGATTATTTCTAAATGTATGTTAATGATGTTAGTACAGCCAGAGAACCTATTTGATAGAGTACAACTGACTTGGTTACATTTTCATAACCAGAACACTATGATTGAGTTTATTGTTTATTTGGATTTGTTGTCATTGGAGACTTTGTTTTAGCTTGAAATCCTGTCACTGACTCTTACCACTGATATCTCTCTAGGGCTGTTCTCAATATGGCTTTGTCATACCTCATGGTCTTTGCAGCAACTTTGATTTTGATCAGTCCTGAAACTCCACTAACTAAGGTAAGGTAGGGTAATATAGACCGTCACAACAGTATACCACTGTCATTTTTGACCGGTTTAGGGCTGTTGTAAATGGGTGACACAGTTTTAACACAGTTTTAATTCAGTTTTAAGCATTCTTTGGTTCAGTTGAAGTCTAGGTTACAATAGTAATGCACTGTTTCTATGATTTTGTTGCAGGCTCTACATCAGAATCCCTATGACTGCTGTGGAGAAAGACAGAGAGGGAACAGTTCCTGTTCAAATGGCAGTCATTGTGAGCCAGGTGCAGTAAATTATCAAACTCAGCCTCACCTAGTTCAACCTCAGCCCCTTTGTCCCCTAACTTGGCCTAAAACCTACAAGTACTGCTGTACATAATGGGATGAAAATCCCATAATTCAGTCATTTAGCCTATATGGTCTTTCTGCGTTTGTGTTTCTTTGCATCCATTTTCTTTGATTTCCTCAGGATGCTACCTGCGTGTCCTGGAGAACAACACAGCTGTGTGTGTGCACTGTGACTCAGCAATTGTGGATCTGGAGAACTCTACAACCTGCAACTACTGTAAGTGTTTTGGCCTTACCACTGGTAGAGTCTGCTAGTTGCTGACTCTGAGACTTGACCTGTTTTGGAATGGACGTCCACCTCTGATTACTTGGCCCTTTCTTTTTGCTTCATACAGCATATGTTACGGAGAGGACAAATCGTACAACAATAACTACAGTTATCCCTAAAATTGGTAAGAGATTTTGCCAATTTCTTTACTTATGTTAACATTTTTGTAACAATATGTTCGTAAAGTCTGCAAATGAAAAAGTCTTGAAGGTAGATGATAATTTCCACAGGAAGTTGAGTGATTTCAGAGATGTTTCATATTCACCAAAGCAAGATGTTTCACTTCAATTTCGTTGGGGCACAAGTGCGTGAATTGAATTGTGAATTGTCTTGCTTTACGCCAACTTTTTCTGCCTGTAGTTACCCCACTATTTCGTGGCTACATCATATCACTGAGTCTACCTTTAAAGGTCATATTTTACCTTAACATGTATTTCATACATGTAGTCATTTTCTTATCAATTTTCTTATCAATAACACATATGGTAATTACTCATTGTAACGCTGTGCTTACAATGGAGCTGGGTTAAAGTAGCTGCATGGTCATTGATGTTAGTGCTAGTGTAGCAATGAGTAACTCCAATAGTAATCACATAGTATCATGAGCACTGTAATGTAAATTGTTACTGCCTCATGTTTCCTGTGTGAGTATTAAAGACTGTGGGTGTGTGAACAAGGTTTGTGAACAAGTCTCACATAATTGCATGCAAATGTTGGAATATAATTGTTAAAAACCCTGCACTACTGTATATGTCAGATCACCTGCTTTAAATGTAACCATATGACAATGTATAACATCTTTGCTCTACTGTGATCAGTTATGTTTAATGTGTGTGTCTGTGAGCAGGTGGTCCAGGTGTGGCAGCCTCTCTCCTGCTTGGAACTCTGTTGATCAGCCTGTTCCTGATTCTGTCTGTTGCTTCCTTCTTTTACCTCAAACGCTCTAACCGACTTCCCAGTGTTTTCTACCAGCGCAACAAAGGTAAGTTGGTTGAGTTTGATTGTGAAATGTACTGTTATTCATTATATTATGTGCTGCAAATACGTAACAGTAAATGGTTGAATACAAGCAGGTAAAACACATCTAATTAACTGATATATTTATGTATTTTCCACAGCCTTCATATTTCAACCAAGTGAAACAGTAAGTCATATATATTAACACTACTGTTAAAAGAAAGACCATATCACTCCTAATACATGAAGATGTATTCTATTAAAAAGCTTAAGTTGTATGAGATACATAATATGGTGGCGATGAGATGCAAGCTTGAATGTACAGTATTGCTATGGACACACACACTCTGTGTTATTTAATCTGAATAAGTATACATACAGTATAACAGTGGAGTCAGTGTAATGATTGCTACTTTTTGTAGATTATGTTTTAGCAGGGTATTATAGATGATAAGGAATAAACCTGACCCTTTTTCTCTCTCTTTCTCAAGGCTGTCATGATACCATCAGCTTCTTCAGGTAAGAAACCTTATCAAGCTATATAGAGAGCGTTACTCTACATTACTTTCCCACAATACATTCTGTAAATCTCTAATAATATGTCTTACCTGAAAGCTTATCAGCAATACCATTTTCAGTGTATTGGCCCTGACTAATACACAAGTACTTGCTATACAACAACTTCCATACAGTACAATTACCATACAGTACAATTATTTGTAAGCATAATTGTCTAGCAGTGTACTACCACAGAAAAGATAATGACAATATTCACCTTTCATCTTAAATTTGGATTGAGCAATATTTTTACAGATTAAAAAAGTACATATTCAAGGCTCTCCTTTATCGACGCCCAGCCTTGAAGCTAAAATAACTTGCGGACGTGTTGGAAAGTCAACATAGGGGTCAAATATATGCAGTTGGGTTTATCAGGCCTCTCTCTCTCCATTGTGTTTCTTAATCTGAAGTAAGGAAACCAAGATACGTCAGGAGAGAGCGGCCCTCGGTGACATCAGCATCCAATACTGCCACAATCCCCACCGCGGCCACCACCAAAGTCTACAATGTATAGACGGGCTGGAGCCAGCTAGCAGGAGCCAATAGGGAGGCCAGGCTCAGCGGAGAGCCCTTATTACTGTGAAGGCCTATCTTCCTCCAAAGTATTGCCTAAGAGGACAGCTTACTTTACTCCAAGAAGGTGGTGCAATTCAGCTTTTTTTTTCTCTGCAGTATCTGCAGAAGCCTTGTTTCTCTAGGTCGATGATTCCACTTTTGATAATTCTGTTTTTGCAATGTGTTTATACACATATCCAATCATTTATTTTCAGTATATATTTTGTATATTATTTTTCTACTTTATTCTATCTCTGTTTGAATGGAAAGAGCAGGACTATGGTGTAATAGCTATCTTTGACATTGGGGAATACTTTCCAAACAGATTTTGTTTTTAATTTATTACTGTATTGTTTCTGTTTGTTGGTTGAGCACTGAGCCAAACTAAATGTTTTGTAATTTATTGTCTTACTGCACACTTGCACATATAAAAACACAACAAAAGAGTACTTACCGTAGTGAAATATTGCTTAAAAGTTTTTTTTGTTTTGTTTTGTTTTTTGTTTTTTAAAAAGCTCTCATTGCACTCCATGACATTCATGACCCTCAGAAATCATTAGCTCACACTAAACAAAAACACATGATCCATTGTCTACAGTTATGCTTCACTCTGTCTTAGCCAATTCATCCAAAAAGAGCATGGACAGATGGACCCTCAGAACCTGTTCCCCGTGTGCTGTACTGCATGTGACTAAGCATGTTTGCAAAGTAAGGATATGTTGAATGAATGTCTAGAAATCATCCTGAGTAGAGGTGATACTCAGGTGTCTCAGCTGCTTACAGTAGTGGTATGTGCTGTACATTTTTACAGTGAACTCTGACAACTGATTATCAACAAAGTACTGCAAATATTACTTGTTGATATAAAGCTTAAAATTTGGTGGATGTGAGGGGCAACTATTTTCTCTGCCAAATATGTCGTGTTAGAGCAAAAGTGCACTAAAAGTCATTACTGTGCCATTGGTGTGTTGTGTGCTCCAAGATCTTTCCAGGAAGGCTGTGATGATCATTCAAAGACATGGTTTGTCTCTGGTTTATTATGGGGTATTTTGATGATATCGTGATAGCCTTAAACACCTTGTTTTAAATCAAGGGTGAATACCTGCGCTTTATGTGCAACCAGTTTTAGTAGATTTAAGGGTAGTTGTATATTTTGACAAAGTGATGGTATTTTTATGAACAATTTGGCCTATGTTTAGGTTGCTTTTTGACTTATTGATTCTGGAGGGACTATGGGAAGAAGACGTTTGAGGGTAGGTCATGGCAAAGTTCCAGATTGTATGAATGATTCTGAAGTGAAGATGTTAGATAGATAGGGACCACTGATTGTAAAATGGCTTTCATCCAAAAAAATATGTATCCTTTGCTTCTGACATTAACTGTTGTACAGGCATTTGTCAAATTGTTCACATGTACATATAGTTTTTTATACAAATGATCTATTGTTTTTTTGTAATGATGTCTTTTTTATGTGTTGATTCTAGTTTTAATGGTCATTATGAAGTATGTTCTTAATGGACTGTATCGTTTACAGAAATAAAGCACCTTTCTATATAATCCTTTTGAATGAGTTAGTGAGTTTGAGCGTTAATTAGGAAAGTTGTCACAGCTGTGTCATGTCTTCAATATCCAGTATAGGTATCTATTGAAGTTTTTTATGAGCTCTGCATTACTATGACTATAAATATCTACACCCACATTAACACATTGTTGGAAATCAAATCCAGTAAGGAAAAATCAACATGGGTGTGGTGAGCTTTATTGTGGGCACTGGGCAATATCACTACCCTTGCCACATCTTTTATGATGCAGTGAGTGGATTATTTACCTATATCTTACATTTGTTATGGGTTATATAAGGGGATATAAGATGTATGTATTAGGCTATCTGGTTGCATATACAGTATTGAGTGTTTTCTTGAAGATTTGATCTTTGAACTGTGTGTGGTCTATGAACATCGACACTGCAAACATTGATACTGAGATTATTATAAAGCATTTTTATGTACATGTTGATAATTTTCTCGCGATCAATTCCATTTACAAATTTGATAAGCTAAGGTTTGACCACACAGTCTGTTCCACTGACTCACACTGATACCTTAAGATGAGGGAAACTGATGACCCTTTCAATGAAAACATGACTATTGTTAATCTCATATGAAAATCCTCATAGTGCCACTGACATGCGTCATTATTTCCTTTCTCCTCAAACACAACTCTCCTCTTTGCCTTATATTTCCTCTATATATTATCCAAGATAATTATTTTATGTCGATGTAAAACTGCTTTGATTTCCATGAAAATATCTGAATATTGTAGTTTGATGAAATATCCAGAAAAAAGGCCTCTTTACATTTCCTATGACATCATACCTCCATAAAGACAGTCAAGGAAGTTGTGCTTTACTGTGACTCACTTTCCCAGGTCAGTTTTATTGAATGCTTTGTCACCGTTATTTGGCAGAATATATGTGTGTGTGTGTGTGTGTGTGTGTGCGCGTGTGTGAGTGTGTCGGTGAGTGAGTGCTTTGTTTTTTCCCCAGCCTCTTCCTTCTTACCATTTCCCTCCCTCCCCTTTTCTCCCCTCCTAAAAAAATAGTGAGCAGGTGGGGCTGGACTATTCAGAAACAAGAGAGACAGAGAGGAGAGAGCAGAAAGCCACTGAGACATCAAAGTCGAATGATCCGAAGAAGGAGAGCAGGGTCAATGCTACTGTGTTAATGCTCCATCAGTTATCACAGAGATACCCAAACACTGACTCGTGCATAGCACCCTCTACAGAATCACATTCATCACTCCCCATAGGTAAGGATTATTCTCTCCATTATGATAATCATCTGTAACTTCTTTTTCATCGTATCCAGCAAAGTTCCAAGGCCAATCTTTTAACAGAAATACATGTTTTTCTGTCAGATGAAATTGGAGGATAATGTTTTTAGTACAAATGATTGCATTACTTATCTTAGACTGAAGTTAACCAATTGAGGAACATTAAATTTGATCAGAAAAATATATTTATGAATTGATGTTTGCCAGTCCCTCATAGTTAAAACTGAGGTATCTGATAGCATTTTCAAAGGATGTTTTGAAGCATTTCTTTACAATGTGGACTATTGTGAGGGAGTCAGGAAGCTGAGAGAAGTCAATGATTAATCTCCTAGACATACAGTGACTCTGCTCACCCGCCCGTACTGGTTAGCTTCATTCAGGGGCCAGATCAATGTACATGATGCCTTCTATTACATTTCACTTATATTGCCTTATTGAAGAGCAAAAATGACATGATGCCAATCAAAACAGATACATAATGGCAAACAGACATAACACACACGACACACACGACCAATTTCCAACCATGATGACAAGAGACAGGAGTAACAGGTTAACGGCCCTATTACTATCCCTTCTTTACCGTTGGATGTGTAAAAACAGCATACAGTACGGGCAATAACAAACTGTATGTTTTACATCACTCTCATCAAACTAATCTTTCAGGTGCTTACTGTACCAGCGAACCGAGGGAGCGTGAACCATGCAGGCCACTGAAGTTTGGCACACACAGACCACGGCCGTGGATGAGGAAGTGAACTGTCCTGGGGACAAACCAGAGTGCTCCATCTGTTTTAACAGCTTTAATAATGTTTTCAAGACGCCCAAGATGCTAGAGTGTAACCACACGTTCTGCCTGGAGTGTGTCACTCGAGTCATGACCGTGTCTGTGGAGCAGGGGGGAGGGCAGATCCCCTGTCCCCTTTGCAGGCATCCCACCTCTATCCCTGAGAGTGGCCCTCCAGCCCTCCTCACCAGCCAGGAGGTACTGGGCAGGCTGCCTACCCACCAGCAGCAGGAGGAGAGGGTGTGGCTGGAGGGGAAGAAGCTGTGCTACTCCAGCCCCCTCCAGCCTGGCAGCTCTACCACCTGTATTTGTATTGATATTGGGATGGCACAGGAGGATGTGGCCATGCAGACCCAGACAAGGCGAAGGAGACTTCAGGGCAGTCTGTGTCTCTTTTCAGACTGGAAACGGCTGGTGCTCTGCATTTTGCTGATGATCTTGTTAGTTTGTGTCATCTTGTGGCCGCTGCAGTGTGTCTTTACCACCGGCTCCATTACCTGTTCCAGACAGAACATGGCCCCTATAGGGCAGTCCTCCACTCCCTCTACAATCACCCCAATACCATTTTGTACAGCACAGGGACACAACTGGAAACTGCAATCAGAAGTCTCTTAGGACTGCAGACGAATAAGGCGTATAGACAAGATGGCTATGCTTGCTACGAAGGGACCTGATATGGGCTTTATCTCACTTGCTACACTCTTTTTTAAGAACACATACATACAGTATATTGATTGCTCTCATGTTTTATCTCTGTTTCATTTATAGATGAGTTTATAGATATAGAGCAAAATGCTGTCTGTTAGTCTGTAATATCAATGTATGACCAAGAATTTGCTCAAGGTTTACTCAGGTGGGTTACATCTTTCATGTTGTGGCATCATGGAAATGTAATGTCCTTGAATGACACAGTAACTATCACATGAGCATGCCTAACCTGCATGTGCATACTTCTCTTCTCTTATTCTGACACATCCTCACAAACATGTATAACACTTTCTTACCTTCTATCAGCAGACACAGCTCTTTTATAGTTCTGTACCTTGTATGCATAGACATGTACATACATTTGCATATTAACCAACTTGTGTGCGTATTGATGCACCCCTTTGTTGCATCTGTCCACACATGCTCATCTAAAATAAAAATATATTTGATCATCTAGTCTCTGTGCACACATTTCATATCGCACTGCATCACCTCATCCTATTACTATCATGCTTTGTTCACGAGGATACTAACTTATGTCTGGTGTTCCACAATACTTTGTCTTCAAAGACACTTGCACATCATCTCGATTTCACAGCTTCTGTTTTCACATAATATACTTACTACTACTACTATGTTGGGTAATATGTAACATAGTATAGAATTTATCCTACCTCTTCCTACTTCAGAGGACTTCTATTTCAGGCACTGAAATGTTACACTTCTGGGAAGGGAGGGTTTATGCACAGGCCACTACATGTGACTAGACACACTGCTCTATTTATAACGGTTGAATATCAAGGCCTCACACTCCCACATGCAAGGACAGAGGAACACAAGAGGACATACACCATGTCATTGCAGGGAGACTGCATTGAAAGGTTGAACCTGGAGAATTTCTCTCTATGCAACAGGTAGGATCCCATTCCTACACCCCTGCATACACCCCACACAACACACATAATGACATCTCTTTCATTGACTGATAGTGATGTTCTTATGGACCTCTTATGGAAACTACTGTCAACAACTTCTGCTGCCTGGAGGAGGTCAAAGAGTACATTGCAGTACTGTTCTTCTTAACACTTCATTTTCACACTTTTGACACCTGATATGTGGCTGATTTAATTGCTTTGTCTCACAATACAGTATCTGTTGAGTGGTATCCATACTTGTTTACCTCAATAGTTGGTTTTAAACTCAGCTCCAGTGCAGAGCCAATGATCAAAATAGATGTTTTCCTTTTTGTAAGCAAACACCAAATATAATCTATTGCATTTGGATAACTTCAGTGCTTACTAGTATTTCGAAGAAAGTGTGAGTGAGGATAGTGAAATATACTGTATGAGTGAATGATGTCTCATACTAAAGCTTTTAGCATTGCTTTTAGAATTAGTATTCAACATAGTGCCTCTGGTTAACTGAGCCTGTTGTGATGGTGTAGGTGGGCATATCAGACCACATGACCTGTTTTCTAGGAGTAATGCCACAGAGTATTTTGGGGTCTGTTACAGAACAACTCTGTTCCTCTGACGCATGTTACTCCACAGCTTTTTTACATGAGCTGATCTGCTGTGTGCAGGATTTCCACAAGGTACTATTGAGGGTAAAGTTTTCCATTCAAAAAGAGACGAGGTGATCACAACTAAGACAGATTCACACAGTTTTGTGCATTGACATGGCATAAGGGTCTAGTTTGTAAACAACTGTTTGAAGAACATAATCTAGAATACATGTACTGAGGTAATTAGTTCACATCATTTGGAGAGCACCATCTTTACAAATCAATATATTTAAAAAAGGAATAATAAATATGCATCATAAGATATCATAAATCATATCTAGCATGTCTTCTAGAAAGCAGTAAAACGTATATATTTTTATATTTCATAATTGATATACTGTACCATAGCAACATAGACGACTCACATTTTGCATGCACACTGATGATTCTGCCAGAAAGAATAAGTAAATCATTCTAAATGTTGTTGACCTGTTTTCAGATGCAACAGCATGTAAAGGGATCTTGGTCACCATGGATGACTTAGACCACAGTGTGCACATTGCAGAGCGTGACTGGGAAGAGTTCTATGAGGAGAGTGAGGAATGCTGTCTCCAGCAGCCTGCTCTTGCAGGTCTGGATGACTCCAGTCTAAGTGACTCAGAGGACATTGAGAATCCAGTGTGTCCAGCCCCAGACACTGGCCAACATGAGCTACAGCAGAGCACTGCTCCAAACGACGCCCCATCTCACACAATTGCTGAGGAATCCAGAGAGGCAGAAGGGGGCTATGCTAGCTTCACAGACCTGCCCATGCAGATTTGTCAGAGTGGCACTGAGGCAATACAATTGGATGACCAATCAAGCTTAGCTGAGGAGGGTGTTGCTCTCCTGAGTGGGGTCTCTGAAAATTCCCCTGAGACACAGAGGGCATCAGGCATAAATGCAAAATGCTCTGGGGGAAACAAGCTCACCACAGAGTTAATAGGCCCAGAGGAGACTGCTGACAAGGTCACAGATACGATGAAGAAGAGCACAGCAAATGATCATACACTTAGAGCACAGCAATTGATCACTCTATCAACAAATGATCCATGTTCAGCAGCCTTAGGATCCACCATCAACATAGAGCAGAAGTGCCATACAGACACAGCGGCATGTGAGAGAGACAGCAGTGAGGCACCTAGGAGAGAGAAAGAGCGCTGGTTTGTGACTGTGAATGATAGTCAGATGCCACAGCGGGTGCGTTCTATGCCCTCGGCCAAAAAAAAAAGAAGAAAAAAACAACCTTGTAGAAACTCTGTCCACAGGGGCAGCACATCAGAGGGGCAGGATCCTCCCCCAGAGAGCGGCTCTGAGTTAGAGAGAGACGGAATTACTGAATCAGAGGGACAGGTGGACATAAACGACTTTACACAAGCATGCCATAACTCAATAGCACTGCCGAATGCTCATATATCAAATGATAATTCTCATAGAAGTCTCTCTTCAGATCCCCCACCATTTGGTGAGGAAGACAATTTCTCTCTAGATTTGCCCTTGGAGAGGTCTGATTCTTCCGAAGCACTTGTCCAAGAGACTTCTATGGACAATGAGAAATATGAAAAATACAGCTCAGCTGTTTGCTTAGAAAAGGCAGTAAACCCCCCAGCAACCACACTGCATGACATGGGATTTATACAGAGAGATCCCGAGTCTGAGGAGTTAAAAGATGATGTGGAATTCTTCTCCAGTACCAGCTATGATTCTGATGACTATATCTCTGCCACAGAGTCTGCAGAGGAAACTCAACATTTAAATCAAGACTGCCTCAGCATTATACATAATATGAATATCAAATTGTTTCCACATCACGATGCACAATGTAACATTTCACCAACTACACTTCTTTCTCATGCCATGTGTTCAGAGGATGCACATATTAGCACTATATCCAGCAGCATAGTTTCCACTCCCTCTGCTTCTGGTAGTTCACTGCCCCTAGAAATTGCTAGAGCTAATTTACAGCCATCATCTGAGAGCGACTGCTTTAATTGCCCCATGCCACAGCAATGTGATGGTTATGAAATCACAGCTGACCAGGCTTACCTTGAGCCTGCCAAAACATTTCCAATTACTGGTCACAGCAACCCCATAATGCCAGAGGACAGCTCCATGGCTGTTGATTCCAAGCACAGTTCTCTCTCCCACATGACTTCTGAGACACCAGCACACAAAACTGACAAGCCGCTTACAGACTTTGAGCATTTAGCAAAGGCTGAACCTTCTCCTCCTTCTCTCCATGTAACAGAAACACCTAGCCCCATGACAGAAAGCCCTGAAACATGTATTAATGCATTGGACTCCACTCGCCCAGTGTACGCCATCTCTGCTTTTTGGGATGAAATGGAAAAGTTAACAATAAAGGACATCCTGCAGCTTCGTGTAGCCAGAAGTCCATCTCCCACAAGTGGGGCGCATGATCCTCAGGCAACTGCAAGTGCACAGGCGGATGTCAAAGATGCCCATATGCAGAACAGCTCCTTGGTTGATACAGCAGAATTCCTTTTACCAGACAGCACTCTGGGGGACACATCAGATGGGACAGACTCAGACTATTTCACACACATTGACGACTCCAAGCCAGACCGCTCTAGTTGTGAGTTCTCTACCTTCTCAGATTTTGATGAAGAGTATCTTCAGTTTATCGGAACCAGCACAGATCCCAGCCCTGAGCCTCAGGAGTTAAAACAGCAAAGTCAAACAACAGATGAGTCTCCCTGCCTAACAGGTGGAGGAGCCTTACAAGATGAGGAAATTAACCCTATTGGTTTGGAGACTCATTTTGACTGTGAGCTTTCAATGCAGTGCTCCGATGAAATAATCCTAAATACCCTCCTCTCAGAGGAAGTTACATGCCTAAAAGGTATGACAAAAAGCAAAAGTATGCGCAATATAAAAGCTCTGGAGGTGGAGATACAGCTTAATGACATACATCTGCAGTCAATAATCGAGGAGGCAGGAAGGAGCTTATTTCTTAGCAACTGCTTTGAGGAAAATCCCTTTCTTGAAGTGAATGATGGAATCACAAGAACACCCTCCCCAATTTTACCCAACAGAGACATACTGCATGAGCCCTATAACATCTCCTTCCCAGAGGTATTTGAGTACCTTTTCGAAGAAGATGAGCCAATTGATAACTCCAGGGCAGTTGTCTCTGTCTATGACTCGCAAAGCTACCCAGATTCTGAAACCTATGACTACTCTCTCTCTAAATATGACACAGGAATGATATTCCCTCCCCTGGTCCAGCGATCCCAGTTCAGTGATGGAGAAACGGTTCCTATCTTCTCCTGCTCACGCTCTAAAGCTACAGACCTCACATTCCCAGAATTGGATGAGCTTTTCTTTCCACAAGACACATATGCAGAATCAGAAGAGGAGGATGACAGCTCCCCTATCCGAGTGGTGACTCGCTCTGACATCCAGGCCAAAGATGCTGTATCTTCCTCTGCAGCCCCAGATGGGTACCCAAACCTGTTCAGTCAGAGTGGCTGGAGAAGGAACTGGACAAGTCTGTTCTCCCTGAGGAGAATCTGCTTCCCAGGGAAGGGCAGCAGCTGGTGTAGAAGTTCTGGTGCCTGGGTGTTTCCGGCTGTGGCTCAGAGGGCCACACTGCCCATTAAGACCAGCAACCAAGCCAGTTCAGTTGTCAAAGAGGGAACAGTCACTCCGCCTCCTCCTAAGATAATTCACCTTGGACACCAGATATTCAAAGAACTTGCAGAGCAACAGAGGAAATTTAAAAACCTACAGACAACTGTCTCATTATCAAGTAAGTGCAATTCAGCGCACTGAGATTATTCATTGTATTAATAACAATAAATCAATCAATATATTTAAGTTGGCTAATTGCATTTATCCATCCTGTAGAGAGAGATGGGATCCTCTTCACATTGAAACAATCAGATATGTGCCTAGTCTGCATTGCCTTTGCCTCCTGGGTACTGAAGTCTTCTGATCCAGGGGCAGCAGACACATGGAAAGCAGGTAAATCCTTGGAATCCATGAAATTACAAATGTGACATTCCATTGTCATGAATGACAAATCCCAAGGTCTTAATACCAGTTATATTTAGTATCTATAAAACTAAATATGGAATACTGGATGTTTATTTTCAGGGTTTTTTATTTGTAAACATTTTTTTTGTGTAGTCCCAGATTTTGTGAATAATTTTCCTTGAAATACTGTTCAGCTCTGCTGGCAAACGTGAGTGCAATATCTGCAATCCAGTACTTGCGGAGGTACGTGAAGAAGAAGGAATCAACTGAAGATGATCCATGATATGTAGCCTGCCTGTAGAGGAATCTTTTCCAGACATTTTCACTTGGGGCCATTGTCAAAGGAGTTTCATACAGTGTAACACTAACTATCATCTATATCTGAGTAGTATTGCCAAGTCATAACATAGTGTTATATATATGTTATATATATAACTTATATATAACACTGTTATGTTATGACTTGGCAATACTATATATATATATATATATATATATATATATATATATATATATATATATATATATATATATATATCAGTTATAGAATGTTCAACCTGAGGCTTCTTCTATGGTCAATTAGGTTTTACACCATTTTCATATTAAATAGATACTTCTATACATATTCAACAGTGATTCAATAATTTTCTAAGTTAGTGATTGTATATTTTATATGCAAACATTTCTCAAGTAGCATTTAAAACACATTTTAGCAGGGCTAAACTTTTCTGTGTGAATGGAGGTTGATGTGGACCATAATGGAGAGGTAGTAAACAGTATGTCACTAAACAGCAGTGCTATCATGGGTGGGTGTTTCATATATGTTGGTCTTGTATGCTTATACATTTGCATGTCAGCCGTTTAACAGTATGATTTCAACAATAACAGAGTGCCAATTTGTGATAGATGAGAAGCAAAAGAAATGCAGTTTGTTGTGGAACGTCTTTGTGGAGGAAATTGATGTGTCAGTCAGAAGTGCAAGTTGGAGATGTCAGGCAGGTTTATGTGGATGTTTTAAGAAAAGATACTGTATGTATTTGCTTTGTCATGCTTTCTAAAGAGAGAAATGTAAAACATTTAATATGATAACTCAAGGTCTGCACTCATCTTGGTGTGCAACACATTGACCTGCATGTTCGAGTGTACTTCCAAAGCTGTGTTATGTTGAGTAAACTTGCTATGACGGAACTGCTCTTTAAAAGGCTCCATTTGGGGGGAAAACCAAGACATTGGCATCATATGGACTATGCAATTATCTATAAACTGTTATCATTCTTCACCTTACACAATTCTTACATAGTTCATGTTGAATAGGCCTGAATAGTGTTTGGTTATAATGTGAATACAAGTTGATGAATAACAATATGCTGTTTAGAATGCTTTTTGTGATCACAATAAAAGGAAAAATAAATCCTTTCCTCTCAATGTCCACTTTCTTTGCAATGAAAACAGTCTGGATGTGGGTCAATACTTCTACATGACACATGGCTTGGGATTTGATATACCCAGAGAAAGGAATCTGGTTCCAATTGTATGAGTGCAAGCCTCCTTTCAGGAGGGCCTAGAGATCATGCCACTGAAGAGCATACTGTAATATGACTGAGGAAGTGCAAGGTCTGCCCTCTATCGGGCAAATGCTGTTACCACAACACTTCCCTAAAGCTGTGGTGATCAGCAGCACAGCTAGTAGCTAGCAGTATACACATTAATTCCCCTGAGCAGAGCATACTGGACACAGTAAAACAACAGAGCTGAAAGTTATTGCAGAAGTATTTATTTATTCAAATAAATATGCAATGAATACATTTTTTCATATTATTTCACATAAATATTCAAACAGGATTTTTTCAATAGGGATGCCAAGGTTTAAATGCTTTTTCTGTTCTGTCTAAACAAAACAATAGTACTATCTGGATCCACTGTTCAACACCATTTTCTGTCTGGGGTGACAAAAGTGATACTGCAATTTACCATCTCACTTTATAACGCTGTATACTGTATAGGTAAATAATTTAACTTAATTGTGCCAGCTTGCAAGTCAAGAATTCACACCTAATATTAATAATAATCATAGTTAATAATCTATAATATTGAACATATATTATTTACAATCTCAAAAATGTATACTGTGTCAGAGCTTAGGTTAAATTGTGAAAACATATCTTGAAATATAAAACTTTAGGGTTTTAGACAAATATTCTTAGAATAAAATTGATGTCTACTATGCTTTTTTCTACTCTGCCTAAACACAAATAAACAAGTCACTACTCTAGTGTGAAGAAAACAGAAGGGAAACAGTCATGCAAGGTTATTACAGTCAATCATCCAAACATCTTAGTAAAATGCCATTCTGTACAAGGAGATCAGTTAGATTGCTTAGAATATAAAGGGGCAGTTCACCTCAAAATCATAGTTCCCCACTTTTTTAAAACCTGTGAGCCATATGTTACACCACATTTAGTGTACATCCCGCTACAGACACAGCTTAACTTTGAAAGTATAAAAATGCCTGATAAAACTTTGATTTTGGGTGAACTATCCCTTAGTGCTGACAAACAAACAGAGATCCACAAAGATTCTTTTTTGAATTATATTAAAACAAATAAAAAAGATACACTAAGATTAGTTCTCTTATAATGCCAAAAGTAGACAGTATACTATCTCTCTGGTATTCTCATGACCAAATCCTCATCAGGTATCCTCACACCGTCCAGTGTCTCACGATGGCTTGTCACCTTCTTTTTTCAGACGGCTGTTGAACAAAAACAAGATACTATCATTCTGATCAAACACTGTCCAGTTATTTCTTTGTATCAATAATAATAATAATAATAATAATAATAATAATAATAATAAGATATACACATCAAAATAGTAACTCCCTTAAAGCTGCCCTCTGAAAGTGGGAATTGGCTCTTCCACCATTCTGAGTAAACAATGTGGCATTGCATGTAGTAACAGTAACCAGGGAGACAGCTTATCAACAACAACAACAACAACACTAAAAGGTTTAGGTTTATAGCAAGATTGTTGGGAGGGAGATAGCAGATAGGTATACGGTTACCTGAGTGCAGTATGCATCTTCCTAGCTGCCTGCAGTCTGACAGGAGGTGTGTAAACACCAAGCACTGTGGATTGTCCTTGTGCTGCTGTAACCTCAAACCTTACTATGATCTTACTTCTAAACTAACTGTTTAAGGGCAGTCCCTTAGCAAAACTATCTTGGTTACTTTTACAAGCGGTGGTGTGCTAACCAATTCCCACTTGTGAAGGGCAGCTTTAGGCATACATTTTGTTCAGGTAAAAATATACATTATTTGTTCCGTTTTCTCAGGGATATAATCACCTCACCTGTAGTAATCCTCCTGTCCAGGCAGAGGTCCCCCGTGGAGGTGGTGGTGTCCATGCAGCCACTGCTGCTCCATAGCCATCCTCTGCAGCTCTGCCGACTGGGCATGCATGGCCTGGAGCTGGTGGGCAGCAGACATCTGGGGAATGGGGCCCTGCAGTTCTCTGGGGTATGCTCCTGAAACAGGAAAACAGGAAAGACCACACATCATAATACAAAAGGCATTTAAGCCAGCTACACATATTATGATTTCTCTTAAATAGACCAGAACAAACAGACAAACACATTTACTGGAAATTCAGACCGATGAAAATTCAGATTGATTGAAGTTTTTCAACTTCTCATGGAGAGTAAAAGGTTAAATGTACTCACCAAACAAAGGGTGGCGCAGCATATCATGATCATGGGGTAGATCATTGAGTAGAGGGTTGGGGATGGGGCCAGTAGGGAAGGGGAATCGGGCCAGACGTGGTGCGTTGGCCAATGGATCTAGAGGGTGAGGGCTTGAACCTGGAAAAAAGCCCACAAAAATACACCCTCATTCAGAATAAGGAATAGGAATAGGAAAAAGTATCAAAAGATGTGAAATCACTGAGCCAACCTCACCTTGATTGAGCGGGTCTTGTTGGTGCAGGTGCAGGTGAGAGTGGATGTGGGAGTGCTGGTGATGGTGTGGTGTCACATTTAGCATCTGCAGCCTGGCGGCTGGGTCGTTGGCCACTGAGGCCATCCTCTCAGCATGAAGCCTCTCTGCGGTCAGCCGCTCCGCGTAGCTCAGTTCTGGGCGTAGCTGGGGCCCAGCTAGCGCCAATCTCTCTCGCTCCAGGTGGTTCAGTCCCGGGTGGAACTGGGCGAAGGGGTGTGGCGGCCCAGCTATGTGGGGCAGCGCCAGAGCTCCATGTCGGGCAAAGTGTTCCATGGGGTTGGCAGAGGGATGGAGGGTTTCCATCTCCGGAGGCTTGCACTCAAAGCCAGGCTTCATCCTCTCGCGGAGCTCCCTCTCTCTCAGGTTCCTGTGCTCACGCTCACGCATGCCGGGATCGGCAGCGTACAGACCAGGCATGTGGTAGGCCAGCAGGGGGTCCCCAGGGCTCAGGGACACAAAGAAGGGGTGGTTGCGGTTATTGGGGGACATGACGTGGGGGCGGGCATACTCGCTGAGTGTGCGGAGCGCAGGTGTGTCAGGCCCAATGTAAGGGGGCACTGCAGCCACGCTGGTGGGGGGCTGCTCGAAGGAAGAGCGCATGTGGACCTGGCTGGACATCTGAGGCTCACTCATACGACTGTCATGGGACGAGCTGGAGGCTCTCTGTAAGAACAGGACAGGCCACATACAGGTGGTTTATATGAGTGAAATGCTGTGATATAAAGAGGGCGATAAGTCATGCAAGATAACTAAAGAATAGCACAGAATACGCACAGCATTTTTGTCTGCCTCCCTCTCTCGCTCTCTCTCCCTCTCTCGCTCCCTGTCCTTCTCCCGCTCCTGTCGAGCGCTGTGCTCAGCCTCTCTCCTGGACTTCTCCACTGCCTCCTCTCTCTTCTTGGCCAGCTTAGAAGAAGCAAGGGGAGTGAAGTACAGGTCTGTTCGAGAGCAGGAGTTGTAGCCACGGTCCAGGTGTTTGATAAACCTAAAATGAATCATCCAAATCTTTTCAAAATGCACATTTTCCAATGGCACAACTATGTTCAATATGTAAACATACAAAATACAAGCTGTCAAGGTGACCACAGCAAATTAATTAGAGAAACATGATGCATCAAATGACACTATGCCCACAATTAACTTGATAAGGAAAGCCCATACTACAGGACCTGTGATGTCATACTGCACATACCGTGCTGACTGGCTGGCATGGCTGGCAATGTTCACAATAGAGGGCTCTGGCGAGGGGCTTCTTGGTGGAGGGGGCGGGCTTTCAGCCTCCTCAGACTCATCTAACGGCTCCTCTTTAATCTGAACATGTGATCCTCCTATAGGGGTGCTAGGTGATGGGCGCAGGTGGAGAGAGGGGAAAGAGGGCTGGAGACCAGGGACAGGACCAATGGTAGATGGAGAAGCAGAGGGGACAGGGTGCAGGGGGGCGGTGGAGGGGAGGGAGAGGTGGCCCATTCTGCCAGGGAGTGTCTGCAGATGAGTGAGCACAGGAGGCTGGGGTGGGAGAGGCTGCATGGGCAGAGACTGGGGCATGGGGAGAGACTGGGGCATGAGCTGGAGGGGGGGTGGAGGAGCACCAGGAGGGTGTTGGTTGGGCAAGGCATTGAGGGGCTTCAGTGCTGGGGGTGGGGGAAGATTGGAGGGCATCTGGGGGAAAGGGGGAGCAGAGAGGTGGGGTGGCTGCTTGTGTGATAGTGGGATGGGTGTGGTTGGGGGAGGTTTGATTTGGGGCCCAGAAATGGAGGTTTGGGAGAACTGGGGCTCCCTGGAGAAGTGAGGGGGTCGCTGTGTAGCTTGAGACGAAGGGCCATGGGGAGGCGGAGGTTGGGAGGGGAGAAAGCCAGCAGAAGCTGGAGTTTGAAATGCAGGAGATAAAGGGAAGGTGGGAGGGAGGGGCGAGGGGCCAGACAGTGGGTGAGAAGGTGGTTGAGGTCGGCTGTGTGGGCCTGTCTGATAGCCAGCAGCCTGAGCAGAGGCTGGCTGGGGGGGCTCTGGCGGGGAGGGGGGTCCATGAACAGACTCTGCAGGTGAAGTGCTTTGCTGGGGCTGGGGGGAGGTGGCGGGGGTGGGGGTGGGGGCCTGTGGGGGGAGTATCTGGAGGGTCGGTGTGTCCTTCAGGACAGCCGTAGGGGCCAGGGGCTCTGCTTGGACGATGTTCTGTTGGGCCGAAGAGTCAGAGTCGCTCTCGTTGCCCTGGCGAGGGCTGGGGATGCTGGGGGAGGAGCTGCGGTTGTCCTGATCAATGTCTTTGGTGTCACTGCTGCCATCATCGTTGGCACTGCGGCTGTCCGAGCTCTCCTCCTCCACCTCGCCCTCAGCCTCTCCATCTGACCGCGACTCCTGCTGCTCCTGGGAAGAATAACATAAATACACACACTCAGCTGTGGATCATCATTTATGACGGGGGAGAAACTCAAAAACAAAATGGTGCACAAAAAGCATCTCTGAGAGCCGGTCTCACACTTTTGACTACTCTCTGATCGTTCACTTGTGTCATACTATTTATCTCCGGCTCTTTCTCAGACTCTCTTGCTGTCGTTCTCTCACCTGTGTCTTGGGCCTTTTAGTTGTTGTTCTCTCAGGCTCCTCTGGCTCCTGAGCTGCACTCTCCCGCATACGTTTGGTACTCTTTGGTAAGGGCGCCTCTTCCTTTATCTTCTGAGGACGGAACATCATTAATTTACAGTTATAATTCCATTGATATAGAGGAAGCTGGTCTAAACAGTAATTGACTACAAGTCAACAATTTGGACAACAATTTAGTTGTTTGATAGAAATGTGCCTCAAAACACAAAAGTTGACTAAAAGGCAAATTCAGTGTACCATAATCCATAAGCCAAGATGAAAGTCTCTATCTCTTATTTATAAGTGTGTGACTGTACCTTGCTGGGCTTCTTTATGGAGTCAATCTTGCTGTCTGAACCAGAGGTTCTAGAAGCGTTAGACGTAGAGCTGGCTCCGCTGGGAGAGGGGTGGCTACTGGACTGCTGGTCCTCACTGGTGGGAGATCCTGTGAGCCTCTTGTGGCCACTTCTAAGAGAGGACAACTGGATACAGGTAAACTTAGGGTAAGTATTCAAAACAAACACATTTGGTTACAGACTCCATCGCATGAATAATATATAGTAAAATTAGACATAATTAACAAGAGGGTAAAAAGAAAAAAGGTTTTGATAGCAGATGACGATGAGTGAGGAGTAGTGAGAGAAGGAGGGAGGGATGTGATCTCAGGCTTACAGGTGCTCGGCTGCGTCGTGTCCTCATGCCGTGCTTCCCCTGCTCCTCCTCTTCCTCTTTGACAGGTTTGAACATAAAGGGAGGGTCTGCAGGTTTCTGGGCTGGTGGCAGGCGGCCATGCTTGTTATAGTAGATGCGGCAGGTCGTGCACAGTAGAATGTTATCTCTACCACCGTGATGCCAATCCTTAGAGGCTGAAAGAACCACTTGTGTGAGTTACTGATGCTAAATGATCTTTGAAATTGTTCTGTAAAGGCACTGTAGATATATGGGGAGAGTTTTACTCACTGGTGGTTGCACAGTGACCACAGACATAGCCCTTCATCTCCTGCTCGCTATCCTCACTATCCAGGTCGTCCTCACTGGCTGAGCTCAAGTCCACTGCAGAGGAGAGAGATTGACTACAATTGAGACAACAGCTGTTTCTGTCTTGTCTATAAAAGGTTAGTTTCTGATCTCTAAACATTTAGCTGCATGGTGACCCTCTTGATGGGAACGGAGGACAAATACGATCTTAATGACCCAATGGATGGGACCATTTGAACAAGTAGACAGGACTTTACACTCTGAGGGCCTCTCTGTACATCACACTCACTGGATTGGGATCGGGAGGGGGCATTCACAGGAGCTGCAGCAGAGCGGGTCTTGGCTTTGCGGGAGGATGGCTGTCGGCGGTGCTGCCGATAGGGCCGTGTACCTGCAGCCTCTGGTGTTTTCTTCCAGTGGTAGTAGAATGTGATCAACTCACCCTGACAACAAGAGAAAACATGGCATTTTAAAAGGGGCAGCTATGAGTGCAGATTCTGATGATGATACTGATTTTGACTTGACTGAAGTGTGTAATGTATAGCATAAAATATCCAAAGAGCTATTGATATTATAAGACATATAATGTAAACAGATGTTTCCGTTACCGTTTTCTTGTTGGGCAGGAGCTCTTTACGAATCCTAAAGAAATTCTTGCCATACTGTCTCAAGCCTTTGATAAACCGTTTCTGTTGATTGAAACAAGTGTAGAGTACAATTAAATGAACATCAATGATCAGTTCCCCAAATACATGATGTGTTCAAAGTAATGCAGTGTGTTTTATTTCGTTCCACTAATGAAAGCTTCGCCCACATTTCTCAGTCCCTAAATAAAAAACAAAAGAAAGAAATACTATGTGGCTGGGGAAACAAGGGAGCCTTACCACATCATCCTCTGACCAGCATTTCTCAATCAGCTTGGGTACAGGTTTCTTCACAAGACGCTGGAGAGCTTTTGCTGCATCATAATGGCTTGCATGTAACTGGAGAGAAAGACACTTCCCTGTAACTTTACATACAGCTTGGTATGATTTTTCATATTTCCATTTCCATATATTTCCTGCTCACCATGTTTAGCGCGTTAAGCGTAGTGTCATCACGAGAAGCTGCTAAACATCCGTCCTCAGTGGAACCACCGTCGCACATCCCTGCAAACGCTGCCATGCTCCTTCAAACAGCAGAGAGGAGAGGAGGCACAATATATGAGGATGGCTGCAGCCAGGATGATAACAAAACAAATTTTTACAGCATGAGGAATGCTCCCATTGAGGTAGCAGTCCTAGTTACTGATTATTATCAACTAGGCTATGTTAGCGGCAGCCACACCTCTTGACCATTCTCATGGAGCTACTAAAGAAGGCTTCCAAATGTTATGCACACAAGTTAGCGACCATAAAAACTAACCTTGTTGTCAACCCCAGTGTTAGGCAACACTGAGAGACACTGAGTTTAATAGTTTAACCAAGTTGCAGGGATACAGGTCATGAGTGCAGACACTAACCTGGCAGCTCTGAGGTACATAAGTAGGTCACAGTCATTGACCCCTGGTGTCCACACCAGCTCCTCATTCTCCGTCTGCGTCTGCACACCGGGCACTGGGCGTGGCTGCAGCTCCGGAAGCTTAGCCTGCATCATGCACACACAGACAAAAGTACGAAACAAAGTTAGAGCCAGGGTATAACAGTGATATAGAGGTGACATATATGGCTCATTAGTTAGTCTGAGGTTCAATATTGTAGCAAGCAATAGTACTTATAGGACATCAAACTAAAATATCCACATCCACCTTTTTCAGGTGCTGGACAAAAAAAGATGATAAAAGTGCAAGGTCTGCAACTGATATTTTCCCACTGTGATTTATTGAGATGCATAAACACAACATTTTGATCCCATTGGGAACTTTGTCAGGTCCTTATAGCGGACATAGCAGTAGTGCAGTATGGTTGTTAGGTCGTCATAGACCAATACATTAGAGTTCTGACATTATGCTTGAGGGATTTCATGGACTAACCTGGTGACTTGGTCCAACCCTGATCTCACCCTGTGTGCTGTTCAGGCTCCTAAAGAAACAACAATTTCATCTTGATTTATCTTATTCAGCTACAAAGATAAACCAGTACATAATAAGTCAATTGAATGAAAACTCAAAGTAGCCCAACATTCCACCTCTGACTCCACCAAAAATATACAGGAAATCACCTTTTCTCTGAGTGCTAGCTAGGCTTTGGAAATCCCTGTATGACTGTTTGAGTAGACATAAAGCATGAGGTGAACAAATAAAACACACAGAACATTATCATAATCGATTGCCTCAAAGCAAACAGAAACAGTTTAATATCATATTGGTTCTAAAACATAGGCATAACGTTAGATTTCCTGCAGTAAGGTCCATCTCTTCTCATAACATAATTTAGGCCTATGAAACAGATTATCTCTAGCATCAGTTACAAGCATATGAGTAAATGAGCAGTTGCAATAATATTAATCCCTCATCCTAAATATGTCACATAGTCTACTAGTCCTAGATTTAATCTGGCATTTCAATTGGGCTGTGATTTAATTAAGTCCCACCCATTCATCATTGAGAGCCAATCTCAGAACGGCTACTACATTCCCTCCAAACATTACATAAACGAGACTAGAGGCCCTAGCAAAGAGTATCAATCAATCACACACATTGACTTAATTTCCCAAAACATCAACAAACACAGAGCGGCGTTTGCAGGTTTAGAGCTTTTTAGCTAGCAAGCTTGCACATAATATTGCTAAAGCATGTATCATAAACATCTCACGTCGTCAGTGATTATTTACGTGGCTTGCTAATGTAATCGCAAAATGGAGTGTTGATATAACCTAGCTGGCAAGTCTAAAGTGAGCAATGCAAATCGACAGAGAGAAAATACAATTGGAACAAATCGATGACAGCTGATCTGACACATATGACATAAAAGTCAACAATACACTGAGTGTCCTCACAATTATCTAGTTAAAATGCTAATAACAAAGATATGTGTGCTAACGAATACATGTATATTCCTTGCGTAGCCGACGTTAGTTGCGAGCAGCAGCAGAGATGTAGCTAGCTCGCTAGCTAACAACTCCATGACCACACTGACATTCCAAGCAGCAGTCTAGCCAGTGTGTCATAAATTAGAGTAAACATTACAATTCAGCATTGTAAACGTTCTCAACAATATAAGACAACTTGAATACCTTCGTGGACTGAACAGGTCGTCCATGTCGGAGGTTCTTTTGGTGCCTCTTATGTTGACACTGCGTAGTGGTCGATACAAACTATGCTATTCCTCTATTTCATACTATTCAAAATGGAGGCTACGGGAGTCGATTTTTTCCTACCACTAAGCTGTGCAATGACCTCAGCCCTCACGCTCAGCCTTCAAAGTTCTCCTCTTGGGGTAGACATAACTGAGCATGTGCCGCGGTCGTTAATAGGATCATCCTGCAATGTCCACAAAGCAATGACGCCCCAGCGACCCATCGACGCCAGACACCAGCAGAGATGAGCGCATCGCATACATATTGTTGTAGTATTGTTAACGGCTGTGCTGTATCGAACAAAACATAATAGAATTACATAACTAAATCATCCCAACCTGTAGGCCAATGATCTTCCCAAGCTCTGACTGCATATTGCAGACTGTTTGCATTATCACAATCATGATCAAATATTATAACAGATAATGACAATTAACATTTGTAATACCCTCTTTTTACACTGTCACATGCAAATCTACTCATCATGCATGAGAGGCATAGCCTAATTTACACAGATAAACACGCAAATAAACAGCAATTATCATATCATCAAACAGTTTACACAATATTTTGAACAGGAAAAGACATCTCCACAGAAACATTGCAATTGCTGTTTAAGCAAATGAGTTTATTAAACTGTCTACAGTTCTGCCACAGGTACATCATTAGTAAACTGATGTATTGATTACTCAAATATAATTTGTTCTATTAAAATAGAATACCAGTAGTATAAGTTAATTGATTACAACACAAACAAATAGTGCCAGGTTATACAGTAATAACTACAATCTCCAAAAGCAACTGATTCATCTAGGGCAGCAAAGGTTGATTAAGGAATGTGTCTTAACAAAACCCTACAGCATGGTCTTGGAAAATTATTTAGAATATTTTCCATTATAACCGCCTTTAATACCATAAAAGATGAAACACTACTAGGAGAGCTTCAGGAACAAATTTAATTCCAGAAACAATGGAATGTGTCCTAAACTGAGTGTGTGTGTGTGTGTCCATGATTATGTGCACACTGCACTCAGCTCTCAGTTAATCAGTGGGTTCCTGAAGTTCTTCCCAGCAAAGCGAGCCTTGTCTCCTAACTCCTCTTCAATTCTGTGAGTCATAAGAAAAGAGAAGAGAAACGGTTGAGCATTTAACTTTTGAACAAAGATATGCACCATAAAGTTGATCATAAACAAAAGGTCCTCACCTGAGAAGCTGGTTATACTTGGCCAGTCGCTCAGAGCGGCAAGGTGCACCAGTCTTAATCTGGAAATATAAGAAAAGGGGCAACCTTACCAACACAGCAATAAAATAACATACACAAGTATCAACAACAATGGAGATCAGTAAGCAAAATTACTCTTTTGCAATCAAAATACACATTTCGGCCCATACAATTTTTTAAGGTCTCAGGTAACCTGCTGACAGTGATTCCTTAGGCACACCCTTACCTGTCCAGTGCATAAGCCCACCACCAGATCAGCAATGAAGGTGTCTTCTGTCTCCCCAGAGCGGTGGCTAACCATCACTCCCCAGCCATTAGATTGGGCCATCTTACACCTGCAAAGGTTGAAAATAAAAATAAAAAAAAAGGGGAAATGTCTGAACATCAGAATGGGCTGCATTACTGTGCACTGTATTGATAAAATACATGTATTGATAAAATAAAAGCTGTAATATTGGGGACAATGTAAACTGATACAACCCACTAGGGTGAAGACTTACGCTTGCAGAGACTCGGTAACAGATCCAATCTGGTTGACCTTCAGAAGGAGGCAGTTGCAGGCCTTGTCATCCACAGCCTTAGTGATACGTTTGGGGTTGGTAACTGTGAGGTCATCTCCCACCACCTGGATATCAGTGCTGCCAGTGAAGTGGGTCCAGGCCTCCCAGTCATCCTGGTCAAAGGGATCCTCAATGGACACCACTGTCAACCAGCGTAAAGGGGACATTAATCACAAAATCATGGTCCCCTACCTAAAGGGCAGAGGACTTACCTTTTCTTCATTTTGATAACACAGATCAGTCTTACCATGGGCAAATCTGCATAAGAATATCTAACTCGTATCCCCCTCTCTATTGAAGTGTATGGAGGCAGTTAAAAAGAGGGAGTTGAGGACAGATACCTGGGTAATCCTTGACAAAGCTCTTGTAAAGGTCTGCCAGCTCATCAGGTGAGATGTAACGGCTTGGGTCATCGGGGGACTTGAAGTCCAAATCGTATTTTCCGTCTCTGTAGAATTCAGAGGCTGCAACATCCATGCCAATAACAATCTCTTCGGTGTATCCAGCTTTGCTGACGGCCTCCTTTATGAGCTCCAAAGCTATGGAAAACAACCAAAATGAAATATTAAGCTGATGGAAAATATGGTTTGATATGGTTTGTGTTGAGAATAACCATGTTTATCTTTTTTGGTTTTAAGTCTGAATAAAACAGCATTTAGACAATGTATTTCTTCCCAGTCTCCAAACACCGTGTGATCACTTTTGAGTTATACCTTCTTGGTTCTCCAGAATGTTGGGAGCGAAGCCGCCCTCATCACCCACATTGGTGGCATCCTGGCCATACTTCTTCTTGATTACATTCTTGAGGTTGTGGTAGACCTCAGCTCCCATACGCATGGCCTCCTTGAAGGTGCTGGCACCCACAGGCAGGATCATGAACTCCTGCATGGCAAGCTTGTTACCTGCATGAGATCCACCATTGATCACATTGAAGGCCTGTAAAATAAGAAATTCAAGATTGAACATTTGATATTTTAAAAGAAGAAGGAAGTCTATTTCTGACACTAGACACTGCTGGATATATGCAGTAGGTAATTCATTATGACTGACCGGCACAGGCAAGATGACCTCTGGGTTCCCAGCAAGGTCAGCAATGTGACGATACAGGGGGACTCCTTTTTCTGCTGCACCAGCTTTGCACACAGCCAGGGACACACCCAGAATAGCGTTTGCTCCAAACTTAGCTGATGGTGTGTCAAAAAGTAAACAGCATTCATAAACAAGGGTAACTGTTCAAAAAGAAATACTTCAACTAGACACATGTCTGGAGATACAGTATGTATTCGTATTCGTAACTCACACTTGTTTTCTGTGCCATCCATGTCAAGCATCATCTGGTCAATTTTCTCCTGCTCAACAACAGACACATCCTAAGATGGGGAAAAGAAAAAGAGTGGCTGGTATGCTTAGTGACCTTTGAGGGAGGCAGACATCAAAACAACACATAATGCATTTAAACTGAGTGACTAGAGGCTAGGTAAGTGGAGTGGACCTTTGCCAAAAAGAGGATAAGATGAGTGGACGGAATATTACAAATTAACATGGAGAAAGTGTTAAATGTTCCTACCTGACCAACAAGTGCAGGTGCAAGAGTTGAATTAATATTTTCCACTGCTTTTGAGACGCCTGCAAGGACAGGGGAAACATTACTAATCAAACACTGAGTAAGAGAGAGTGGGGCAGCAATGAACAAAACCCTTGTATTACCTCTATAAAACATCAAGTATTATTTTTCAGACAGAGGAAAAACGGTTGGTCCACAAAAGTCGACCACAAACAATCAATTCATGGTATAGTTTGTTCATGATCAGGCTCATATCAAAGCTGGCTTGGTGTATTACGCAAAATCTCCTGTGACGATTAAGGGTTAAATTCATGCACAAGGATGCGTACATGTGAGAGAGAAAATGAAAATCTGACTGACTCTAATTTGTGCCATGAACATTACCACGATCAACAACACACAACCTACTGTTTTCATCACATGTGCTCTGCAGAAGAGACATCTAAATTCGACATCTAACATTCATAGATGACTAAATCTCAGTGAGGCACTCATGCCTGTATGCGATGGACATTTCACTGCTCCAAATATACTGTACATTCAGTAAATTATAATCAACAAGGTGCCATGCTTAGTTAGAATACAAGGCTGACTTTTTCAGTCGCTGCAATTCACATGCTACATTCTAGCATTTGTCTAGCAATCCTACCTGTGTCAATTATCAGACGCCAAAATTCCAATTTCCAATCACAAGTGTTTAGTTATTGCATTGATTGTGCTATGGTCTTGTTCACCTTGCAATCAAATTACCTGATGACACAAACTCCCTAACTCACTTAACAGCCTTTTCCATACCTAACAGAAAGGGAAAGGGAGAGGGAGAGGGAAAGGGAAAGGGAGATAGCAGAGAATGGTGATAGCAGGGAAGACAGAACGCAGATGGCATCAAACCTCTGAACATGTAGTCATGCACTTGTTTTGGAGTTCTGTGCCATAACACTATACAAGTTTATAGAAAAAATCTGTATCCTTAAAAATTGGTTAGCGTCACAATTATTTCACTTCATTATACTACATAGGATAATAAATTTTCATTTACACACCTTTCCCAAGGTAACGTGACTTGTCATTATCCCTGAGCTCCAAGGCCTCGTAGATGCCAGTGGAAGCACCACTGGGTACAGCTGCTCTGAATAGACCTGAGAGATGGAGACACAAGTGAAAAGAAAGACAAATCATTTGTGTCATTATAAACAGGGAAAACAAAAACACCTGGGGGAAGACCTCTAAAAGTACAATTTGTTGTTGGAGAATATTAACCTGACTTGGTTCTTATCAATCATCTAAAATAAAGGTCTTGTGATTTACTTGAGATGGGGTTAAAATGAGCTAGTGTTTACCATTGTCCTACCACATTCTGTCATGCCAATAGCAGGACTTACCTTTGTCAGTGTAGAGGTCAACCTCCACAGTGGGGTTTCCACGGGAATCAAAGATCTCACGGGCATGGATCTTGAGGATAGACATGGTACCTTGAAAGAGAAACAGAATCAAATACAAGATTTGTTTACTAATTAATCCTTCCCCGAACAATATCCTGGTTGCGAGTTTATAGTGGTTGTAACAGGTTAGCAGCTTAATTGGATTATGAACTACAGATTTGAATCTGCTTAGTCACATGACAGTATACTGCAGTAATTAGGCATCTGTGAAGTCAAAAACAGTCATACTCAGTATCTAGCTAGCTGAAAAAATATTAAACTGGACGGTTCATTAATTTTTTAAGTCAAGTGTTGCCTGACATTGTATATTACATATTGTATTATACATACTGTAGATATGTATCACAACGACATACATAAATTGATTCTAGCGGGATTTGCTTGGCATGAGATCCCCTATTAATCCGCCCCCATGGAATATCTCTCGAAATACGAATGTTTTTGTGTAATTTGACATTAGCCAGGCCCAGCTGGCATATCAAAATGTACAGGAATTGAACACATGTGATTTACAACGCATTTCACAACTCAATATGTGAAGCCGAATATAGTAGCCACATAAGATCGAGATCAAGGAATAATGTTTCCTCTCTGAAATGCCAAACAGCAATGTATTTTATCAAGTCAAATGCACATAATTTAGCAACATCATTGTTGAGATCAACGTGGGTGTGATTTGACTAGCTATGCTAGACTGGCTAGCGGATACGCACTGGAGAAAGTTGTGTAAAATGTCGAAGGGCAACTCACAGTGTTTTTAAAGCGGTTACTAAAACAAAATAACACATTTCTCACTGAACACAGGTGGATGTTCTCACTTACCTTAAAATAAAGAGTAAATTCAAGGTGAGTAGAAGGACAGTTTCACCGGTGACTTATGCGAAAAACTCACTAGGGGGCGTGGCAGAGCGTTGCTTCCTTCTTCCGTGTGTTACTTTTCTCACTCCACCAACAAAACCCCTCTTTATTGCACACTGCCCCCAATGCATTGGAGGCAGTAAGTGACTGTTGGTCAATGTTACCTTTAGGGAATAGGAAATAATGTATATTTCGTGAGCCATGAACATTTTTTAATCAAGGGCACCTGAGAGACTGTGGGCCTTATTCTCTCTCACACTGCATGTCTATGCAACTAGCCAGACGAGAAAACTCTTGTCCTCTGCAGACAAGTTGTCATTAGGCCTGAATTAATTTGACTTTGCCTAGACTCATACAGGTTCTAACCATGTCATAACAGAAGGCCTGCATGACAACCCAAAAAAAACAAGCTCCCTCCTTGTCTGCCCTTCCCCCATCACTCCCTTATTCTCTCCATCCTCTTAAAACTCACCTCTCCCTCTTTCCTGCACTGTGCTCTCATTCCCTCTATCTTCCTCTTTCAGTTCTCAAAACAAATAACTGCATTGTAAAATGATAATAAAAAGATCAGAGCTTATGAAAATGCTTAAATAAGCAAACAGTATAGAAGTATTGAAAGAGCTGATACCAGTCCCCACCCACTAGCTCACATTTACATCATACTTTTTTAACAGACCATATGGTCCCTTAACAGACAGCTTGTGCTTGTTCTCAATGACCTATCATCTTATACAATATAATGTATAGATGCTTGTACTTCATGGACATGTTGTGCAAACCATGTCAATGACACAATATTTGTTAATATCTTATGTCTCTTTAACAAGGAAGTGATGAAACAACATCAGGGATAAGAGTACCTTCAGTGCAGTATGTTTGTGTGCCTTGGTACCCATGGTAACACAGCCGTAACAAGACTCCCTGTGCTCCCCATCCCCACGGGGTCTGTCTCTGTGTACCAGTTCATCTTAACCCCTCACTTAGCTATGTCATCTGTCACTCACTGCAGTCTCCCTTATAGAAATAAACAAGCAGGCATCTGACATGGTTTATGGGATTGACATTCTATTCATATGTTTTAGTAACACTTTCCCCATTGTATGACTATAGCATGGCAGGTGTCTTCAGTAGGAAGGTGAAGCAGTAATTGGCTTGTTTGGTTGCTTCTGTGCTTCACAGATGCATCTGCTCTTATGGGGCTCTTGGGATAGCCACTTGAACCCCCAGCATCGCCCAGCCTGGCACACAAACATCCCTTTGGGCCCAATTAACTGGGAGTGCAAGTCGGAGCAGAACCTGGTTGCTGGGGTGCATGTGTCCTGTGATTCCCTTATGCCTGGTCTGATGAACACACACCAAATGGAAGTTCTCAAACCTTTTGCCCTTTATACAGTGGACAAGAAAGTTTGATGTCAAATATCTAAATGTACTATATGAGCTAATACAAGGTGTTATGTCCACAAGATGAGCCATGTGTCATAACTTCGGGGCAATGGAAATATGTACAGGCTCAGGCCATATATGTTATTATTATGAATTATTATTATTATTTTCATCATTGTATTATTTAGCATTTCAAACCTGTCTGTCTGTGTATTTTCAACTGTCTGACTGTGGGGGAAATTCTATATTGTTCTATACTCTATATTGTTGCAAGTATTATGAGTTTTTGTCACAATTGGTCAGAATGTCCTTATTGTGTTGCCATTCGGTTGCCATTACTTGATTGTGAACAATGCTTAATAACCTGATTGTTTAAAGTATGTATCTTCACCAGTGTGTGGTACAAATTCTGATGAATGAAATAGAACAAAGAGTAAACTGTTGGTTAACCAGTGGTATCATTAGATGAGTCCAAGATAGCCCTGAACTGTCAGGTTGTGTTGCCTTTCAGTAGGCTATTACTCGTCTGTACCTGCCTAAACTTAAGCTTGGGGCTCTTAAACTCTCAGGTGACACTAGGTCAATTTTTCTGTCACTTCACTTTATCCTAGTCTATTATTCCATGGGCTTCTGTCATCTTACCTGCAGACTTTAGAGAATACATGGCAATGTATCTGGCATATAGATACTGTTCAAGCATTCACTTTTATTGAACCATACCTCTACACACCATGCTCCACAAATAAAGAGTAGGAAATACAGCTGATATTGTTTCTTTTCTTGCCACTGCCCTTTGTTCTTTGATTTTACTCTTCAACACAAACTAAGGTCAGGGGGGAAAAGGTGTGTTTGAAACAAGGAAGAGAAGCTGTGCATATAGGGCGTGGTTCTTGACTGTAAAACTGATGTCATATGCATGAACACACATACCCCAGTGGACTCTCATGCTGGCCCAACCAATCACAGCTAAGGAAACACACCTGCCAGTGCCGGGTGCAATGGGATTGGTTACACACTGGAAAGGAACTGGGGTAAGGCTGCTAGGTGAACATGTAAACCAAGCCTTTTACAAACTCTGACTCTTTGCATTAAGAGGTTAACCAGGTAACATCACCCCAGGCCCCTCGCCAATGGACATCACCGAAAATCTTTCCACTGATGTCTGCCTGCATGCTGATATACTGATCTCTTGAATCTCTAAGGCCGCCTTTTGAATCTAACGCTGGCATGCAAGAAATCATCCGTCCTTCAACAAGAGGAGGGAAGAGGAAGAAAAGCCTCTCTAAGAACAAGACCAACAGCACAATGGTATCTCTTGTCCATTGCTTCTGGTTCAACGACTGATCCGAGGAAGGATAGGGTAACTTGTAATTATAAAGCTGAAGTTTTACCCAGTCCTAGCTTAGCTAATCTTTATCTCTTCAATGTTTTCAGATGTATTCTCTATAAAACTTTTATTTAAATTACTTTAAAAGAAAATGTAATCAGACCACCACAACTAACTAGTTTTCAACTATTTGTGTTTTGTAAAATGAACATTCAAGTGTTTCATTTTAGTATCTAATAAGCTTGACTTATGTCAAAAAGTATATGTTTGGGGTGTCTGAAAACTAGCATCAGAGACACCTGTCGTGGCACTGAGGAAATCCTCCCTTGTGCTTATTCTTTCTCATCTAAATCATGGAGAATATAGTAGTGCAAAACAGGCAAACATCTTACTAGACAAACCAGTTATGGCACGTAGGTCTAAAAAGTCGTCTCAACAATTTTGCAGCACAATGTGCAGGATAAACAAATCATGATGGTCTCATTAATTTACTTTGAGAGCTGCTTTGAAATTCTGTTGCTATGCTGAAGTGAGACAATTCTGCATTTACATGTTGTTTGTTAATACTGATAATACTGTAGCATGGCTTAAGAAGTTCACTTTGAATACTTAGAAAGGTTTCTGCACAATAGATATACTTGGCATGCTTGGCTATTCTGAGAATAACTACAAAAGCCCTTGGTCAGGCTTGTTCTTACTTGCTTTTACTGGTATGATTGGAGAGGAGACTATGTAAGCTTCCGTTCCTCCTCCTGATTCAACTACGTCAATAGATTTGTACTATGAGTTGTATGGTTGTTGACCAAAAGTATGAATGTGCTCATCAAATTTATACTTGTTGACCTTCAGATTTTCTTTTTTTACTGTTGCAGTATTTGCCCTGCATTTTATTGTACAGAGCATAATGTGTGTTTAGAGGCAGTAGTTGAGTAGATAATATTAAGACAATTGGGAAATTGTTGATGCTATCATTGACAGATAGTGATATTGGTGAGCATTGTTGAGTTGTAGCATTACACCAGTTGTCGAAAGTAATGTGCTTTATAATACCATAACATACTAGAATACAATGTATTTTGTGACAGGGAATTTGTTTTCCCTCAAGGATATGAATCCTTTAATTGTTATTCACAGATGAGAGGTCAGGGAGTGCATGGCTCGGTTTTGTATGTTTAGAACAGCCATTTTGTCAGAATGACTAAGCAACCAGTTCAGTCCTTTGTTTCATTTCTATTTGTTCACATATGCAACACACTGACGGTAGGCGTTGACCATGCAGATGCTGAATTACTAGTTTTCCCTAGAGGCAAAACTGATCAAATTAAAATAATATGCCATTAGTATGTGATGTAAACATCATAATGATATGTATTCTTCTGCATATCACTTGAAATGTAATAATATACTTTTTGGATGCAAATTATAGATTATTATTCAATACTAGACATGCTAAATACTTGACATGTCATTCATAATCAGATGTAATCTAAAGCCTCTCATAAACTTTTCCTAGTAAAAGTAAAACTACCAAGGAGTACTAGGAATACAGAGGAAGACATCACATCCTTAGCCCCCAGATTCCTGATTCCTGATGCCAAATATATATAGAGAGTCAATTATTTCTCTTTTGTGCCCCCCCCCCCCCCCATGCTTGTAGCCATCCTCTAAAATGTTCCCCCTCTCTTTTCCTTCCCTCTCTCATTTTCTCCCTTAGAGGGCCTCTAGTGCTGCTCTGTGTTGCTGAAATGGTGGCTGAAGACTGAGAGGGCAAGTCTGGGTGGGTTTTGCCTTTCATGGGGGCCTGAATGACCAGAGACTGGATGGCTTGGGCTCCAAGGGGAAATTTGAGATATTTCCCTCTCTTTTCTCCCTTCAACTCACCTTTTTACATTCTTCATTTACTGCTCTATTCAGAATGATTAGAACGGTAAGATTACAGGTGCTGCGGTTTGATTTCCCGCTCAATCCCCTTTGCCCGCCTCCCACTCCCTCCCCCTCCTATTCTCAGGGTATTGTCCTACAGTACATCTTTACCTCCAGCCACACATAATTTCTCATTCTCGAAAATCATAACTTTCTGCTTGTTCTGACTCTGATTCTCAGTCATGTCTTGGTGACAGGTTATTTGAGCTTTTTGACAAATGTAAAAAAGATTTTACGTGTATGACTGCGCTGCTGAAAAATAACATTGTCATTCATTTAAATTAAATTGAGTTTTAGCAGTTACAGTGTAATTGCAGAATGCAGCTTTGATTGAATCCAAACCTAAGGTTTTACAGTATGTTGGTACACACAAACTGATACAAAGTATAACATTGTATGTTATTGGTCTTTCATTTATAACACACCTATCTTCAAAAGAGAACGAGTCTGAGTATCAATTCTATAACATTGGTGGCATTGCATCACTGTAAGATAAGGAGATACAGAAGAAAATATATGACCACATTTCTAGATCCACAGCCATGATATACCTTCAGTTAAATTAGTCTACACGTTAGAGTGTTGTGACTTCTGAGCTAAGTCCAGTAACTATGTTAATGGAATTCCTGCCTCTGAACATGCACTGTTAAATACCCAGCACTGCTGAATACCAACAATTTGTTTTTGTATAAATATCTAAGGCATTGAGATGGTCTACTACAATACTGTTTATAGGAAATAGTGCACATTGCAGAAATTCATGGAATCAATTATTTAAAAGTATTTGTTTTATAAAACACCCCTTAGTTACATGACACACATAGTATATCACATCCATTTATCCTCTCTGACTCAGATCATAAAAAAAGACCAGTCATAATGTGTTTGGATAATTATTAACAAACAGTGAGAGAGCCCACTGTTGTGATTGCACAATCCTTCAAAGAGGCCAAAGGCAGGGTTTGTCAGCCGCCGTCAATGCTTTACTTGACTTCTGGTGGTGTGATGCGGTGGTATAGAATGGTATGGTATACCGCTCTCTACACTGTTGTCAAAGCATTAGGAGTGTGCTGGTCTCGTAGAGCATTTGGATGGCCATCTCCATCTTACGAGGCAGTTTTGGATGTCATAAACTTTTCTAATACTGCCTGGTAATGATGATGATGACCCTCTGCAGGCATCATAGATAGAATGAGACAGAATTTTTAAATTGAGTATGCAGCCCAGTATTTATGTTCTCTAAGGTGATCCTGGGTTTATAGTGGTTTGCATCGAATGCATTTATAGCAGTTATGTTATTGTATATGTTGCTGATAGGTTTGAGTCATACTCTGATCCTGATACAGTATGTTCTGAGTTGTGCTTCAATTATGTTGACATAGTGATTTGCTCTAAGGTCGATCTTACCTTTGCTCCCCGGGAACATCTTACCTGACAGTGCTGGGCTGTACACAGGTGTTCTAACACTGTCTGGTAATGATGTTCTCTGAGAGCTGCACAAACAACCAGACTAGTTCTTCACAACAAGTAAGAGAGGGAGAGCACTGTCATATACACACACCTTTAGGAGGAAGTTTAAACTATTCAAAAAATTTTCTTGGGAATTTTCTTTTTACAATATGTTTTGGACCAACTCAAGCCATTACATGGATTAGTCAGGTGTGGCTTCCATCTGAATAGCAGTTCTCCAGCCAGTAGCACAGGGGCAGATTGATGCAGTAGGGTAGTTATTTACAAAGGACCACATAATTACTACAAATGAGATGATGGGACGACCGGCTAAGTGAAGCATCCAGAACAGGTGATATCAGACAGGGAGGTAGAAAGAGGTAGAGAAAAGGATGATGATGTAAGAGAGCAATATGTCGACTGTAGACAGCACCTCCCCTCTTATCCCTTTTTTGTGGAAGGTACTGTAGTTCCTCCCTGCCCTTTGTGTAGATTTTCCACCCCACCCAATAGTTAAAGAATACCAGCGAAATGACTGTTGCAGAGGAGCGACTTCCTCTTCCCCTCCCCCAGTCTGAGCTTGTGACTTTGTTGGCTCCTGATTGGTCCAGCCTACTGTACCTGCGTGGCATATTGTACAGCTGACACCTGAGATCTGTGTGAGAAAAATAAACACAACGACCTCTATGGCTCTCTCTCTCTCTCTCTCTCTCTCTCTCTCTCTCTCTCTCTCTCTCTCTCTCTCTCTCTCTCAGAGCAAAGCCACTATAACTATAAAAAAATAATCTTTGGCTATTTCGTATAATACAATCCTTATTCTCCACTTTTTCTTTTCTTTTGGCTTCCAAATAAAACTTAATTCTCATGACAGAGATTGTAATGGAAAATGTGAAGGTAAATGAGGAATATGTGCTCAAACCATGAATAATCAAACAAGAGGTTGACTGTACAAATCAATGGAAAACAGAGACAAAAGCATTAGGCACAGTGACGGTGTTGTTTCCAAGGTGATGTTTGTCAAGGGCTGCTCTTAAGAGTTGTGCTCAACAACCCACAAATAATGAATCACACCTTTGTGTACTCATTCTGAATAGCCTCACAACTAAATATCAAGTGTTAAAATTATTTTTATTTAAAGGTTGACAGATGTGTTAATGTTTAAAACAACCTAACAAATGTGTATTGCCTTAAACAATTCCAATTATTTTTTCCATCTCCTCCCTTTACTGCAGTAAATCAAGCTACTGTACAAAGACACTTGCTACTCTCTTCTGATGCTCCCAAACCTTGTGGTTGACGTCTTACCAGACAAGTTTAGATTTAACTATTCTGTCTAATACTGTCTGGTAATGCCGTCCATTACAAGGTGTTTCATCGATCTGTGTTTCTCTCGGACTACTAAGAGATATCTATTGGTATGCTCAACGAAATCTCTGAATTCATACATTATTTTAATACTGGTTTCCAAAGTATTTGAAATTGTGAAATTGAAAATTAAATATATATGTTATATTTGCTGTGGGCAGTTGTTTGGCAGGGTTTGAATAATCATTTCAATAAATGTCTCCAACTCATAACAGTGCTTCTCATTAAGTATCTTTTAACCCATTATTACACACACACACACAGACCCACACACCCACACCCACACACCCACACACACACACACACACACACACACACACACACACACACACACACACATATCAATAGGCCAAAATATAACAAGGGTTATACAGATATTCATGGTTACAAGTAGCACTGTCTTCGCCACACAGCTAAACTTCCCAGTTGACAAAGCAATACCTTGCAAGCTGCTTGGCTTTTTTCTTTAGGTGGCCTGCAATTTGCAGGCCGCATACTGACAGGTAATACACGTGTCAGAGGTTGCCAAATATCAGTAGTAGTCACTATCAGTAGGTGTATTTGGCACATTAAAATAAACCATGTCATTATTCTAACTGAACCAACTTGCCATAACACAGGAATGTTTGTCAATTTTAACTGTTGATGATGACACCTGTCATCACTAGCAATTAGGTCAACAATGAGGTCATGCCTGGCAATGCAAAGGCTTTTGCATGCTTGGCAGCCATTAATGATACGTGCCACTGACTCCAGTTGATGTGCATTGGTGTGCATAATACACACACACACACACACACACACACACACACACACACACACACACACACACACACACACACACACAGTATGTATTCTACTTGTTACATAATCATTCTAGCACAATTATCATTTTACTACATACATGACAGCAAGCAAATAAACACACAATAGTGGTGAAACGGGGTAGGAGAAGGGACAGTAGTCAGGGTTTATCTGAATTATGAATTTTACATGAATAGGAAAATCAACTGTCTAACAATGTATTTGACAAACAGGGTATTTTCAATTTTGCAGTTACTGTTCTTGCCTTTGTGGGGCAACAGACCACTGTTGACACATCAACAGTGACGATGTAAATGTGCAGCACGCTAGGTGGCGATAGAATGCTTTGGGTACAAATATTTCATTTCCTGTCCTTCCACAATCCGCGTGAGATGCGTGTGGTTCCCAACAAAACCTGAGACATTCTACGGATAAAATAACACAATATTTAAACGTGTTTATGCGGATTCACTTGAAAACTCATAGCTAGTAATGTCTGGAATACCACCTGATTCATGGCAGCCACCCACGGTAGCGGTGGATACAACGTAGGTATCTTGTTTAGCTAAGTTGGCTAGCTAACTAGCTACTGAATGAATGGACAATGTTTCTAGAGTGTGTCAATTGTTGTTAGTCACCTACAACCTGGGTACATATAATGGCTCTACCGAACCTGTACTGGCTGACTTTATTGACTCAGGAACACGTTATATTGCAGTGCACATATGACTCTGTAATAACTATTGTTTTCTGTGCAACGAACATCGTAATTACTTAGTTAGCCCTAACCATAATAACCGTAAATTCAGTGTTCAATAATGAGTCAATATAGTACTTGCTATTATCTACACAGTATATAAGCACTGCAATGTAAAGTAGTATTCAGACCCCTTCACTTTTTCCACATTTTGTTATGTTACAGCCTTATTCTAAAATGGATTCAATTCATTTTTTTCCTCATCAGTCTACACACAATACCCCATAATAACAAAGCGAAAACAGGTTTTTAGAAATGTTTGCTATTTAAAAAAAACAACTGATATCACATGTACATAAGTATTCAGACCCTTTGCTATGACACTAGAAATTGAGCTCAGGTGCATCCTGTTTCCATTGATCATCCTTGAGATGTTTCTTCGACTTGATTTAAGTCTACCTGTGGTAAATTCAATTGTTTGGACATGATTTGGAATGGCACACACCTGTCTATATAAGGTCCCACAGTTGACAGTGCATGTCAGAGCAAAAACCAGGCCATGAGGTCGAAGGAATTGTCCGTAGACCTCCGAGACAGGATTGTGTCGAGGCACAGATCTGGGAAGGGTACAAAAAATGTCTGCAGTATTGAAGGTCCCCAAGAACACAGTAGCCTCCATCATTCTAAAATGGAAGAAGTTTGGAACCACCAAGACTCCTAGAGCTGGCCACCCGGCCAAACTGAGCAATAGGGTGAGAAGGGCCATCGTCAGGGAGGTGACCAAGAACCCAATGGTCACTCTGACAGAGCTCCAGAGTTCCTCTGTGGAGATGGGAGAACCTTCCAGAAGGACGACCATCTCTGCAGCACTCCACCAATCAGGCCTTTATGATTCCAGACGGAAGCCACTCCTCAGGAGTTTGCCAAAAGCCTCCTAAAGGACTCTTAGACCATGAGAAACAAGTCTGATGAAACCAAGATTGAACTCTTTGTCCTGAATGCCAAGCGTCACGTCTGGAGGAAACCAGGCACCGCTCATCACCTGGCCAATACCATCCCTACGGTGAAGCATGGTGGTGGCAGCATCATGCTGTGGGGATGTTTTTCAGAGACAGGTACTGGGATAATAGTCAGGATCGAGGGAAAGATGAACAGAGCAAAGTAGATCCTTGATGAAAACCTGCTCCAGAGTGCTCAGGACCTCAGACTGGGGCGAAGGTTCACCTTCCAACAGGACAACGACCCTAAGCACACAGCCAAGACAATGCAGGAGTTTCTTCGGGACAAGTCTCTGAATGTCCTTGAGTGGCCCAGCCAGACCCCGGACTTGAACCCGATCGAACATCTCTAGAGACCTGAAAATAGCTGTGCACCGAAGCTCCCCATCCAACCTGACAGAGCTTGAGAGGATCTGCAGAGAAGAATGGGAGAAACTCCCCAAATACAGGTGTGCCAAGCTTGTAGCGTCATACCCAAGAAGACTTGAGGCTGTAATCGCTGCCAAAGGTGCTTCAACAAAGTACTGAGTAAAGCGTCTGAATACTTATGTAAATGTGATATTTCAGTTTTTTATTTTTAATAAATTAGCAAACATTTCTAAACCTGTTTTCGCTTTGTCATTATGGGGTATGAGGGAAAATTTTAATTTAATCCATTTTAGAATAAGGCTGTAACATAACAAAATGTGGAAAAAGTGAAGGGATCTGAATACTTTCTGAATGCACTGTATATAAATGGCTCATCTCATGTTTCAGAATGGGTACAATTGTGGTTGAGCTGTACTGGAGACATGCTCCCAAAACCTGCAAAAACTTTGCTGAGTTGGCCAGGAGAGGTTACTACAACAATACCAAGTTCCACCGGATCATCAAGGACTTTATGGTCCAAGGTGGAGACCCCACGGGAACAGGTGTTTTTCAGACATATCTCGGGACTAGTCTACACTGACACTTCACTGTACCCTCCCAACAATGTTCATATTTTGTCACTGTATACCACAGCATTTGGGTACAAAGATACTTTTCCACTTGCTCTGGTGGTATATCTGTCTCTCCTAATTCTAGTGTATTTCATATAGTCAGTACTTGAGGGACACATCCACTTATTAAAAAAATTCCTCATTCAAAATGTTGTGTGATGCTTTTCAGGCCGTGGGGGTGCCTCCATATTTGGTAAACAGTTTGAAGATGAACTTCATCCTGAACTGAAATTCACAGGTAACTATATAAATTAAGTCAGAAATGACACAGCCAAAGTGTGGTCAGGGATTTGTATTGAAAATACAGTTTCTGGACCTCTTAGTAATACTCTCTTTGGTTTAGGTGCTGGGATTCTGGCTATGGCCAACGCAGGACCAGACACCAACGGAAGCCAATTTTTCCTGTCTCTGGGGCCCACTCAGTGGTTGGATGGGAAGCACAGTATTTTTGGGAGAGTGTGCCAAGGTATCGGAGTGGTGAACCGCATTGGCATGGTGGAGACAAACACACAAGACCGGCCTACTGATGACATCAAAATACTCAGGACAAATGTACCCAACTGAGAGTCCTGGTTTGCTCTTTTTTTATTTGTACAATAATTGCATCTTGGAATATTTTGTTTGTTTTGTAATAAAACAGCTTTGATTATGTTTGTCTCTTGAACCAATTGAATATGTCTGTTTATGCAGGCCTATATGAACACAGCAGGCTATCCAATGTACCAACTGTAACTCACTATTAGTTGAATAAGTATAATAATCACTCACTCATGTTAATCTTTCCATCTGAGCAATAAACTCACACATAACTCCATCACATAAATGTGTATCATCAGTTAAACATTAAGGAGACAGGGTGAGTCATATTATGATTCAAAGTATTTGTTTTATTACATAAAGATACCAAAAATCATATAAAACAGGATTAGTTGGTGTATAAATGGTCCCCATAAATTGGTAAAATGATACACAATGTCAATCAATCCTCTATCATCACACAATGAATGTAGACAATGGGCATTATCATACAGTATAAAGATAACATTCTGCTTCTGCTAATGGCCACCAGAGGCCGCCATTGACTCTTATTCTTTTCCTTATTCACCTCATTTTAGTTATTGATTACACCTGTGCCTAGTTTCTAGTCCATTTTATAAGCCTGGCATATTCACCACCTGAGTGTTCAGTCATAAGCTTTCGCTCATGGATGTACCTGTGCTTTCCCTGTGAGTGCTTAAGTAAAGTTTACGTTCGATTTTTGCAACTTTGAGTCCTGCCTCCTTTCTGCACTTGAACCCCTCGTTACACAGCCTTTTCATAGCTCTCATCATCTCTGTCCAGAGGGCTGATCAACCAGGAGTTTACAATAGTTAAATACATTCCAGCTGTCCTAAAACAACGGCTAATCAACCACACATTAGCAAACAGGGAGAGAGAAAGTTAACATGATCTGACTATGGGATAACCTCATTATATATGATATATGATATAAATAGTATAATGTTATATAACTAAAAATAATACAGTTTCTTCATCAATGCAGTGCACTAAAAATATAAGATTAAATCTCATTGTAAATAAGAATGTGTTCTTAATTAACTTGCCAAGTTAAATAAAGTTAAAATAAAATAAAACAAATACAAAATATATCATGATGAGTACAACAAAATACACTTCACAACTGCAATCATACATCAATGAAACAATCTATTTTTACTTCAGAAAATGTATAAATTTTTTACTAAAAATATTCTAATGTGGTTAGAATATTTAAAATTCCTTATAAAATTCCAAAATTGAATTGAATAATATTTTTCCCATGATCACCACAAAAACTCACCCCTGCCATTCTTGTAGCATAGATATGGAAACCTTCAAAAATTTCCAAGTCCAATAATAGCACCGGCTACAGTCAGAATAAACTGAATTTTGTTAGCCTACTGGCCCCACTCCTGCACCCACAGTAGGGTTCCTTGCACAGGGAGATCCTCCTGTTTGAGAAGTCCTGCAAAATTTCACTAAATGATGGGAATTATTCACACACGCGTTAATAGCACATGCAAATACTGACAGTCTAATCTAGTCTATCCTATAGTATTTAAATAATTTATTTTTAATAAACATCTCAATTAAGAAAAACTGTTTTAATAGGATTCTGATTGAAGTAAAATCCTTCAAGACTTCAAAAACCAATAGGAAAACCCTCCCAAAAGGTTTCTAATAGAGGTGGTACAAAAAAAACGAATAGGATTTAGTGACTCCTATAGGATTCAATGGGATTACTTATGATTTCCAATAGGAAAAAAATAGTCCAATAGGATTCCAATATGATTTTGATAGAGGTGACACAAAATTGTGAGAATCAATAGAATCCTATAGGGAAAAATCACCAATCACCAATTTTTTTGACTAGTGTGTGTTGGCGCCCTGATATATCTTTGGTATTTATGTATGTGTCTGATTTGTGAAACCTCAGATGACGTAGCAGCTCTTCCAGAGACAGGCTGCATATAATAAACTTTCTTGTGTCAATGCATGTTATTTAAGTGGTTTATTCAAACTGCAGATAAATAACTTGACAGGATTAGCTTGGGACAGTGTTGAATCCAGTGATTGAGTAAGATTCATAATGATGTAACTATAATCTGAAAGAAAAGATGGATGATACATCAAAAACATTTGAATCTAGGAACACCACAAGGTAACCACGAGGTAATGGTTTTCCCATCACAGCAGCAATGCCGGGACATACATGTCTTAGACATTGCATGTCTTAAAAGGCTTACCTGTGAGAGTCTAAGTCGAAGAGTATGAAAACTGCCTGATTGTGCAGTTTGTTCTACACTTGACTGAGATTACTGTTTATATCTTATATCAGGTGCAGTGGTCCCGTGTCAGCTGATGAAGGGTAACCTCATTCTGGGGAGGTTGTGTTTGAAGTAATAGCATGTGTTCATAGTCTGGAGTAAACATGCTTACTGTATGATTTACAGTGAGGTGTAAGGTCAACTATGCGGGTAACAATGACTGTGAATGAAAAGACACTGTATGACTAAATAAATATGTACAGTCTGATCTTTGTTGCAGAGGTTATTTTTCAAATGAATGATAAATATGCGTCCCCAACAACACTTTTTATTTTAAATCTCAAGGCTCAATCAATTTCAAATGTTTATCAATTTCATGTGCTTATCACGTTTAAATGAATGAATAAAGATATTTAGCAGAAAATTACACCTATAGTAATAAAAAAGGATCAATCTGCATCATGATGAATGTACAGAGTAACATTAACCATTTCGGCAAGGTTATTTTTAAGGTCATGGATAACTGTTTGGCTGGACCCCAGACCCCTACTGTGCTGTAATGCAACAGCTTATGTTTCATCAAGTCAAACTGGATAATACATCCTGGCGACTGCCATATGAGACAGAATTATTGATCTAGAAAAATAGATAAGAGAATGTTTTCTCACAATGTCAAACTAATTTCATTGATGTCTTATGATGAGTCAAGTTCTTGGAAATACCTTTACACCTTTGGTTTGTATTTATAATATATATTATAACAACTACTCCCACTTAGCTTAAATGAGCTACACATGAAGCCTATGCAGCATAGCTCCCTACCAATGTTTTGATTGGCTATGGTATTAGTGTATTGATTTCTCCTGGCCAGTATGGCCACTCTTTTGTCAAATCATAGCTCATTACAGAAAGTAGACAAATCATGTCAAAAGGAAATATTTATGATTACCTGTTCACTTAACATGTCAAGATCTTGTCTCAATAGTCTAGAGTCTAGATAGCCGATTTTGTGATTGAAACAAGCTAGTACCAATGATTAGTACGAGAAAACTAATAAAGAAACAGCTCATTTTAATTGCAGTTTCGACTCAGGCCACAGGGGAGCCAGATTTCATGTGTAGTTCCTTTGATCAACTGGATTAAAAGCATTTGTAAATCTTTGGTTCCCATCTCTGTGCTTATGACTGATATTGTAATGATGTGTTGTTGGAGGAGTGGACCCAATAGAAGGGACCAGCTATGGCAATGATTGGCAGACACAAAATAATGAGTAGTATGGCTGTTTACAAAAAGCAATCTGAGGTTGCAATCATACCCACATTTCAAACAAAGGAAAAACAAATCACCGGTAGTATGACATTTTGTCATACATAACACAACTGTAAATGGACAGTGTCAATGGACATTTTCAAATCACACAGAATCAAACTTGAAAGGGGTACTAAAATATGTCATGGTTACAAAAAAATCACCCATCCTACTTTAAGTAAATGTTACCTTTCATATATAGTGAAGGACTTCATAAATCCTTAATAAGGCCTTTATGGATGTTTTGAAATTCATTCACAAGCAAATGTTATGCAATATAAAGGGTGGCAAACAGGTTATGGTGGTAAAGCACCAGAAGAAAGGACCTATAAAAGCCCTTTATTTTGCATTAATTTGCTTATAAATGATTTGTGAAGCATATATGTAGGTATTATATTGAACTCACTTGCCGGTTCCCTCTTCTTTATTGAAATCAGTTCCCATTATTCTATCCTTGCCATGCACTCACTAAACAGCTAAAAAGTATCTAAAACAATGCAGCAGCAGAAATAGTCCTATGAAAAGCCCTATACAAAAAATATGACTGCTGTCTATCGTCCAACATATTTGTTAGGCATAAGATTAATTAACCCACACATAAAGTGCTTGGAGATCAAAAGGCCTGGGTGAACACAATCCATTAATATCATTTTAATTCTTGCAAATATTTCTCACATGGTGTGGGCTGTTTCATTGTTTCATATCAAAGTACTACATCATGTATGAAATTAACAGTTATCAAATTTGTATCTCTAGCTCAACTCCACCACTTCCCTTGTACTCATTTGAGGGAGGAATTATAGTAGGGTCTGGGTTCAAAGGGCATCGCTCAGGACTTTGCTTCAGGTTGAGGGTCTTGTCGATTTCAGGGCGACAAAGCTGTTTGATGCACTGTGGAAGTAGGTCGTCGATATAACACAAAGAAACATACATTTCTCTTCTAAAAAAGAGGGATCATCTAAAAATGTCAGTAATATCATTGCAACATTGGATCATTGCAAAACTAAAATATGTATATTGAAATATGTATATTTTTAGGGCATTTCTGCTTCATTGGGATAGAGACAGTAGAGGTTGACAGGAAGGATGGGTGACATGCAAGACAGGTCGAGGGTCGGAATTGAACCAGGAACCTTGCGATTATGTGGTATGCGCATTAGTGTGTTACGCCACGAAGCGATCATTGCAAAACTAGAAGATTTCAGACAATATATTTTTGGTAATTATCTATAGCCATGATAAGAAAAAGGCATTTTTGATGGCCTCTAGTGAAATATCGCAGATCATTTTATCATCATACATTTTGGTCTAGAGCATGTGAATTAAGTCACAAATTTACGCTAGAAATTAGTTTGCCTGAAATTAAGCAGGTTATTTGTTGCCATAATTTCTGATCCGGTGAAGCCTGCTGTGAGAAATATTATTGATAAGTGTTTTTAGACATAATACTGCAGTATGTTTATAACAATGTATGGTAAGGCAGGTTGTGGAAATTTAGTGAGTATTGTTGCTGGGCAAAACAGGGTTTGAAGGTTGGAACTAGACTGTTGGAAACAGTACTTGTGGAACCTGTTATTGACAATCTCCAAATCGCAGACATCCCTATCTTTGATTGTGTTTTTTAAGGAGGAATGTTGCTGAGCTGCGTCTCAGAGATTTCACTGAACTTTTGTTTGGAGTGTCTCTCTGTTTGCAAGTGAAATAAAGTCATATTGTGGCTTGAACAAGACCTTTGGCTCTTGAATCTCACCTTTGCTGAAATAAAATACTACTGTGGAGAATTTCCACGACAACTTGGGGGTTCGCCTGGGATCCCTAACCTAAGTGTTCCGCCTGTCTACCAACAGGCCAACTGTGCACGGCCAGAGACTGGGTCCTGGAGCCTAAATCCTCCCCCTGAGGGTTAGAACCCGCCAGGGTTGGAGTGAAGGGCTCCTGAAAGGAGAAAGGGAACGTGACTACTCAGTTTAGAGTCCCAAATAAAGATTTGGGTTAGAGCACCCTGGGAACAGGTGGGCCGATGGGCTTATTAACATTTGTGTTGAGTTGGGTCCCACTGTTAATCGAGAATAGATACAAGGTCTGAACACATTTTGTGTCAATATTAAGGTAAAGAACTGACAAAGACGCCACAATAACTCCAAATGGGAAAAACAGTTAATAAAGCAAAGTGTCCGCCTGTCCGCTTGGAAGGGTGTGCAAAAATAATGTCTGAAAAATGGACGTGAACAATTGCCAATGTGGGAAATGTTAGGTATTACCTACATTGAGTAAGTACCTTGAGCTCTAAGAGCTGATTCAAGATTTGACTAAAGTTAGCTCTATAACTCATTGAGCCTAGTACTATCTGGAACACCACACCGCTTTCAAATTCTTTACATTCTCTATACATTTAGCTAAAAATTCTCTTCTATCAAATGTAATTGATAACATTTACAGCACACTTACCTGCCAGGTAGTCCCTTTAGTCTGGGAAACCTTAAACATGATCCATAGGGGCACAAGGAAAACACAGAAGAGCCCAAGGAACCAACCTAATGCGTATGCCCAGTCTGGGTACACATAGGTCTTGTTGAACTTTAGAGGCTTGTACTTCACAACAGAAAAGATGAAGGTACCCTAAAGGAAACACATATATGCATATCATTCTGTAATTCAGGTAAAATCATTGCATTTAGCAATCATGCAGCATATTGTCAGTGATATGATTGTTGTTGTTCAAGAAAGATTTATCGATTATCTGAGACCCAATCACTCACCAAACAGACTATAGGAGTAACGTAAAGCCAGAAGTACTTCATTAATGGCCAGGGACGATACCCTATCATATCTTCAATATTGTCATATAGACGATCCGCACCTGTAAATGTATAACACAACATTCTATTCAAACCTCCACTTAAATTCAGAAAATGTAATAACATTTTCATCAAATTATTAATTTAAATGGCACAACATTTTTTGTGAGCATTCTTAGTTTTGAATCAAAGTTTATTTATTCTATTAAAGTAGAATTTACCAATAATGGAATTCTTACTGTAGGTAAGCATGGACAGAATGTACACGTGGAAAATTGGCATTTAGAGACACATTATGGATATATAAGTAGCACCTCAACTTATGTTCCACATAAATCATTCAACAAGGTCCCACAACAGGGAAATCTCATTCCTAGAAATGCTGTGACACCTGGGGGGTTTTAACTCCTTTCTGTAAAGATGAAGTAATTCAACATTGATTTGACATGCTCTTAATAATAATAATAATAATAATGTATACTTTATTGATCCCCAAGGGGAAATTATCTTTTTGCACACTCCGAGACAGCACACACACAGCACAGTACCACAGCACAGCACACTCTTAGGGAGAACCGAGCTCTGGGCTCTATAGCACAGGGTCAGCCACCGACAGGCCCCCCTGGAGCAGTTAGGGGTTAAGTGCCTTGCTCAAGGGCACAACGGCAGTGGTGGTAGGATACCTTAGATATGATGCCAGCAACCCTCCAGTCACTAGCTCACATCCGGTGAGGATCGAACCAGCGACCTTCCGATTGCTGGCTGACCTCTCTAACCTCTAGGCTACCTGCTACCTGCCCCCCCCCCCCAAAAAAGATTTAAAATAAAAAATATTTTAAATGACTATTTGCCAGAGCCTCACCTGCGCCATTGCTTAAGCTTGATCTCCCCGAAAGGAATAGTAAACCAGCTGAACCATTAAGTATATGGTTATAAAACAAGTACTTGCATTTCAAGCATGATCTTGCAGCACATATTCTGCTAGTAAACCAGTTCATAATTGCATTTTTGCATTTAATATTTCAAACACCTGAGAGATCAATTCACATGTCAATTGACAGAGGAGAGTCACATGTACACTGGCATAGCAATGACTCCCATAGCCCCCGGGAGTCGGAGAGCCCCGAGTATCAGACAATCATCTACAGTGTAAGGGAAATGGGAATAAATCTGGTGATATGTAAATTGCGCCTCTCTCTCTTTAATCCCCATTTGGGTTTTATACACAATTATAAAGGTATTGATTTTTAGACACTGTTAGGTTGTTGTGTTGATCTCTCTTTGCATTGTGTGGGTCCAATGTTTTTGTTGTTCAGGGGGCTTTGGGATTTAACCATGCCAACCTTATGCTGATGTGTAGACTTGTATGAATTTAACTTGCCTTTCCCATGCAATGTGATGGCTGTCAATTAAATTGACGTCCATTACATTGCATGAGAAAGGCATTCTGGTTTGAAATAAAGGCAGAGGGGTCATGAAGGCAGAAAGCTAATTGTCCTCCATGATGTTATTGCGAGAGAATCTCAAGGACTTACCATAAATCCACCCGATCGCTATCGACTGACAGACAGAGAGAAGAAGGAGATTGTTGCCACTGCACACATAATGGTCAAAAAGTTGGAGATAATACAAGCCCCCCTGCAAGAGAGGAGAAAGGATCATATAGCCTTTGCCTGCACTTTGTAAAACAGTGAACAATATGCTTCCAAGTGACATTTATTTTTACTTTGTTGAACTAGTTAGACATAGTAATGCACTGGTTAGACCATACTAATGCAGCAGGGATAATGTGAGAGAGATTCTAGTGATCCACACACCTCTGTGACCAGGAGGAGACCCAGAAAGAAGCAGACAGAGCAGAGGGCAAGCAACAGCAACTCTCGACGGTACCCTCTCCGAAACACAGTGGGGAACATGTCTGTCACTGAGGTCATCAGGCACTCTAGACTGACAAACTGTTACAGAGGGGCAAAATCATAGTCTACTCTAAACCATGATCAACAATAAGCTCAACCTCTTTACACCAAGCACACTGATTATAAAATGTTCTCATGAGAATAGTTTAATAGCTGTAATAAACAACAAATGATACTGTACAGTATGTAGATGTCCAACTACAGCTGCCCAAATGGCCCAAAGCTGTGTCGTAGTCTCACCTGTGTGTCCGCACCCAGCAGGATGACCATGACAAAGAAGCATATGGACCACAGCTGGGGAAAAGGCATCATGGCCACTGCCCGAGGGTAGGCAATGAATGCCAGGCCAGGACCTGTATCAATGTGCACAGATTAATTTCATGTCACTTCTCAGATATCAATGAGGGGATTGAAGTTGCCTCCTGAATAAAATGTTTCACCACTTGCATTACATGTTTTAAGAACTAAGGACCTCCCTTTGTGCTTTATATAATATGTTAACACTCCTGGCAAGAGCACCCACACACCACGTCTGTTAACTCTTATCATGCCTATGATCTATGGAATTAGTTGCACTGTAGTCTTACCAGATGCTGCCACTTCTGATATGGGCAGTCCCTGTTCATAGGACATAAAGCCCAACACAGAGAAGATGGCAAACCCAGCCACAAAGCTTGACCCACCATTCACTAAACAGAGAATAAAGGTGTCCCTAAAAGAGAAAAAATAAGATTAGCGCAAAACCCACATATTGCACCCTGACTAGAGGCAGGACACACCCAGTGTTAACACTGAGGAGCCGCCTTAACAGAGTCTGTCTGTTTCTCTCGTTTAGATGCTAGGATAAAGAACTTCCTGTGAGAAGCGCATCCCAGAGATAGGAACACTGTATGGGACATTACGAATTAAAGACATTAATGGCTTATTAAAGAGTCTGCATTGTAACTCACTGCGATACACTTGAGAATCTTTGTCAGCTACTATAGTATACAGCTCTGGTAATGCCATCAAATCATAGACATAGAAAATACTGTATGCAATACCCCAAAAATGGTAGATAATTTGTTTGATGAAACGTTTGAAAATGTATTATTATCTTATATATCATAGTCATTGCTATATGATTAAACAAAGGTGATATAAAGAAAAAGGAAAATAATAGAAACACTCACTTATAACAATCATTATTGTACTGGTTGTAACTGCCCAGTGCAGTCAGACTCCCCTGACAGATGCCAAAGGAGAAGAGCACCTGTGCCCCAGCATCCATCCATACCTACAATGGGACACAGAACATACATCATTGATATGCATTAAACAGTGTTCAGTAGAAAATCACTAATAAAACCTGCTCACTCGTTTCCCTAATGTTCCTGGTGTTGAATGTATTAATTGTTTCTCTCTTACTTACTTGTGGGTCAACCAGTCGTGCCGGGTCAGGATATAGATAGAACTTCAACCCATTGATGGCTCCTGGTAGTGTGAGTCCCCGGGCCAAAAGAACCACCAACATCACATAAGGAAATGTTGCTGTGAAGTACACCACCTATCAAGAGGGATAAGGTCACATTCTTACCATTACAGACATACAGTATAATGCCTTGTATCACAAAACATTGTCTCACTAAGTCAGACTCTCCATTCTGGGGTCTAAGATTACACAAAATATGACTTAATGAAACATAGTGATTGGATCTCATAAGTCTGATTAATCAACTATTCATGAACTCTATCTGACATAATTATAAGGCATTGACAAGTATTACAAAAGGCCAATAAAGAATAATCAGTCTGTTAGACAAATTGGCATACTCAGTTCTCATGGCACGAGGTCTAGTGTGGCTGCCTTTGCAACTTCTCATTGTGCCAAAGAACAGCTGATGTTTTATCACTACATACCAAATTGCACACAACATTACCTCTGATTAGTCCAACTAGAATGACACAGCAGGAAATAAAGACAGGAAAACACTAAATAATACATGTCATGGCTCAATTGGCTGGGATCAGTGTTAATTCTGACAACCCATATTTTATGTCGCTATTGTACTTACCAAGTCATATAAAGATAAGACGGCTGTTTGTAACGTCTCATCCTGTTCCTTAGTTTATGTTTGTCTTTGTTTCATGTGATTCATTTTTTGTTTCCTGTTTGTTTTGTGTTCCTTACCTTGTCTCTCATTTCAGACACTTCACCACCTGCCCTTGTGTGTTTCCCACCTGTGTGATTGTCTACCCCGCCCTGATTGGCTTCACCTGTTCCTCATCATCCTTCCCTGTGTATTTAGTCTGTGTGTTCCCCTCTCTCTGTGCCAGTTCGTCTTTGTACTTTTGTCAATACCTTCCAGCGTTTATGCCTTTTTGCCTACTCCTCATCGGATTATCTGCCTGCCTTTTTTGAACTGCCAGCCTGTACCGACCCCTGCTTTTTGGAATTAAAGACTGTTCTTTTGGATTTTAGTTGAGTCCTCTGCCTGCGTATGTTGTAGTAAACCAGCCAATAATCCTTTAAATGGTGTCTCTCATAAACTTTATCGTCAAAACAGTCTTTTTTGTTTTGTTTTACAGATAATAAGACAATCCAGCATTATTCATCTTGAACTACTTGATCCTATCTCCTCTTCCGCTTTCGTCCTCACAGATATACCTTTCCAGTGGACTTCACTCCCTTCCAGACGCAGAAGTAGCACAGTGTCCAGGCCAACAAGAGGCATAAAGCCAGCTCCCAACGCAGACTACCAATGTGGTCTATCCCTTTGGAGATGCTCAACACCCTTCTCCTGAAGAGAGAGCAAACAGCATCTCAACACATTTGAACACCACTTCATCATGACAGACAATGAGATGATACTTGTATGCATGATACAGTATCTCAATATGAATCAAAAACAGCTGTACACTCACAACAGTCTGGTAAATGACCCTCAAAAGAGTGGTATCGAGAGAAAGAATGTGATAACAGCACCTCAGACTACAAAAAAATCATTCCTGGGAATAACACCTTGTCCAAAACTACGCTGTAATCCACTTTAACATTTAACGCAACCGAAATGCTAAAGTGTATTACAACATAACAAAATGACTTTTCAGAAATATAATGCAGGCAAAGTATTCAAATAGGGATTATTTCATATTATGAGTTGGATTGGAGCGTCTGCAAGGTGTTTTGGACATGTTATCGGAATTAAATCCGCTACACCCAGACAGATTTAAACAAAGTGTACATGATTTGCATAATGGTAGATGTAGATGACACTTACTCCCAGAATTCTGTTGCAGGTGATGTGGCATTTACAGGCACTGTCCAATTGGATGACATATTCCTCTTGTCAAATTCAACACATGCATCTGTGGTAGAAAATAAATGATAAAAGAGAGAACATTTAGATAATTAAGATGATATTTGGACATGGAATGTTTATTTTTACGAATCAACATACACTCCAGGGTTTTATTTTATATATTTTATATATCTTGTCAAAATCAATCAAGTTACCATTGGTACAATTGAATGAGAGTATAAAATGGTCCATGTTTTGGAGCTACCTCTATAGCAGTTCCTGTCCTTTGTAACTGGGTGACCCCTATGCTCCACAGGAGTGCTAACATAATATAAGCTGGAAATGAAAACCTTTACTTTGGACAGATTTCTATCAAAGAAAAAACATGTGTATTGGAGAAACTCAGGTGGGCTGATCAACTTGGCATAACAATTAATTATAGATAGATTATTGAATAATATTACTTCAAGATGCAGGATTGTAAACAATCACTTATATTGTAGCTTCAAAAATATGTTCAAAACTCCCATGATGTCACAGACTGTCTGAGTTCTGTCTATGAATTTGAGAGTTGTAACATTTCTCCAAACCCATCTACTTTATGCGGCAGGGCTGACGTTTTGTTGTTTTTCGAATTAAGGATTGTGGCTTTAATACTACGATTTGGGAAGGGAATGCTAATCCTATATCTGTGCAGAAGGCCAATCTCATATCAGAGCAGTGGGTGACAGCCATGCTTTTCTGAATAGAAGTGAATAGAGTGATTGAAGCCCAAAGTCAATGTAATGAGCACACTGCATACAACAAGTGGCCAACTAATGCTTTACTCTGTCAATGTAAGACTATGAAAATACATGGAAATACAGTAGGAGAGCATTATGATTTTATCTATAACATCAATCTATTTAAAACCATCTAATTATTAACAATTAAATAATACATCACTAGCATTAAAATCATTGAAATGGTCCCAAATTAACCATTCCCCACGCTCCCCTCCCCAAGGCAGACTACCTGTGTTCCAGGCATTTCTGCAGCTGGCCCATGGCACCTCGGCACTGAAGGAATGAAACAGGTAAAAGAACGCCCAGGCTTGGATGATGATGTATGATACTGCAGCATAGGCAATAACCACCTGTGTGGCATAACCAATCCCTAGAATGGCAGATAAACACAGGGTTTCTTGTTAACATGTTGTGCTTTATCCACTCAGATCAGTTCCTTGCTTTTCGCTTTTTTACAATATTTTTTATTCAAATTAATTTGCCCAGTTAAACTTTTTACCTGCCCCGTAATGGGTTTAAAAATAAATAGTAGTTATGCAATTCCACTAAATAAGAAGCAACCTTCAAAGAGAGGGCAGAAGTGTCTCCAGCAGGTAATGCAGCCCTGAGATGTGTACTGTCCCATGGCAGTCTCCAGTAGAAACATAGGAATCCCACAGGAGAGCAGGAACAGGACATATGGAACCAGGAAAGCACCTGTGGGTTATAAGCCTCAGGTGATGCACATGCCAAGAGTTGATGTAATTTGGACTGAGACAAAACACATAAATCATCCACAGACACTATGTTCCCCACTTACTGTACCATATTCCAACTTTATTAGTATCAGTATTTAGATATAATTGGAACCAAGACTGATATCATCAAGTATCCAAATTAGTAAAGAGCTAACAAGGTTATTCTTTGTTGACATTGCAGTCAAGTGGACCACAGTACTGACCTTGTAGGAAATAATACAAGCAAAAGGCTGTCATGAAGTCTGCTGGTCCCTGCTAGGGTTCCTTACCTCCTCCATTTTTGTAACACAGGTAAGGGAACCTCCACAGGTTTCCCAGCCCCACCAAGGTTCCCGCCACAGCCAGCAGGAACTCCAACTTGTTAGCCCACTGGCCACGTTCCAGTAGCAGCTGGCCCTTTTTCACTATATTGATGTCCTGAGCAGGGGCTTCATGATTACTTTCTTTAGGGAAATTCCTGGGCATGGTCACAAACACATATAGTGTTCAGATTAAGGCTATGAAAAACTTTATAAGGTGGTTGGCTTGAAGAGCACTAAAACTGAGAATATTTATAGAGAAGCACAGAAATCTAAGAAATTACCAAGAGCAGGGAAACAGGTTGCCGAGATACACCAGTCCTGTGGTATTCTCACGAGTATCTTTGAGGAAGTTCTAATTTTGCATCCATTGTTCTCACAATGTGTAAAAGCCTAAAACTACTCAGCTGACCCTTATTTGGCACCCATAATAAGCTTAATTTATTTACTGTTGAACTTAAGCATCTAGGATTATGAAGAGTGGATTTCTTTTTTCGTCAGCTAGATTTTAAGTTATAGCTTAGCACTAAAAGATAGAAACTAGTACTGATACTGTCTACACAACAAACACATATTAAAGCACTTACCTCTCCATCACGAAAGACTCTTCTCCCCTCCCCCAAGGGGTCTAAGCAGCAACAACAGACTGATCAGTATTCCCCTCAGCCAGGGTGCTCCTCAGCTGCTGTACAATGGTAAGATGTCATGAGTAGACCCACGGTAAGAAACTAACTCATTTTTGTTGATAGCTCCATGTCTCTCACAATGCTAAATAGCCTTCAGTGATGGAGTATTATGGCAATGAAAACATGGATACTGATAGTCAGGTTTCCTGTTAATCTGTTATGATAAAAGCTGTGTACAGGACTTCCTTGTTGTACTTTTCCACTGGGACAGAGTAGCTAGGGTCATTGAGATTGGCTCAGTTGCTAACAACTAAACCAAATCAGCTGAGCCGTCTTTGGTATGTCAGAGCTCATAATTAGGCTTTAGTTATTTGGTAATTGGGAAATGTTGATCAAGAAGTGTTCATAATTGAAGCATATTTAGTGAATATTTCAACCTTTCTTTGTAAACCGAGAACATCATTTGTTGTTTAACCAATTGTTTAACCAATTATGGTGAGGTATTTTGAATTGAAGTATACACTTCGGATACATTTCACATTAAAGAAAATCAATAATGTAGGCCTTCTGTTGTAGTAGTGCATGTGCATTTCAGCATAAAATGTCTTCAGGTCATACTTTCATTGTTGCCAAAAAGTTGATAGGCTATAGGTTTATAAGCTTGTGTCATGACTGGTTACGTGTGTCACTTTGGAAAAACATTTTAAAGTACAGGTAAAGTAACCTATAGGACTTCAATGCTCATATCACATACTATATAGTATAATATGCATGACCTAATCTTTTGTTGAGCATCTTGGGTTCTTCCGTTACCAGTACATTCATGAATTATTCAGCCTAAGATCACTTTAGATCGCAAGGGTCTTATATTACTGACACCAAACGGAGTAAAAACAATAAAAGCTCTGCTTTATTTGTGAGAATCTTCTTTTGACACAATGGTTCAATCGCCATAAAACAAGACAGACATACCAACGTAACAAGACAACTAAGACAACTATATAAGGCATATAATTACAGCTTGCTGAAAAATCTATTACTAACAAGACCATGCTTGCTGTACATCAAATCATAAAACCGGTTACACAGGCAGACACCAAGTGCATGCTCAAAGTAGGATAGTAAACAATATTCACCTGTAAAAGCAGTCTTCAAATGAATGTCATGTTTTAATTTTAGGTTTTTAGGCAAAAAATAAAAAACATGACTATGTCTTCTTGAAATGTTTTTTCCTCCAATATCACTGAGGGCAATTTGATCAGGTACAGGCAGCTATTGATATTTTCCTCTAAGGGAAAGATTGTAAAATCCACTTTGGATTAAAATAGTCATCAAAATAACTTTTTCTTAAGAGTTGAATTTTAATGTTGACATGACATGTAGTCACATACATGGTTTTTGTACAAGCCCCGATCTTCAATGGTTTATACAACCAAAATTATACAACCATGCCTGCTTTGTATTGGGACAGGGGTGGAATGGGGAGGGGTGCAAATAATCTTGATTGCCAGACTTTACGGCTACAGCGTAATGATTTATCAGAATATATGCAATATTCAGAGATACACTCATCTGGCTCTGCAAGATTAGGGTGCAAAGAACATACAGTAATTATGCTGGTCATCTTCTCTATCAGAATGTGGGATGTCTTTTCCCCAAACGTAATGAAATGCTTAGAGTTTTTCTTTACATGATTCAACCGATGCACTGTAGCAAAATTAGCTTTTTTTCAGTTACTGTATATCTAATGAAGATATGAGAAGACCTTCACTGCATACCCATATATATGTATGTACATACATAGAGATACATACTTACAATAAATGCAAATATACGAAGAAACTTGGATTGCAAATTTGAAATTGAGACAAAAACTTGAACACTCACAATCTTTTTCTTTTTCAGCAAAGATAGAAACATTAAGCGTAGTCGCCCATCAGCTATACAGAGTCTCTCTACATTCATACCGCAGGTAAAATCAACACCAGGGTTGAGAGTCATTGGCATCTCTCATTGAGAGTCCTAGTACCTGGAGTCCCAGGCGTGTCCTGGCCTTGAGATTTGGCACTCAGTCATATTAGTGTACATCACAGTCATTTAGTTTGGCCAACCCAACCTTTATATTAATCAATACATACCATACCCATCACAAACATTATTACCACACACAGGTTCAACATGTTTTCATTGCTCTGGGCACATTTGACTAGAGCATTAGCATATGATAAGATGAAAATGGACCCCTGTTAGAATCACCCACTTGTAATTATCACACATGCATTCAATGGTAAAGAAATGAACGAATAAAACAAACTGTTAACAGAAACATGGTAATACAGCATGCAGCCATTGCGACATTTCATAGATTTTGAGCTACTGTTTATACCTTGGGAAAATATTGCACAAAGTGCTCTCTGTACCTATAGTGGCTTCTCCAGTGGAGAGAAAGGAACTTCATTTCCTACAACCGTTAGCTCTCTGGCAGGAGAGGCCAACACAAGTAACACACCAACTGTCAAATGGAACACACCATGACAAGGTGGCCTTAACTGGCTGGGTGTTTTTCTTTTTTGGAAATGCAAGGTAATCTTCACCATAAAATGAGGTTAAACATTGTATGGGGCAAAATTATTTAATTTATATAATTTCACATGTTAGGTGGGCTTTAATGCTTTAACAACAGAGCTTTTAGTTGGAATTACAGTTTGAAGTTTAAATTGTGTTTCAAGTTTTGGGGAGATGAAATAACAAGAGCCTCTTGATATGCACCCTGCCTTGGCTTGACAGTGCCTAACCCATCACTAGTACCACTAGAGCCTTGTCTATCTTCTGCCTACAGTAATAACTCAGAGGCATTAAGTGTTGTCTGTGCCAACAAAAACTCAAAATGTTGTCTGCATCCAATGACACATTAGCAGCTGCCAACAACACTGCTAATAAACATAGCCCATTGGAGTTAAAGGAAGAGGGAGTGAAATTACAAAGGGCATTAATGCATTATGCCCTTTGTAATGAAATTAATTGATAATAATCATTGAATGTAGAACAAATCAACCTTAAAACCTTCATAAACAGTCATGACTTCACAGAGACCCTCTATATCGGTGCAAAACACAGATATTTTGGGCATATGCCTCCTGATACATGGCCCTATAGGCTTCAACATTCAAGAGCTACAGTACATATCGTCCAGAGTGCTTGGCAACGGTCACTTATGGCACAGTTAAGTTTTGAGTAAGCGCAAATCTACTGTAATAGACAATCAAGAAAACATAAAACATATAATTTCTCATGTCTAATCTAAACACGCATTAGGGATGTTGTATCATCAACAAAGGGCCTGAGAAAGGAGTCTGACAATGGTGATTCACATAAAAACAGGGGTCAAATAAAATAGGCCTGCAGCTCTATACACTGTTCAAACGTCACACATTGGTCTGAAACATCATCTCCATCAGTACAACTCTATTCAACCATTATTGCGTAATGTAAACACCCTTCAAATGTATCATGAAAATATATGTGTACAAATGGATATCCCTGTCCGAAAAATGTCCCCGTAGACATCATCTATTTCCATCAGTTCAAATAAGCAGTTAATATGAACACTCAAGATGAGGATTATAGTTGGTAGGCCTGTGCTTCAGCTACTTTACTCACTAGACAGCCAGATTGTAATGAAAACAATGCTTGGAGTGTAAAGCATTTGCCTAATACAGGAGAAATAACTCTTTAGAAATAACTATTTCGACACTGATAGTTCAGAGGCAGTAAGAGGGAGTAAGACAGTGCTAGTTCTATTACCAAACAATATAGCAAAAAGTCCTGCATAGGCTCCAACACATCAACATCTTTCTACCGTGACAAGTATCATACTGTTTAAATATGTATATAGCAGCATAAAACCACTGGAGTTGTGATTACCAGATTACTAGATTTACCAATCCTTTGTCTCACTCCAATATGGCTGTCAATGTGGATGAGGTGAAATGTGTCATTCTTGCCCTTTCTTGTCCAGTTTACCTGGAACAAACTCACTCATTTTGTGACATTTGAGTCTCCTAGCCCTCAGGTTTTCTACAAATCCTAATGGCACATCGATTTGATTTATCATGTTCATACAGTTAACAGTAAAGATTTGGCACTTTAATATGTTAATACAGTCTTTCTTATTCAGAAAATAATTACAGTCATAATGGTAATACAAAGGTATCCAGTGGTATCGTCAGGTGATACTTTGGTCTCTACTCTGGATTACAAAAAAAAAGGTCATCACATCTTTGACTAGACAATACCAATAGGATAATAGACAACTAATTGAATAAATAAATAAATAAGAAAATAAATAAATAAATATCATCACCCGAATGCTCACTGCATGACTTTCCATAAACAGCTAACATTGAAAACATACTGATATATTCCCCTTTAAGTAGACCCTCTGTGATCAGAGAGTATCACTCTGATAAGTAGTAAAATAGTAAACCTCTTGGCCTCTCTACTTTTTATGTGAGGTTATGAGATTCATGCCATTATTACAGGTAACCAACATCTACTCTGAAAATAAACAAATTGGTCTCTACAATGTTGGAAAAGAACATCCAAAAAATGTTTGGCCCAGTGTGATGTAACCACTTCATCCAAGCTGGTCACAACCCTAGGTCAGAGGAGAGGGAGTACGAACGGTAGGAACTTCAGTGGCCATCGTCTGAGCCAAAGGTAAAAAGTGCAAAGGTAACCACAGTCAAGACTCGAACCATAGTTTATGAACCAAACTGGATATGGATTTCTTATATATGTGGAATAATATGCAGAGTGCAATGAACAGAGATGACCTGCTTACCGCCTTTTAGATGTGTGTGGGGTGGAGTGGGCGGGGGCTGAGGATCCAGTCTTACTACACTGTGTCATGTATGCTATCAGGGCACAGTATTATTCCCACTGTAAATTGACTTTCAATTTTCAAGGATATTCAATCTTGAGCAGAGAGAAAATCTATTCATTCCAAACTCTGCTATGGGTTCTTTCTCAGCCAACTATGTTAGGACGTAAAATTACAATTCCAAAGGATCATGTGCAAACCGTACCAATCTGTAATAATTCCTGAGGGCAGATAGTTATACATATTTCATCAACTGTCCTTTCTACCCATCGCAGGGGAAGAGGTACTTGTACTATAAGCTGAGGAATGCACATCAACATTAATTCGAAAGGGAATCATAAACTATGTTTCACTTCCGCAACTGTATGATAATCAGGACAAGTAAACCTGAACTCTCTTAAATTGATTAGGCTCATAATAGGTAAAGACTGTAGTCACATGTCTGTAAACAGGGAAGAAAACAAAACCAAAAAAACATGAATGAAAATGAAATGAAGATTTCTAGCTAAGTCATGAGCAATGCTTTTACATCTCAAATTAAGCATCACTGATTCAAAGCAAGGTTGTCGATATAACCTGTCCACTACTGCTCCCAACCCAAACCAGGGACCTCTGCTCACAACCACAGCTAAGCTTAAAGAAAAACAGCCTTCCAACCAAAACAATGTAAAGGGTTTAACCATAAACCCTGCTACCACAACTGCAGTAGCTGCTGCTTCCCCAAACTGTCTCACACCACAGCCAAATGACACACAATGATATGGCAAATTTAAACCAAAGAGCTTGCTCCATTACTGGAATATGCATGGACAGGTTTCAGCAAGTTTCTAAATAGGTACCTGTATATTAGCCAGCTGGACAGTCTGATGTGTGGATGAGAGTGAGGGGTCCAGTGCGCTGAAATGTGGACTAAGCCTGTCCACCCAAACTCTCCACCTACACCTGTTTCCCTTAATTTCTCTCCCTACTCTGTGCCTTCATGTTTCCCCTATCCTCCTTCTACCTTCTACAGAGGCAGGTCTGTGCTGTTGTGGCGAGTCTTTCTCGAGGTGCCATCGTCCCTAGGGAGAGCTTTCTGTAGGTTGGACATGGCTGCAGTCTTCTTTAGGTCGATGACTGCGTAGAACTCACTGCGTCGGGGTGCCTGGGGACCACATTTGAGGGGTGGTAGGCGCTGGTGCTGTGGCTGTGGCTGAGCAGCCCCACCGCTGAGGGCCTGGCAGGGTGCCTCTCCCTCTAAGTCCACCTGGATGTAGTTGAGCTGCCGTGATGGGGGCATATGGCCGTGCTCACAACCTCCCACCCCTCCCCCTGAACGTCTGCGGAAATCAAAGCTAAATATTCGCCCCCCCCTGTCTGACTGGCATGGCTGAGGGTGGGGGGGGCAGGCATGTCGGAGCCGGGGGGGCTGGACCTGCTCTGTGTTGACATAGTTCTGCAGTGCATCCCGGTGGATCCCCCGGCCATCCTGGTGATACCCATTGGGCGTGCCGGGACCTTCTGAAAACTCGTACTCGTCAAAGTCCTCCTCCTCTTCCTCATACTCCTCTTCATCCTGCTCATCGTCTTCCTCGTCCTGCTCCTCATCCCTCTGCAGAGCACGGTACTCCCACACTGGTGGTAGGGAGGGCAGGTTCTCATAGTTGAGGAGAGCTGTCCGCCTGTGACCTCCGCCCACACCCCGTTCACAGGGGTACCCCTGGGGGGGCAAGGACAAGGGGCCATGTGGGTGTGGGTGGGGGAGTGGGTGTGAGTGGGGGTGACTATCTCCGGTAGTGCTGCTGCTGCTGCTGGAGCCCACAGACTGGGACACGCTGCTGGGGCTGAGTCTCAGTCTGCGGCCTCCCTTCAAACCATTGATGTTCTCGTAGGTGAGCTGACTGCCCTGGCAGCCTTCCTGGTGCTCATGGCCAGGGTGCCTGTGCATGAGGTGGTGATAGTGATGATAGGAGTGTGAGTTGCACATATGCAGAGGGGGCTCATCTCCCTCCGTCTCTGAGCCTGTGGCACCCTCTACAGGCCGAAGGACATGGGGATTGTGCCCATGCCTTTCCCTCTCCCTCTCTCGTTCCAGTAGGTGGCGTTGTGCTGGGGTGGGTCCCAGCATGAATTTGACCTCCTGTGAGGAGGGCTGTAAGAACACCTGGGGGTCTTTGCGTTCCTCCAGGGGACAGCAGTGCATGCTGGCCTGCCCACCTCCTTGGCCCCCTACAGGCATGGCTCCCCGGGCTGCCTCAGGAAAAGAGCTGGGCCGCACCTCTGGTAGGGAGTGGACACAATGTCTACTGGAGAGATCCCCATCCACACTAACAGTATTCACATAAGTGTGGGCCTAGAGAGAGAGAGAGAGAAATAAAGAAGAGAGAGTTAGACCACCTTCGTCCCTTTCCCAGGTGGAGACAAAGGAGGGTGGAGAGGTGAGAGGTTGTCTTTACCTGGTCCTCCAGGGCCATGAGGCTGTGGCCATGATCATCAGCAAGAGAGGGCTGGGAGGAGTCAGCTCTGATAGGATACCCTGGGTACCCGTTGGGGAAACCCTGGACAGGGAATGCTGGAGCTGCAAACAGATGACAGGACAATGTTGTATATGAGTCTGTGATGTGAATGGGCCTGTAAATGAGTCTATACTACATACTGTAGCTAATGGTGTTGAATAAGCCTCGGTGTGTGGTGTTGTGAATGTGTAGAAAGACTTTTTGATAGTCGGTGTGTGTGTGTGTGTGTGTGTGTGTGTGTGTGCATGGTCCACTCAGTATGAACTGTATTTGTATGAAATTAAGACATGAGGTGAGACAAAGGCTGTGACTGAGATTGTCTTTGAGCGTGTGTATGTGTGTGTGTGTGTGTGTGTGTGTGTGTGTGTGTGTGTGTGTGTATGTGTGTGTGTGTGTGTGTGTGTGTGTCTAATGATGTAGTTGGCTCACTGTTGGGTGTCTGTGGAGTACGAGGCATATCCATCTCCGGTGTGTGTCCACTACGGGTCATTATCATAGGCTCCTCCACCACATTGATGCTATTGCACTGCATTAACTCCTGGAGAAGGTTGAAGATCTCCTCTGCCCGGGAACACTTGAATGCAAAGATTCCTGACCCAAGCACAAAGACGAAAGCAACCAGATAAGCTTCTTAACAACAGTTCTGACAAATACCCAACCCCAAGCTGCATTTGAGCTGCTGGCTCATTTTCATTAAAAGCAGCATCAAATATTCAATACTGGAACCATGTGCACCAGGAGAGGCAGAAATCGGAGGACAGGTTCATTGTGATGTATGGAATGGAATGAGGAATGGTATCAAACACACGTGTAATACCATTCCTTATTCCATTCCATTTATTACAATGAGCCCGTCCTCCGATTTCTACCTCCACTAGCCTCCACTGCATGTGTCATAGCCCGGGGCTGAATGTTAAGGGGGACACCTATGGAGTTCAGGTGACTGACCTTGTCCAGTCTGGCAGCGCCGACCACTCTCAAAAGAGAAGAGGTTGGAGTCGTAGCCGTAGCGGCGCAAGCAGAGGTATGGCCACCGGATGGCGTCCCTCTTGCGTGTGTGCAGTATGAGCTCTGTCTGGGTAAGCTCCATGGTCCCAGAGCCCAGCTCGTTACCCTCATCATCCACGTTGGTTACCTGCCATAGAAAAAACCCCAAAGCACAATCACTTCTCTATAGTAAGTTTATAACAATCTATATCACTCTAGATACACAAATAACGACTTACAGAGAACAATTTATGTGGTTAAATTACAAGTAATTATGAACCTTGAATTTTGTGAGATGGTTGTCTTGGATGGGGTCTCTGTATAGACAGCTCCAACAGCTCCCCATAGCTTCAGCAGGCAAGCTGAAACCTACAAGGCATAAACAAGGCTTTTACACCAGATAATGGCGTAACACAAAGCAAACAGGGGGACTCTCCTTGATAATTGGAACTTTGCAATACAAATATCTTTCTGTGTTTGTCACATGTTCTTACCCAGTCCAGGCCATCAGTGGGAGTGATGCAAGCGTCAATCCCAGAATCCTCTGCTGGGTGTCATGGTGAAAAAGAAGCTGGTAGGTTGGATGGTCATTTTTAACAGGAGCAGTATTTCTCCCTCCTGAAAAAGAGGGTGACAGGGTTTAAATACCTGAGAGTAGGTTTGCAAAAAAAAAACTATCAAACAAACAAAACCGTTGCTTATAATGTAACAGACCTGTAATAAACCTCTTTGTCATACCAGGCATAAATAAAGACAACTATATTTATAAAGACTCCAAGACAAACCCAGAATTAGGTGTGGAGTCATGAATGTAAGGTACTTTGGTGTCACCATTGGGAACAACAAGCAGGTCAACTGACAGACATTGGGATTTCTGTAGACATGAAACATGACATAATGTATACAAAAATACATTACGTTTCATGACTAGGATTTCTGTTACTAGAATTCATTGCTCTTAGTTGTTGGATTTGCTGTATTGCCATGTTGATTGACAAAGATTCTGAAATTGAATGAATAATAGAATGACAATTTAAATCGTGCATTCCTCCGTCAAATCAATAGACGCACGAGGTGTCAATTACTTACCTGCTTATAAGACAAGTAAAGATCTCATCTAAGGCAGCTCTGTTGCATGGCTTATATAAATGAAAGCCACAAGATTTCTAGGAGTCTTATCACTCAGACTTGATATCTGTGTGGTAGGCTATCTTGAATCAATTTGCGGAAATACACTTGTATGTATTTTCAGAGGCCATATCTAGTATCACGTAGGCTAATAGCCCATTCCTTTTATCAGTCAAACACTAAGAAAACGCAACGCATGGCAATATCTAAAAATAAAAAATGCACAATTAGACGAGACGTCGCCATACAACCGCCCGGTGAAACCGACAGACATCAATTTGCGTCGCAGAGAGCCGCACAGGTTTATTGTAACTGAGCACAGAACGTTATTTACATGAACCACTGACTGCACCGACACAGTGTATCCTAGCAAATAGGAGGGGAAGCATAAGCACAGACAACATCGCAGATATAACAGGTTTACATAGGGAAGACATAGCAGCGGTTGCTACTCACATGTTTGGCAAGGATTGTTATGCGAAAGGAGAACGATCAAGACTGCAAATTGCTGTCAACGGCGGCTGTGAGAGGAGTTGATCAGCTACGCGTCAGTTTTTGATGTTATAGGTTATGACTCCTGCACTAGGCAAAAGGAAAATAATTTCCATGAAAATAAGGCAATAAACTGTTGTTTTTTCCCCCCCTTATACGCCCCCCCTGCTGCAGCACGGGCCTCTCTTTGACATTTCCCGACCACCAGGGTGAGAGTTCACAGTCAGACAACGAGGTTTTGTGGAGCGACAAGAAGGTAGGAACGCTGGAGGACTGGTTGCAAGGTGTGAATGTGGTAGGACGATGGGGAAGGTGGGCCAAATAACTCCAATGTGATCATAAAAGAGCTTTAGATAATGTTCTTGTGAGCACAGCCATTAATGCGATAAATCCATCATAATAATGAAAATAACATTGCTTTCTTGTTTTAATTGAAATGTGTCTATCTTGGTTTATCACCAGGTGTGGGTGTACTCTAGTGTCATACTTATAGAATAGGTTAGAATGGGACCAAGGCGTAGGCCTATTGTGGATTCTAATCAAATAAAGTTAGAACATTTAAGAGGGTAATTTCACTGCCCTTGAATGTCCCTCTAGTTTAAATTGACTGAGCAAGTACTGTAATTGATATAACCTTCAGAAATGACCAGATTCTGCATGGTAATATGGTAATTACCCAATAATCAATTCATTACTTATTTTTATTTGTATTTCAGCACCACTTTGCACCAAGTGGTAGGCCTATTGAATTATTTTTAAGCAAGTGCAATAAAGTACCCATATCACAAAAGTGACTACCATGTATGAGTACTAGTGGAAATAAGGTCCGTGTACGGTCCGTGTACCTCGCGGCCATCCGATTTGCGTGTTCAAAGCGGAAATCGGATATCGGAAATCCACTCATATCTCGTTTTTCGTTTGTGGAGTTAGAAAACAGAAAACGAGAATTGCTCATTTTGCTATTTCTGCCTTTGTTGGGGAAGAAAAGAGAAACAACAGTAATTTTAATGTTTTCAATCTGCCCCCCAAAAACGAAGAATGGCTTGTTCTTTATTTTGTTTAGTTTTGCAAAATCAAATAACAGTAATAGAAAGACAAGAACATTTTATTTAAATTTATTCTGTTTTCGTATTTGCTATTTTCTATGCTGGTGAAGGGCGGTAATGTGGGCCCAATGTGGGCCCACCCACAACACTTTCATTGGCCAAAGCTTCACTCAAGGGCAAGCCATGCTGTCACATAGCCTACTATTATGAAAGTATTAAGTCTGGTAGTCAACCAGATTCAAGATTATATAATTATTATAACCCTATAACATGGAGTGTGGCACACAGCCACTTATTTTATCAATGTATAAATATTTCTGTGTACAGTTTGCAGTCACATTTTGCAGTCACATAATTTATAGTCTAAATAGGATACAATTAATAATGCGTCTCTGTCGTCCCAGCCATAGTGTGGATTTACATTTACGCCTTCAACTCTTTCAGTTTTGTGCATCATTTTTCTACGTACAGTTTTGTCAGTTATGTGGCGCCTGCAAACATCACAAATCGTATGTACCTACTTATCCAAAAAACCCTGTATATGTTTTTCGATTTATTGCAGTTAACCTGCTTTACCAATCAACTCGGTGACAGATAGACAGCAGCGCTGCGGGCAATTAGGATGTGGTGTTAGCCACCCCAGCCATGTTCCTCCACCAGGCCATGACACTTTTGAACAGTCAACCGTAGCTGTTATCTTGCAGTAAATTTCATTAATGGCATTGCAGTCAGGGACGTAGGAAGTATAATTCGCGAGGGGGTGCTGCCTAAAATGTTGAGAGGGGGTACCCAAAGAAAATGCAATTCTGTGAGAATAACGTAGCGGTTAGTGCGAGTGAAAAACATGTGAAAAACATTAAATAAATCAGCTCTTCTAGTAAAACACTGACTAAACTAAAACTCAGTTCTCGGCTCAGACCACATGGCTGGACCCAGAGCATGGACTGCTCTGCTGCTGGTTACACCAAGTAAAATATTCCTTAAACACAGTCAACATTGTCACTGTCCTTTTATTTTCTTACAGGGCATTCTTTCACCAAAAGGGCAATTTTACAATGACATTGTCACAAACTGGGAAAGCAGGCAGTGGTAACTAACGACCTGTGCATAACTAATTATCACTCATCCAAATCACTCACCAAATTCTAATCTCGCCTACGGCACCAAAATGGCTAGAGCCGGCCCTGTCCTCACCAAGAGCTTGCCTCCCAGTGAATGATAAGAAAACTTTACTCTCTAGTATTCTAGGCTATTTCAGAAAAGCACCACTGGCCACTCGTGCTATACTGTTCTGAACACAGTTCGTACCGGCCCCTATTCTATATTCCAATAAAACATATTGAGTATTGTTACCACACATACTTGATATGTTTCCAGTGCAGTAATTGAACTCATTGTCTTAGTATTGTCAGCATCATGTTCTAACGATTGTTTCTGTTGTTAATGAGGAGCTTACTACGGTATATCTGTGTGAAACATTGTGACATAATTCCCACTGGGACCATATATACTGAAAAAGGTATTTAGATATGCCAGCAAAGTCTTTAAAGTATATCAGATTGTATCTACATAGACTATGTTCAATGTGAAAATGTATTATTTTTGTGTCTGCTTATATTTATGGAATCAAACAGAAATAAAATGTATTTTGTACTGGTTTGTTGAAATTATATAGTTTTTCTATGTTTGTCATTAAACATAAATAAGGCTGTTCATTTTCATTATGACTAACAGGCCTACGGAGTTGTGTTATAGTGGTAGCTCAATTCCTAAAAGAGGAATTCATTCAACCCTATTTGGCACTTGACTGTGAACATACATAATTTAATTATTTCTTATGAACAAATCTTATTCCAATATAGTCTTGCGTTGCCATACCTCCAAATCATCTTGTTCTCACAAAAGCCTGGTCTCAACAAGGTTAATTCCAATATAATTAATAATTATTGATGCTTACTTTCCCTCCTGGTTCTGTTTCCTTATCACTTAACACATGCCAATCTGTGCCCAGTTTGTTGTGGGAAGATTGCCTTCCCTGTGTAAAAGGAATGTGACAGCTTTTAACCTTCTCTGTCAGGCTTCTTATGATCCACTATGTCTGCTATATTTACAGTTACAATGGCCCAGCTTCATTGAAATTATGAAAGAATCCCAAAGGATAATAATAAACTTTTATTTCTAAACATACAGAGGGCAAAAGAAAACATATACAGGACAAGTGCTACTTTTCAGGAGCCTTTTCAGGGCCATCTTCTGGTGACTTGGAGGAGAATCGCGTCATTAGTGTCTTCCACAACCCCTTTTTCTCCTCATCCATCTGCTGCATGCTACCTTTGAGGGGAAGTAAAACATCAGAGACATATCCTAAACATCCAGTGGAGTTTCTTCCCACCCATGTAATCTTCTCAGAGACCCAAGAGGATATAGCTCTTAAAAAATGGTTAGATTATATTTCAATGTAAAAAGAATATGCACAGAATTTGCATGATGATAAGAGGAAAAAGTCCATGAACACGTCAGTATCCTCAGTGGCACTATGATAAATGAAACCCTAAGCAAAGACCACACTCAATAGTAAAATACATTATTGATAATACAAAGTCAAGGAGGAAATTCTGTGTTACCTCAAAATCAATTTGTGAATATGACTTTTGTGTTAGTGACATAAAATGCAAAATGTACTGCAATGTAGTGCTGCATTTTCCAGGTACATGAGAAAATGATCAACTTGGAAAATCTATAGATGTAGGCCTATGTGAAATAGTGTGTGTATCCATACCTGTGGCCAATAGCATTCTACACTCTTCCACTGTGACACCAGTAAAACTGGTGTCTCTTGTGCGGGGGAACTGTGAATATAAGAAGATCGTAAAAATACAGTGTACTTGTCAAAATACAGCAGCAGTATTGATTTAGCCCTATATATATTAGTATTATTACTGCGACAGAACATATCTTCTTTAAGTCAACTGCACATACAGTATCCACTACCCATGCATGCAAGCAAAACATTTCAGGGATGTGAGGGAATGACAATATCGTCCTTACTCGTTCTCTGTACAAGTTGCTGTTGATACGGGCCAAACTTTCGTACATGTGATCACACTTCTCTGGATCCGAGAGCTGTCAAGAAAGATCAGAACAGTGAGCAGGACCTCAGTACAGACCAACAACCAGAGACACCAAATTTAGTGCAAGGTCGATACGTGTCCTGTCATCCTCTTAGCGTCGAATTGGCAATTAATTTGTGAGAGCTTACTCGCTACCTGTGTGTTTTCACCTTCACGAAAGGCATGTGCTACTCTCTGTCGAAGAAACGTCCCTAAATCTCGGCCTTTCTTCGATTCGTCCCGTGGCCATTCTTCGCAGAGTTTCAAGAACCGACGATACCGTGTAGCAGACATTTTCTGTTATGGAACGCGAACGCGCTTGGGAGTGGGTGTGAGCACTTGAACGACCTGCTGTTAAGTGTGGCCACTATAGGCAACCATAGTTTTTTACGTTGGGCTTTCCGTACTGGTGTTGCATCCAAATCTGTCCAGCCGTATGAAATAGCTCCACCAAATCTGTAGCAGTACTGAGCAAGCAATCAACACAGGTATCAAGATGAGTGGAGCTGGGAAAAAGGCTGCCGCCGGACCTTCTGGTGTCGTGGAATGGATCAGCTCCGCGTGTCATTTTGCCACAGATAGAAACGATTTCAGAAGGTGGATATCAGTTTTCTTAGAATAGATCACCCTCGTCTGACTAGCTAGTTATCATGTCGACAACTAACTGTACTTTCACATCATGCTCCTAGCTTCGCCCTTGAATGTAGTGTATCCAGAGACTAGTGATATCTTGTGTGTAGTAAATAATAACCCACGCAACATCTTGCTTAGCTGTGACTGAAAATTTTATTTCATAATTACACCTTGTGATAAACAGTATACCTCTGATTAACTAATTTATTTACCCTTGTCTAGGAACCTACTGGTCAATTTAGGCCTATTTGCTGCTGGAGTTTGGGTTGCAAGAAATCTTTCAGATTTTGACCTGATGTCTCCTCAACCTATCACGTAGTACATAATACGGACAACGTTACCATGAAGTACAGACAGAGATGGTAAGTTAACTATTTGGATTTGAGAGAGGCTTTGGTACAGAATATACATTTCAGTCACAGAACCAATACATGCAGTTTGCAATCAATGTTGATTGATCACAGCCCATAACATTGAATATGGTCAATTAGATATTAAAAACACTAATTGTGAGACATGAGGAATGTTCATCAGTAGAATGTGAAATTATTTTTACCAATTTATTTCAGGTGTCTTGGACCAAATTAGAGGCTACAACGGACATCAACTTTGTTCAGTGACAGTTTACACTGGAATATTGTTTGTGATCAATGATTATTAAAGATTGTCTGGAAAAGTTGTCTTACAGTTCTTGAATATTTTCCACTAATTAATTATGTTGGTTTATTTTTGTAGACTAACCTTTTAGTTACATTTTCTCAAATGAAAAAGATTGGTTCTGTGTTGCTTCCATCCACTCACTTCATTAGTTTGGTGTCATTAGAAAATAACACCTGAGACCTTTATTTCCATGTATCATCACTTTTACAAATGAGAATGTTGAACCAGAAGGTTAGTGTACCAAAAGAAAAACTGGTTTGACATACATTGCCCTCCCTAAACATTTGAAGTCTGTAAACATTTATTTGTGTGAGCAGAACATATGTTTCTGAACCACCAATGGGATCAAAGAAGATAGAGGATGTATTCTAGTCGGGAGACAAAGAAGGCGGCTCAATTTCTACCCACGTGGGAGCAGCAAAGGCAACAGGCAAGGTTCCATTTCGACCCCTAGCTCTACGTATTTAATGTTCACGAGCTGATGGAGGCATGATGACCACATATAACTAGATATTTTGTTGATATTATTAGAAAGAGGCTTTGGTATAACTAAAAAGTGAGATCATTGTTTAGAACTCATGCTTTTATCGAACGAACTTGCATCTCGAAACTTCAAATCACTATAGAAGGGCTTATGGCTAGAAATCGAACGAGTCCTCCAGCAGAATAGCTCAAAGGACAGGCGGACGAGCACTGCAATATGTTAGAAGGTTTTTCAATTGATAAAGTTATCCGTCCTACATTACTCTATAATGCAGTGAGTATATGTAATAAAAAGTAAATTCTGTATAGTAAAAAACTGCATCATCATTGTTTTGGCTCAAATGTTAAGTCGTATAGTGGTCTGGTGCGGTTGCAAGTTTGAGTGGAGCGAGTTTTAAAGCGCCGCAAACGAGAAAACAAAACGTAAAGAATGCAGCAAATGCACTTGCAAATAGCGCTTGATTCTATGACATATCTGTAATGCTCAAGGTATGACACGAGAGCAGCATTCCCTTTGATTCAATCTCACCCCCAGATGCATGCATGACCAATATATTGTATATACAATCTCATCCTGTTCCCCCAGGTGTAGAGAGCAATGGCCCTTCAAGATCTCTTTGTGGCTGCATCTCGGAAGTGTCTTCGTGTTGGAAAGAAGCCCTTCTCTGTCTCTCTGAGTCTGGATCTGGCTGTTCAGGTTCTTGCAGTTGACTTGGGTCTGAAGCCTGCACTGCTGTATGACACCAACACAGCATCTGCCGAGCAGGTCCAACATTATCTGAGCTCACTGCAGTCTGCACAACTTGTGTCAAAAGCTCTACTAACATTAGTCATCAGTGGAAATACCCTGATTGTGAACCCAGCCATGACCATCTCAAACTTGGAACAGCTGCTCATCCGGAGGACTGTGGCTGTGATGGATGTGTGTCACTCACAGGAGCAGCCCGTCATCACTGATATAAAGAGGGGAGATTTAAAGGACATGATACAGGATTTGCTGGATCATCTTGCAGAGTTTGGACAACGGCCTGAGGTGAATAGCCCTCTTGTTATTGGAGAGCTCTCTGAGACATGGAACCTATGCACCCTCTTTGGGATTCTCTTGGGCTACCCAGCCACATATTGGTTTGACCAGAAAAGGAGTTTTGAGAATTGCCTGACTATGACTCCACTGGTAGTGACGAAAGCTATGGTAACTTGGCAGACAGGTGTAGAGGGTCACAGAAGTTACCTATACTCATTTAGCATCCCTGAGGTGATGAAGGCAGAGACTCTGTCCGTTCTAGATGACTGGAACCTGCGACTTCAGGAACGTTTTCAGCAGCAGACCGTCTTCTCTGGACTCAGCGTATCCAGGGAAACAGTTATTTTACCTTCAGTTGCTCTCTGATTGGGGTAGCAGTCACAGAATAACTGCAACTGTTTATTTCAGTGATGTCAGGACCAAAACAATTTAAAGCTGTATGTGAGCTGCGGTCCTGGATTGAAGTCAAGTTCTGAAATATAAAACTGATTCACCACTGGAATATGACAAGTTATTTATTTATATTGATATTAGAAAATTCAGTGTGTAAATCGCTTTACTCTGGTAAAGTCCTAAAGGGCACCAGTACCAGTATATTGCACTCATGGTCAATGTGGTATTTATCAGCACTTCATTGGTGTTCAAATATTTGGAGGTGATGAAATAGATTTTTTGTTTTTATTCGATTTGATCAGAAACTGTTGTGAGGTATGACATCATATGACTGGCTTTCATTCATGTGTTAATATGTCTCAAGCTATTACAGTATCTCTGACCAGTGTCCTGACAAAGTGATGTTTTGTAGATAAGACAGCATAGATCTCAACAGTAGAGATACAGACTGTCTCCTCCATATCATTATTACATTACAATGAAATACTTCATCTTAAACCCCTTTACAGTTAGCTATTGGACAAAGGTTGGAAAACCCTTCAACTTCCACATTGGTGGATGTTTGTAATGCATTTGACTAGTTCCGTAAAATTATGGATGGATAACTACTAGCAACCAGGAAAACGTGTTTTCCCCCCAGAGAGAGATGATTGTCAATCACTTCAGTCCAATATTCTGAGGCTGACTTCATTGCTGCCTGGTTGACTGAGAGGTAGAGTAATGGAGCCCATTGAGTAGTTCTCCTTATTACAAGATGAGACAGTCTGTGGATCATTGATTGCTTATATAGAGAGCCTTTTGTGCCATCTAGTCATTGAGCCATCTAGTCTGTGGTCCTTTGGGCAGGGTCAGAGGGGCTGGATGACTGACAAAACTTCCCCACAGCGAGCACTTACTCGCAGCTCAGCCAGGTGGTCAGCCCTAGTGGGCCCAATGTTTAGGATGGCCACTGGGATCTTCCTATCACTTGCTGCCAGAAGGAATCTGTACCCAGAGTACACCTGAGAAAGACACAGGGGTATGACAATTATGAATAGAGATGTCTAAGTTATGTGGAATGGTTCACTGTGTCACTGGGAAATTTTTTGTTAGTAGAGTTGTATTCAACTCCAATAGATTCTCACTCATGCCTACCTGCAACGAAGACCCAGCAACTAACACAGCATCTGACTCTGCCAGTCTCTCATATACAAATTGTACCGTCCCTCTGTTTACTGAGTCTCCAAAGAATGTCACCTCTGGCTTCAGTATGCCCCCACACTCCTTACAGGGGGGCACTCTAAAGTGGAGGACTTGCTCATCCTCTAGGAAAACGTCCCCGTCTGGGGCCACACCGCCTGCATGTGCTCCCCAGCCAGGGTTCAGTGCTGCGAAATGCCTCTGTAGCTCCTCTCTGGGAGAGACAGCACTGCAGCTGAGACACACCACCCTGAGAGACATAGATAGAGATACACCAATGTTATTTCTTTAACCAGCTGCAGTGTGTGTGTGAGTGTGAGTGTGTGTATATGTATGTGTGTGAGGGTATTAGGGTATTGTTTGAGAAATGTTTGCACACCTTGGTTTGCGCCAGGTGCTCAGAGTGAATGAATCAACATAGAAAAGGAAAAAACTACAGCGCATTCTTGCTACTTCACATTTATGTGAGAAAGATATGACAGTTGGTCTCAGTTATCCTACCTGTGTGTACAGCCGTGGAGTTCAGTCAGTCCTTTGTGCCCTGCCTTGGAATGAAGTGCATCCACATTCTGGGTGACCAGCCAGTGCACCTTGCCCTTCTCTTCCCATCGTTGCAGGACCTGGTGTGCAGAGTTTGGCTGATGTGAGGAGAACAGGGGCCAGCCCACATAGTTCCTTGCCCAGTAACGCTGACGAGACTTGGCGCTGCGCACAAACTCTGCATGCTGAATGGGGCGCCTATCTGTGCGGGCGTAAAGACCCACACCCTCTGATCGATAGTCTGGGATGCCTGATTCTGTGGACAGACCAGCGCCACTGATCACGAAGAGGCGTGTGGCACGGGACACAAAAGCCTGCAGCTGCTCCAGGGAATGGGTATCAATGGTACTGCTGGCAGGCACAAAGCTCTGTACACCTGCAGGAACAGACAATGCCCGTCTCCCCGTCACTGCACCTAGTGCCAGGGGCCTCCATTGCAAATACATCTGCAAATAGAAACATTAATAGTGATTCTGTTTAGAACATTCCCTTAATAATGTACCATTTTAATGTTAATAGAAGGCTATGTTTCTTCCCTTTGGGCAACTTCTTGGAGCACAAAGTGCCACAAATCTCTGATTCATGTCAACACAGTTGAACACCAGATAATGGAATTATGATGCCATATGTCAATCTTGCCAACACATTTCTTCCCCCTTTGCATAGTTATCAAAACAATACCAATTATGGAGAAATATGCATGGGGATGGTAGTCTACCACAAGTTAACATAATGGTTACACATGAACATGAACCTTCAGATTTGCTTCATGGCCATTTAATTGATAGAGTCCACAATTGTATGAGTGCAGTTATGACATGTATTCCATTGTTGAAGGTCTGTGTTTAAAATCGTTTTGGAAACTTACGAATCACCTTTGTCAGCGCTGACGAGGTGTTAGGATTCCTCGTCTCTGCTCTTCTCTCCTGTTTGCGGCTGCAAAAGACGTAGAACCCTCCCAATTTATTTAATGGGGATTTCGCGACAAGGTTATTTGAAGAGGAATATCGATTAAAAGAATGCGACGACAATAAACACAATTCGAATACACTACGAAATACATTTCGAATTAACTTCTGAAATTGAACAATTCAGCATAATGTCATATAACATGCGACACGGTAAACACTTGATTTTATAAACAGTCGAGAATGTAAAGAGCGTCCTTGTGTTACACACTAAAATACCATATTAGTGTGTAACACAAGGAACCACAACAACCTCTACCCATCTACGCTGGGATTTGTAGTCCAATTAACCGGACTCGTCTATGTTCTTATCACAGACAACATGTTACTGAAATGCATTGGAAAACATTGTTTGGAATGCATTATGTTAATAAAGATCTCTAAACATTAAGGTGGGCAGGGGATTTATTAAAGAATTACAATAGGCTTGGAAACAAAATTATTACATGTCTCATACAAAGCAATAATTGAGCCGGGCATATCAGCCTGATGTTGGTTTGCTCCTCTCTCTTGCTCAGAATATGCTGCACACGTCTTGATTGCAAAATTCCAAGATATCTGTCAGAGGAAAAATGGATTGGATACAAACATTAGCCTACTTAATTAGTATGTGAGTGATATCTAGTTAATGCCTACCATGTGTGTGAGTGTGTATATGTGCGCATACATCTAAGTGAGAATCATATGTTCAATGTGATAGGCAATTATGTCAATGAACATGGTCAAGTATGAGTCCCCACCAGAGTGTGTGCAGTTGAAGACTGTCTCCGCTTGTCTGTAAAACTCCTCCCCTAGGATGGTGCGGTAGTCCAGGTGACTGGTGTGGATCAGGCACTGTGTGGCATCTTTGAAGAGCAGATCACTCTCTCCATATTGCTGGGACTGAAAGAGCCTGAACTCAGAGTCTGGGTTGGCTGCCAGAGTCTCCTATGGGGAGACGTACATATGGAATGGTTTGTGTATAGTTCAATAAAGATGGCAGAGTTTGGTTTTGATGGCAGATTGATCCCTGACCTGAGACTTCATGAGGAAGTCATACACGCGGGCAGTGAGAACAGGTCGTGTCATGATGATATTGGGTGGGATGGCTCCCAAATTACAGTTCTCCCACTCAGATAAAGGGGCCCGCTGGCCATCCCCACACAACAGCTCAAAGTCCCAGGCCAGCCACCCCTCTGCCCAGCCACTGGAGCTCAGACCTGGAGCACAGCAGGATAAATCAAAATGACATCATCATATCAACAAGATACGGGACCAAAAAACACATTGTTGTAATGATGTACTGCACCACCCTCTGTGAAAAATGTATTGTTTGTGATTATTTAGAATAAATATTTGAGGTAAAAATGTAATAACTAGTATTAGGGCACATCAGTATATGAGAGCATATTCCATCATGTCACTGTATCTGGGTATCTGTGGTCATCATAAGTAACCATGGATTGGAGTATGGGTATCTCACTGAGGATGTTGGTGTCTAAATTGTGCTGCTCCAGGAAGGCCACATCTCCATAGCTCTTCCCACTAGGGTCTCCAACCAGGCATCTGCAAAACAACCAGAAGGACAGATCCTGAATAATAAAACAGAAGTATTTTCCATAAAGTATCCACAAATAATGAACTGAAAACACCATGCAAGCCATTACTCACCTCAGAGCCCCCATATTGCCATAGTAACGCTCATTGTGGTTGTCTGCACAGCGTTTGGTGGCAGCCTCCCCTATGCCTCCCATACACACTTTACAGAGATTCCCCTGAGAGCCAGGAAGACAGCCCTTCCAGAACACCTCACTATACACTGAGAGAGAAGAGCAGAATACAGAACCTCACCACACAGTACAGTATTAGAACTCTCAAAGTTGATTTGAGACTACGTAGTAGGAGCAATACCTTGGTTTGGATCACAGGGGGAGCTGCTGTTATGTTCTGCGCTCAGGTTTTGTCTGAAAGGCAGCAGCCAGCCTGCAGGGCTGTACATATGACCATGGCAAGATCGTCGGCCCCCAAGATTCCCAAACAATACACTCCTGCTGGAGCGCCTCACAACCGCCACCCCAACCACAGATGGCAACACTGAGGGGACAAATAATAATGTGTATTGACAGATTAGCAAACAATGCAAACTTTAGGAGCCCATTTGTCATGAATGTATTCTCCTTTGTTTCGGCTCACCATCAGTCTCTAAATGGGTTGCTGCTTCAGCTCCTCCCTCAGCAGGTACACACATCTTCCCTGGGAAAAATAAGGCAGAGAAACATAAATACAGAGTTATAAGCATTCTATATTTTAAAGGAGTTAACTTTTCTGGGACTGCGGTCCAGCCCATCTGGGGAAATTGGGACCATCCAATTTCATTACAATGAAACTGCTAAGTAACAGCCATACCATAATATTCTGTCACCACTGGGACAAGGCCACATTTTCCAGCAATGAAGGCATGCGTGGCATCCAGCGAGACAGCATCCACCGCATCTCTCTGTGACAACACACGAAGTGTATATTGTACAGATGTTTGGCTGTATAGAATAGCTTTAAGTTATGGCTCAGCTAGGGGTAGGAAGATTTGAGTACACCCTGTAAACTGAGTGCTCTTACCTTGATCTTCTCGATGCAGTCGCTCATTGAGACAGCTCTAACACACACCAATGGGTCTGACTTTATACTGAGGGCCCACTGTTCACATTTCTTCTGTTCTGCATTGCTGACACAGCACCAACGCACAACACTGTCCTCCAATGAGCTACCTACACACACACACACACACACGCACACGCACACACACACACACTTCACTCTGAGTAATGGTGCAAAGCAACACAGTTTTCCAATGAACTAGCTACATTAACAAAGAATAACACACCTTCATGTCCAAGGCCTTTGAGAAGAGCCACATAATCCAACCCTAGCACCTGACTGATGTCCTTATCGTCAGGCAGAATGGCCAGCTTCTCAGTGACATCATTGAAGAGCAGGTCACTAGCACCGAAGGGAGCTGAATCAAAGAGCTGGAAACGCTGTCTCTCTCTTCCCCGTCGGCCAAACGCCATCTGACACAAAGCCATTGGACATTTTCACAGCAAGAGAGACAAATACCTGGGACATACATAAATTAAACATACTCATGGAATGGAAAAATGCATGTAGAACATGAATTTTTGTTAAATACACAGGGAGTGGTTGAAGACAGAATGGGATGCTACCTGTGCTGCTACTATGAACTTGCGGGCGATCTTACGATAGTTGAGTCGAGTGACTATACCTCCTCCGGGTCCTCGCCCAAGATTGCAGCTCCTAAAATGACTGAGTGGAGCATGTGTGCCATCAGTGCACAGAAGCCTGTACTCCTCTCTCTCACTCTCTGAGAGGGTGAGAGAGTGAGAGAGACAGTGAGAGAGAGAGAGAGAGAGAGAGAGAGAGAGAGAGAGAGAGAGAGAGAGAGAGAGAGCGATAGAGAAAGCATAAGGTCATTCTGTTTCAACAGATATTTGATTGTGAACGGCATTGGTTGTGGATTATGTGATGAATAAAGTGACTTGTAAAAGAGGGAGTTTACCCTCAATACTTTCAAGGGCAGTATGGTCCACAAAAGCAACATCCCCTGCCCCAGTCTTGAGACATCTGTGATAAAAAAATAAAAAAATAAATAAAGAAGAGAAAAACAGAGAATGATTGATAGTCACAATTCATGGTTCTGCAGGCTCACTTGGTTTGAACCTGTTATTGGCAACATGGGTTTAATTCCCATTTCGGTCACATATATAGAAGATATGAGTCAACATTTAGAGGTGTTCTCCTGAGGTGAAGCTCCCATTGACCTGAGCGCCCCCTGGTTGTTGTAGAAGGGCTCGCTGTGGGACGTCTCACAGTGGAAGTTGCGCTGGCTGATGTATGATTTCTGACCCTGACACAGGGCACACAGAGTAGGTCCCATGGCAGCTGCCCCAGGAACACAGCTGCCACTGAAGAAGGCACTGACAGCTGCCAAAGAGAAGAATGGAGTTGGTGACCTATTATGGAACTAAAATGAGAAGTAGAGAGAGTAAGTTCAGAGTGAAACTGGAGTGTGGCTATCTGAGTCAGCTGTCATACATAAGTCAAAACATATCATGTCCCCTGCATGTCCTGCTCTGATCCAGGCTGGGAGGCTGTCTTACCCTGGCTCAGGGGCTGCTCCTCTGCCCAGGTCAGGTAGTTACGCGAGAGCAGGAAGCCCAGAGGCAGACTCCAGCCAGCAGTCCAGCGGGCCCCACTGTGACAGCTCCTGTGGCCCTGCAGGGAACGAATGTCCAGGGTGCTGTTCCTCACCACCGCCACAGACAGGATACAGCCTCCTGGGGTACAAGGAGCAGAGAGGGACAAACACTGTCTGACACAGGCACACAGATATATTGAGGATCAATAACCCTAGTGTTAATCTACCATCACTGTAGATCTCCTTGGCAATGGCAGTGAGGCCAAATTGCTTCACAGCAGTGTAGACTTCCCCTGCGTCCAATGTCACCACATCAGCACGGTTTGCCTGAAAGTAAACCACTAGCAGTGAGCTTCTGTATGGTACACTTGCACTGTAAGTATTGGTTGTATGTGTTGGCTGTGCCTCTTCCCCGTGACAGCATTGTGAGAGCATTGATGTTATCTGAAAGATGTCTGACCCTAATCTTGCTGATACAGTCAGTGGTGCTGTGAGCTCGCACACAGGACAGCCTGGCATAGGCTGCTACAACGGCTGGAGGTAACACTGCCACCAGGGCTTTGGCCAGCTCTGCACACTTCTTCTGTTCTTGGTCAGATACCGCACACCACCGCATCTTCTTACCTATGACATGGAGAGAATGTGTGTAGGCCTACTGGTAGAATTAAGTAGGTAGGGTACTGTGTGAATTTAATGAAGGTGACTTGAGTGAGGGCATAACACTGCAAACAAATAGAATCATATAAATGCATGCATCGATAATGCCTGTATAAAATACTCAACCAACACTCATATAAAGCAGTTTTTTCCAGATGTACTCCAGTCAGCTAAAGTACTAAAACCCAGGTTGATACCCTAGCAATTGTATGACCATTTGTATGGCAATTACAATGCCAAGAGGTCCGCAGATAGATGTTAATCTGGGACAGAGATATTGTAGGCTACTAAGGAAACTGGTACTGTATATCATATAATGGGTGGGTATGCAACTAAGAAAGTAATAAAAGTTAAGGAACCACTGATACAGGGGGTTTCAAGAGATCAGTCACTTCACAAGAGCAAACAGATGTTCTTAATGTAAATAATTATAATTTGAGTACATTCAAACATCTTTTCAGAGTTACCTAATATTACCACCTTTCAGCAATCAGCACTAACACTTTCCTGCCGTACAAGCTCAATGCGTTGACAATAGGTGAAACTGTGAAAATAGGAATATTAAAAAATAGATTGATTTCGAGGATAGCACTTACCCCAACTACTGTGGAGACAGATGAGAGTGATTAAAATTACATGCGCCGACCGCATTATGGCTTCTTAATGATCAATAGTCGAACTAGTAAAACATAAACGCAGTTTGTTTTACGCAGCGAGGACAGGGGGGCACGCCTCCTTCGCCGCTCTCAGAAATCCGTTTAGAGTTTAGACAATTGAGCAGGACAATTACTACTGCATAGCCTAGAGGTTGTGAAAGTAAAGAAAATCAAACTGTTGTGCAAGAGGAGTTCGTTCCGCGGGTATAAAGAAACAGGGCGCATATGGAAAATATTTCCGAACATCTGTCACGCGGACTACCCGCATCCAGCAGTTTTTACTCACTTGTGGTTACATTATAAACCGAGAACTGCCGTGATCCATTACTTTATTGATTATATTCAAACATAAGGCGACTTCACTCAATTTAACTAAAATAGGTCTCCTCCATGTAATGGATCAGTATTGGCTTTACTTGAAATAAAACACACCCAATGTTAACAAATAGACTTAGCCTACAGTATTTATTGGAAAAATTGCACAAACAAATATATCAGTGCTACTTGATTTACAGAACATTATAAAATACACTTCAGGCAAACACTGGCCATATAAACCCTAATGCTCCTCCATCATTGAAACGATCTTGTCATCTTGGGAGCACATGCTCTGGTGACCTGCTGAGAATGGCATGTCCCGAGCTGTGGAGGAGAGTCTCTATTCTGTGGATCCTTGCAGCATGGAGAAGCATTACTGGCTTCTGCCCTGCCAGTTCAGCCGACAGCTTGCCAATGCGCTCCTCCAACTGTCAATGGCAACAGAAACAGATAGTTGCATCTGTGTACTCTATCACTTGCTGGACATGCTGAGAGAGAATTTGATCAACTGCTGACAAGAGTGTTTTTATAAATTAATTTTCATAGTGATTGACTAATAGACTGTAATAATGTTCACTTCAATATAATGTATAAATTACTGATTGAACGATTTGAAAAAAAATGTGGGGGACTTTGGAAGATAGGTAGATATAGATAGATAGTCTTACCTCCTCCATCTCTTGACTGATAGTGTGCCTCTCCTCTACCTCTCCTTCGGTTCCACTTGTCTGCAGCCAGCTCCTCAACACCCCTTTGAGTTTTTGCCATGCCCTGCACACACACACACACACACACACACACACACACATACACATACACACAGACACACACACACACAGAAACACACACACACACACACACACACACACACACACACACAGACACACACAGACACACACAGACACACACACACACACAGAAACACACACACACACACACACACACACACACACACACACACACACACACACACACACACACACACACACACACACACACACACCAACCTTAAGTCCACCAACTCTACAAATAAGGTTAATCTTCACTAATATATGGGGGAAGTGGAAGCTACATGCAGGGGTGAGAAGGATCCTTACTGGAGCTGTTTCCTGTCCTGCTGGTAGCGCTGCATGTCTAGGCGAATGTTGAGCAGCTCTCTGGTCAAAGCTAGGGTTGGATCAGACTCTGTCTGGAGAACCTCCTCTTCATCATCTCCATCAGACACGCTCTCACAAACACCTGTGCATGCATCACAATGTTTGGTCAGAAAGAGTGGTGCTCTCTGTTTAGGGAATATAATAGGCATACTGTACATCCATTCACGATACCTGGGTGAAGGGACCGCTGTTGAGCATGGGGGATGGTGAACTCAGTAGGAGGCAGAAGGGTAGAATCTCTGGGCCATAAGCTGCTAGACTGCCTCATCTTACAAAAAGAGATATACTATATATTATATATTGTAGTATATGTAAATCATTTTAAAAAACACACCCAGTAACTGGTATCCTACATGGGGCTCAAGAAAAGAAGAGCAGTTACCTTGGTTTGAGTATGGGTGGCCATGAACAGGGAGGGGGGCAACAGTACGTCCTGGTCAACCGATCCCTGTGGTGAGGCTGAGAGGCTAGGACAGGGTGCTGGGTGTGCCACAGCAGGAGTGAGTGGGCTGCGTTCCACTGGTAAGGGTCTGAGAGTGATGGGAAGTGAGGCAAGAGGTCTGTGGCAGGTTCTGACTTGGACCTGGGTTAAATGTGGCAGAGGGCCCAGCCTGTCTCGATGGGGAAACTGCTGAACCCTGTCGAGGTTATCCACAGCTTTGGAGGCTGTCGTTAACCTGTGTGTGCTTGAACACAGACACGTATCAACGCTATCATACGATCATAAATGTTGGTGATTTGGGACTATTTGTCACATAGCACACAAGTGTACCTGCTATGAAGCAGCCCTTTGACTGGAGAGTCGAGTAGATATTTAGGACGCCTTGGCTGAAGTCTCGAAGCACACACCACCACCCTGCACACAGTAAGAAATGCTGTAAGACTTGGTTTAGAACACTTAATGCTTAGGGTCTAACTTAAACATCGTAATAGTGTCCACTCACAGTTGGTTGAGGACACTGTCTCCTGCTCCCTGCCTCGCTTTGCCACTTGGGGCACCACCTTGGGACATGCCCTCGGTGCCAGGTGTGGGTAAACAGAAGGTCACACTCTTTTTTGTGGGCAATCCTCTAACTTGTCGCACCTTGCCTGGTCCACACAGTGCCCTCTGCTTCCATCGCATGGCGCAACGTAACACAACCATCTGGAGCCGTTGTGAGCTCTGCAGGACACATACAGACAGGTTGCACACACATACAGTGCCTTCGGAAAGTATTCAGACCCCTTCACTTTTTCTACATTTTGTTGTGTTATAGACTCAATTTAAAATGGATTAAATTAAAAGAATTTGCCGTCAATCCACACACAATACCCCAGAATGACAAAGCGAAAACACGTTTTTAGAAATTTCAGTAAATTTAAAATAAATACAGAAATACCTCATGTATATAAGTATTCAGACCCTTTGCATTAGCTAAAATGCAAAAATGTCATCAACAAATCACCCAATAAGTTTAATTGAGTCCATCTTAATGCATGGATAATAATTAATGTAATTTTGGAATTGATATCTTTGTTTTTGTATTTCAATTTTAATAAATTTACTGAAATTTCAAAAAACGTGTTTTCGCTTTGTCATTCTGGCTGATAAGAGTTTGGATTGATGGCAGTAACACAACAAAATGTGGAAAAAGTGAAGGGGTCTGAATACTTTCCGCAGGCACTGTATACACAAAAGTGTCAAACAATGATCTACAATATACATTTACACACACCTGCTTCTGACTATGCAGAGCCATATTGGTGCAGAAGCTGCTCATGTGAGCGGTGTGTGTGAGGACGTGTGCCACTCCCTCCTTCAGTAGCTGGTCTCTGTAGAACTGCGCAGCTCTTGCCAGACGCTGCTGTTTCCTGTGATGGTCTGTAACCCACATTCTCCAGGCCTCCAGCACCTACGACAGTTTCCAGAAACCAGTGGTTGTTACATTGTCCAATGTGTTTTCTATGTTTCATAGTTGTGTAATGGAGATTGTCATCGACATGGACAGCAGCAATCCTTCAAGGGGATTCCTACTCTACAGAGAGAGGGACTCACTCTACTATATCTCAGTGAGGCTGATGGCTGACAGTTAAATATGTGTATGCAGGTGTTACCTTGGCCTGGAGACTGAGGGACCAGTGCCAGAGGGCCAGCTCTGTCTGTTCAGCCCCTCTCCTTCTGTGCTGCAGCTGTGCGGGGGGAGAAGAACAATCAGTAACTGCCAGGAGTTCACTATGAAGTTCAGAGATTGACCACATCAGAGCGGTTCTATAATACCACATCCTGTCATGAGGAGAGTTGAATGGTTAGAAGATCATTCCACTGAAACATCAGGGGAATCTCTTTTAGATTCTGTTCACAGAAATTGTAGAATTGCATTCAATTTATAGAAATAAAAATGTATTAAAAAAAAGTGATGAAGCTAACCTCAATTTTCCAGCATTGAAAGTAGTGCTGGTATGTCTTTCGTCTCAGCAGCGAGTGTCCCCTCTCTTTCATCACCTAAAGCATGACCACATAAAAATGACTGATGTAGGATTTGATTGTACCAAATAGCACACTGCAAATTAACATAGGGCCATGATGCAGTATCCACCTCAAAGCGCTGGTGTTGGTGCTGGTACATATTCCATCCTCTGAAGGCTTTGCACAGAAGAATAGAGTAGTGGTGCCTTCTGGCCTTTTCCATGGCCGTCCTCTCCTCCAGAACCTCTCTTCTTCGCTCCCTCCATCTCCTGAAGGTCCCCTGCAGCCGCACTAGTTACAGAGATTCACACAGTTGTGAATTGGCTACAGATTTATAGCCAATTAATTTAATTTAATGTGCACACTCAATGACTGCTCCTCATGCAGAACGGCCTAAGCAAGGGAGGTGGGATCTGTATTTCTATACACACTTAATGTGCACACTCAATTTAAATAAATTTAAATTTAATGTGCACACTCAATGTGCGCGGTGAGGGATCTAGCTAAAAAATGCTAGCCATTCATCACTTTACCTTTCTTTGTCTGATCAATATGAATTGAGGCTAGAACATGCCTGGCTAAAGCAATCCAAAGTCCCTGGTGACGCTCTTTGAGATTATCGGCACAATGTGTTAATAAGATAGGGCACAGGCCCTTACACAGGTTGGTATCTTGCATCTTTTAAAATGTAACAAAACATGATGTGTGTTTATCTTAAGAACCACCCCATCACTTTTCACTCCAACGAGAGGAGTAAGGAATAAGAGGCTTTGCCCTAATGCAAATACAAAGTATCTGAGATTGTGAACCAATCAATGCGCCCAGCGTCAGCTAAATGGCATATATTAACTACACCTTTACACAAATCCATAGAAAACCTAAACTTGTTGTGCTGTGTCTTTACCCTGATCCAGGTAACACTGAGCCTTGCTCACTGCCTCCTTCTGCTGGCAATGCTTTGACACAGCATAAGATGTGGCACACCTCCATGCTAACAGCACCTAGGACAAATATAGCACATGGTGAGCAACTCAGGGTGACTGAGCAGAGACTGTAGCTAGTACTGGCCACTGTGCAGACACAGTGTTATTGGTAAATCTGTAGCCAATACCTTAGCCTGAAGACAGCACTGGAAGTGCCTCTCTACTCTCCTCTCCTGGCTCCTGGCCTCTGCCAACAGGACTGCATTCTCCCGCCACACACGCAGAACCCTCCTGGAGAAATGTATAAAAGTGAAGATTATAAAATCCTTCAGTCAGCTCTGAACAGATCCCCCCTTTACTTACAAATATGTTCTATCTGTCGTCTTGGGGACATATTAGTGAGATGTGCTTAGCATGTGGAATATTTACAGTTTGATAGCATGTATATATTTGTATATTCCAGAGTCTGAGACTAATAGGTAGCAGCTGGAGTGCGAAATTAACCCAAAAAAGGGCAGGATTGCCAAGCACTTTAGGCTGTACACACAAACAATTGCCTTTAGAGCCTCCAGCTCTAATAATAGGTCGGGACTATTGACCCATGTGGTGGTTACCTGAGAGAGTGCTGCTGTTGCTGGCTGTACCTCTCCTCTGCATGCTCATAGATCTGCTGTGTCTGGAGGTGCTGCTCCTATGGGGATGGTAACAGAGATTGTCGCATGTCCCAAAGGACACAAAACAAGAACAAGCATGCAGGAGCACAAGGCAGGTCAAATGACATGCAATCATCAAATCAATTGTTGTCTGTTTTCAAGGCACTATACTACAACTATAGAAGTGTAAATTTATCATATTCAAAACAGTAAATGTGTATATCTTCTGTTCTGTGAGAGCTGCTATACCTTCCAAGCATGAAGGGTGCGTTTGAGTAGTTTGCTGTCATGGTACGAGTCCATCTGCTCCAGCCTGTTGGCCTTCTCTCTTTTGTGCTGGACATACTGAACAATCACACAGACATACAGAATAAGGGATTAAACATGTGGGAAATTCAGCATCAGAACCAGACTTTCCTGACTACACAATGTTACGAAGGTAATGACCAAACCATCTCTACCTCATTCAAGCCGCTCAGGGCACGTCTCACACACCGCAAATCGCCATGTTGTCCTGCCTGCTCCTCTCTGTTTCGCCTTGCATGTGAACACATACAGTATGGAGATAAATAGACACACAACAAGTACATAAAAACAGACAAAGAAAACACAAATACACAGAATGAATCTCAAATCTCTGATGGTCAAAACTTGTTACGGATTACCTTAACATCTGCCTTCTTCAATTTTAGCAGCATGCCATTAAACAATACAAGAATATTCTATCATCCTCATTAGCATGGTTTGGAGCTCTCACATACCGGTCCCGCATCTCAGTGGCATTGTCCTTCCACTGGCTCAGTGTCTTGTGGAGTACAGTGTTCAGGTACAGAGTGTCAGAGGCCTTCCGTTTCCCCCTCTCCTCCATTTCCTGCTCCGCCCGCTGCCTCCAGTGAGCCCAGGCCTTCTTCACACATGACTGCTCCTCATGCAGAACGGCCTAAGCAAGGGAGGTGGGATCTGTATTTCTATCTGTACCACTGAGTGTGTTGTATAGGAATGAGTGATTGTGTGTTTATTGTGCTATATCTGCATTACCATCCTTTCAGCCATCCTCTGCTCCCTTCTGTCCTCTGACCGGCCCCACCAGGTGTAGAACGCCCAGGTGTACTGACGCTGCCTACAGGGATATTGCACAAAGACATTGTGAAGTCAGGGCTAACTTTGGTGTATGTTGTTTGTGAATGTAGCCCTGTCAGCACTGATATAAAAAGGGCAGGGGTGACTCACTGATTGTGGAGCTCTGCTCTTCTTCCCCTCTCCTTGTGTTGTCTCATCTGAAGGGTATATTTAACCCAGGAGTTCAGACACTGTGGCAAGATGCAGGCAGAAAACCAGGCTTCTGCACGATGCTCCACCTCCTTTATACACAAACAGGACACACACTGTAAGTAGAGTGTATGTATGTATGTGTGTGTGTGTGTGTGTGTGTGTGTGTGTGTGTGTGTGTGTGTGTGTGTATCTGTACAGTATAGACCTACCTGCACATGCCTGTGCTCAACAAGCTGCTCTCTCCAGTGGTGCAAGTAATTACTCAGTAGTGAAGTGCTGTCAAGAGAGAGACATGATTTTCAGGGTTTCTCTTATATAAATACACAACACATCTGTACATGTATGGGAAGTCAAAGGCACCTCTATTGCTCTTACTTTGGATATAATATTTACATTTTTGCATAATGATAATGATTATATTTGATTGTGTTATGAAGTCTTAGAAGTAGAAATTGCATGACTGATACAAGGGGGAAAAGGTATGATTAATTGACAATTGTACAGTGCATGTGTGTGTGCTGTGTACCTATGGAAGGTCAGTGCAATCTCCATTTGTGGCTGAAGTCCACTGTCTTCAGCTTCCTCAATGCGTTGCTGCCAGAGTCTCCAAAATCTGTCTGTGATCTATGGAAAACACACAGAAACTGGTTTTGGAAACACGATCAAAGAGGTGTGATGCTAACACTCTACCATTGTAACAACTGTGCATATACAGTATTTACATAGAGTAAATACTAACTGGGTAAAATAGCAATAGCATAACACGTACCGTGTGAAGATAATGCTGGACAGCCATGTTCCTGTTTAGTCGCTGAGTTTTTCTACAAGTGACATTTAGGGTCAGACCCCTCAATCCACCATGCTGCAGACGGAACAAGTTAGAGAGAGAATTAAGGAGTACAGTAATAACCTGTCTATGGAGCACTGTCTTACAACAGATACATTGTTCAGGCGATGCTGGTCACGCTGGAATCACGACACATCCTTCTCACCAGCAGACGACGATGTTGATATTGAGTTGCAGCTCGATCTCTCTCAGCCTTCTGTACACGTAGATCCACATCTGCACTTGAGCTCAGGAAAGTAAACAGGTATTCAGTTCAGAAAACAACTGAAACATTTAACTCTTACCTTATGTTCTGATAAGCATGAGTGGTGTGTGTGTGTGTGTGTGTGTGTATGTGTGTGTGTGTGTGTGTGATTTAGGATACAGTTTCTCCAGTGCACCAGTGCCCTACGCTGTGTGCTCCACTGTGCCAGACAGTCAGCAGCCTGCCATTTGTCCACCTCTCTCTGTTTGCGCTGTAGTCCACTGCGCCATTTACACCAGCAACTCCTGACCAGCCTGAGGTGCCGGGCACGCAGAGCAACAGCTACAACACAGGGTAATCAAGAGATCAGAGAGCTGGTGTAACCAGAGTTTTCATCGGATTATTTCACTAGCACAGGTTATGGGGTAAATGCGTCTGGCGGGGTGTATGAATCTCAGATCAAGCTTTTGTCTTGGTTGTGCAATTAAAACCCTGAAACATACATGTCCTCCATGATCCTGTGTGTAGAACATGGGTGCACATGATCAACAGATGGTTAACATGATGTTGTTACCTTGTGGCTTCCTCTTAGCTTGGCGGCGATGAACATAGCTCATCCAGCCACTAAGTGCCTTTCTCTGGACCCCATGAATGAAGTACACTGAAGCCTTAGACTCCCTCTCTCTCTGACAACAGACAACCATGTACACTTCTCTCCACTGTAGCCAGGCCTAAAACATAACACAAACATTAGTATTCAATCACAAAAAGCGGTGAATAGACATGCTTATCAAATTGCTATCAACAGATAACTAGGCTGATGAAGGCCATATATGCGTATGTGATAGGCTCACCCTGCTCTGTAGAGTCAGAGCCCAATGCTGCAGTGCTTGGTCCTGCAGAACACACACACCATACTGCTGTTGGAGCCTAGTCTGCCACAAACTCCAGGCTGAACTGTATATATGATACAAGTAGAGAGGAATATCAGCAAGGACTGTTTTTTTTTGTAATCCAACCCTAAAACACATATCATTACCTCATGCATTTACAATTCACAAACAAAACTTCCCACTCAGATTGTTCCTAATTCAGTGTATCCAAAATAAATCTTTTGGTGGTTTATACAGTGTTTATAATCAGTTAATAGAGAGTTAACTATGACTTTATTGATATTATTTTAATCAGTTAGCACTGTTATAACCCATTTATAAAAAGTAGTGTGTGATCATCAGTTCGATATCCTCTGTACTAAGTCTTAGGGTTAGGGTTAGGTGCACGAGCACCTAACCCTTTTAGTGCATGAGCCGCCCTGAGTAAAGCAAGTCATATGTTGGTACCCCCAGTACCAAAGTGAAGATCACACACTTTTAACCTCCCCAAAAGGATACCATAATGTGTAACCCCCAAAATAACATTTGCGACCCGAAGCCTCACCGTAGAGCTGAGACTCTCTGGAACTGTAGAGCAGACTCGTGCATCCTGTGCTTCATTCGCCTCATCTCTATGTACACCTCCCAGATGTCCCAGGCCACACACATCTGTCTTCTCTTAGCTGTTGTACAGGACAAACCCAGTTACTGCTTCTGTGTGACACAGCCTAGGATAAATCCAACCAATGCTGTTGTGGCACATCACCTCCAGCAAGGCAACATTCACCTTCACAAGCACAAAGACACTATCACACCCGCACTCCATACCAAAGCATGTTGCTTTTTGGAGTCTCCTCTTCTTATCCCTTTGTAAAGACACAAACCTCTGCCATCTGTGGAAAGCCTGGTTGTACAGGTAATACCTATAACACAGTAAAGATAACACTTTAGCTCTCACAATAGAAAGGCTTCTTCTGGGTGAGATCCAGAATTTGACTGAAAACATTTGTGAGTACGGACACCTCGCTGATGGGCAATAGAGGATTGAGCCACTGACCTGTAATGGCACTCTGCCCGCACAGTAAGGCTCCACTCCCTCCTGACAGTCCACCACTCTTCGCTCCAGCCTTTCACAGCTTTCTGCAGAACAACTCTGTGATAGTGAGACCTGGAGAATGTAACATCATTCCAGAATGAGAACTCAGGCAATTGAGTGGATATTTCTCAGCAGTAGCATCAAGAGCTTTCATTTCAATGGTGTCCTCTATTCTTATTTCACAGTTTTACCTGTGAAAGCATGGGACAGAGACATTGAGCAGATAAAATGTACCTGGCTTTGCATGGATGGACCCGTCCAAAGGTCTTCTGAATCCATATATTGAGGAACTTCCGTGCAAGGTGTCTGCCAGAAAAAAAAATCATCAGTCAGTTATTGAGAGTATACTGTGCATTATGACTGATGACCTAGTAGCCTATTTTTTCAGATGAAAACACTGTTTAATGTTTAATCTGGGTTTACTTTAGATTCTTCTTCTCACCTTATTCTCAGCTCCTTGAGTCTTCCACCCCTATTCCAGCTGTACCCAACTCTATAACAAATCCTTCGGGATAGAACATTGCGGGCGTGTCTGATTCCACCACCAGCACTGCTTGACTTTTGAGGACCTCGCTTTCTAGTAAGCATGACCACAACAATACAACTGTGCTGACAACCACCACGGGCCAAAAGTCAGACAACCACAACAGGACAGCGTAAACAAGACACACTACCGTGCTGAATCTAACAGCAGTGACAAGTGGGACTTGCTTGGTAAATTCTAACCCAAAAAACTATAAACAAAAGAAACAGCCCTCTGCCTGACTTATCTTATTTGATGTGTTACTTCCACACGTCGCCAACTCAACATACCCATAGCGGTGGGATAATCGCAATGTTTATACTTTTGGGTTTGTGTTTGGAAAGACCAAGCCAACCGTCGCGGGTATTTTTGTACGCAGTGATCGGACACTCTGCATCCAATCTAGGAAGCAAAGAGATGAGTGCGTTCCAGATACACGTGTTCTGCGCAGACCTGCGCAGATTATCAGATCTTCCTGTGGCTGGAAAAACGGTTAACATCTGCGTAGACACATGCCTGGAACGCATCCACAATATCTTTGGAATGACAACAATCAGCTGCCCCTGATAATGCCGGACACATGTATTTGTCACTTATACAATAAAATGCACCTATATATATTACATATACTTTAATGTGAATTGTAATTTCAACCAAAAGAGACCATCTCAAAGATAGTATAGCATTTACGAGATTATGTCAGATATTTACAAAAACAATTCTAGAAAGGCGCTAGTGGGCACTATATAATCCTCCTAAGGACCTTCTCTCCGAAGCGGTGATCAGAGGAAAATCGCTGCTACGACTGAGAAAGGAGACGAAACAGAGAACGAAAAGACATAACCAGTTACTTCGAAATTATAACGTAGTTTTAGCGGGACGATAGTATATATTCGGGATTTGGACACATCATAACGACGGAGGCTCAGTGCTGAAATAACTGTACCCCGGAGGCAAGGAATTTCGCACTTTGCTGGCTGGCATCATCTCCGGCTAGCTAGCTAACGTAGCTAGCTAGCTAGCTTGCTAGATAGCCTACCAGCATCTCAGTCGGCTTCTACAAACGCCAGCCAGCCAGACAGCTACGCTCGTTTTCTAATCAGCATCGTAAGTGAATGGTTACCGGTTTAACTTTTTAGTAACACCAAAAACAATGTAAAATGAAATGTTGTGTTTGCTTAGCTACTTGTCCACCTCAGTTGAAATAATAGGATTAGCTCATGTTGTGTTAACAAACGACGTATCAAATCGGTGTTCAGTTGTACTAGGCAAACTTTTTTTTAGCCAACTATATCTAATCGTTGACTTCTAGATATGAGTCACATAAAGCAGTAATTAACGTCCCTCATAGCTAAGTATTCAACATAGGCTGGTAGTAACGTTAGTGGACAGTCCAAGTCACGTCAGCGCATGCATTTCGTCTTCCAATGATGCCAATCAATGAATGTGGTGGAGTTAATACCTAAAATATAATTTGATAGCGGCTTTCCAACTTTTTTATTTTATACGGTAATTTGCCAGCTTCAAACTTCAGAGGTAGCCAGTTGGCGTTTTCTTTCCAATTGGCTGGCTAATTGCTGCTCATCACCTGCTAGCTAACGTTAGCTAATCACCTCCTGCCTGGTTAGCCCGATGATGACCAATCAGACACAATGAATGCGACAATTAATCAATCATCGCGATACAGGTCTCAGTGCTGAAACTGTGTTATCCAGGTATGGTATGCGTGACTTGTTGCCTGTATTTTTCCGCCAGCATTCAGCCATAAGTTGCTCGAGGCACTGATTCACCACCCGGGACGAGTCGAATACAGGGTATGATGCCTGAGGAGATTGATCTTGATCTTTTGTACTAAAGGCTCGTTGATATCCGACTTTAACTGGACTTTAGGTCCAGATAAATGAAATGTCGATTTCTCGATTGTACCTCGAACTTACTTTTAAATGTCAATATTCATGAGGATACAACGGTTAGATGCCACAGTTGGTTAGAAATATGCATTGTTACTTCTGAAACAAACTAAGTCAGTGTTTGATAGACCTCGGACCAATAATTGACTGCACTTAAGCCTATGTTTCCCTCGTTAGGTATGTTGATTAGGGAATTGGCCAAGAATGCAGAATTTCTTAATTCTATTATTCTCATACTCTTCAATAACCTTGTAGGGCTTTTATGGAAATGCAATTAGAACCTTTTGCATTTTCAACAGGTACACTACTACTTGAATCTTAGGACAGAAGCCACCCAATCAGGTTATACTCCTGAAACAGTCATGGAGAAGGATGCTTGTGTAGAGGATCAGGAGAATGGTGACACTGTGATGGAGCAGGTGAAGGAGCCAGCAGCAACATCCCCTTACAGATACACCAAGGTAATGAATCCAACACCACTTATCTGGGGTGAGCTTCTCAAAAGCTCTATAGCACTAAGATCACCTTTACATCCATAGTGTATGAGATATTTCAGCTTGTGAGAACTGTTGTGCAGTGAAATCATTCCCTGCAGACTTATCAGCCCAATGTCAGCCCGGCTTCTCAGTCTGTCAGATGTTTATTAACACGTTAGACATTGGATTGGAGTGCCAGATGTTGGGAACGAGCGATCAAATCCCGGCTTCAGATGGTGGGGATGTTCTGATACAATGGCTTACAATGGACTAATGATAATCTTGGTGATGCAAAGCTTTTGGGATTCTAACCCCAGAATTGATGAGCAAGGCTGTAGATTGTTTTGTAGAATTCAGTTAACTTATTCCTGATTATTTCGTAGGAGGAACTTTTGGAAATTAAAGAATTCCCAATTTCCAATGAAAGGCCAGACTGTCTTTCTGACAAATATGACAGGTGAGACTGTTTGCTCTTAACATTGTGTTTAACCTTTTTGACTTGCATCAAAACAAGCACCTTTTGTTTGGTATTTGTGTGAATGTATGTTTGCTGTTCAGATGACCTCTGGTCTAACTGGGATTTGGTTCCATAGTGATGGTGTGTGGGATCCTGAGAAGTGGCATGCCTCGCTGTACCCTGCTTCAGGGTGCAGCTCTCCTGTGGAAGGTTATAAGAAGGACTACGTGGATGATAGGGTCCCCCTGAAACGTAGAATTGCAGGTCAATAAGTTCTGTAATACTAGTCTTCTATTATTATCTCATCCCACTGCATGTTCCACTGTCTTCTCAAGATGCGAACATATTGTTGGATGTCACTGTAAATAAGCGGCTCACAATTCAGTTTGATGCTAACTGTATTGTCCTTTTGCTGGTGTCAGATCCCCGTGAGAGACTAAGGGAGGACGACCTGGATGTGGTGCTCAGCCCCCAGCGACGCAGCTTCGGAGGGGGGTGTCAGGGCAACGCTGTGCCTGCACCCCTCACCCGCCGCCCTGTCAGCCCCTTGGAGAATAAAGAGAACGAGAGTCTCCGACTGGGAGGGGCGCGCCGTATTGGCAGTGGTCGCATTATGGCTGCGCGAGGCTTTGAGAGAGAACCTCGTGTGGAAAAGGAGAGGGAGCGCGAAAGGGACTTCAAGGATAAGAGGTTCAGGGTTAGTGTCTGCTATTTATGAATTATCTAGAGACCAATGCTGATGGTGCTATCTCTTCGGCCTCTCCTTGTGGCACATGTCAAGTAAATTATTGTTGGTAGGGGGGTGTACTTCTTTCTATGTTTAAGTTGGTTACCAGTGATTTGGCAGTGTTATTTCAAGAGTCCTTCCTTCTTACCCCAGCAGCGAGACTTTGGGGACAAACGTATCTTCAGCGAGAGGAGAAGGAATGACTCGTATGCTGAGGAGGAACCAGAGTGGTTCTCAGGAGGTCCTACCAGCCAATCAGAGACTATCGAACTTATTGGCTTTGATGATAAGATCCTGGAAGAGGACAAGCGCAGACCCAAACGATCCAGGAAGCGGACAGACTCTGTTAGAGAAGGCATGTCAAAGTTTTGGGGGGGGGGATTTGCAGTCATGATCTCATTTTGAATGGTGGTTTGTTTTTTATTAATGTGATATTTTGATTAATACACTTGGTAGTGCTTCTTCCTTTGTAAAGCATGTCATGAGTTTATGGCTCAGGAAGCATGCAAGTGATTAGAGGAGAGTTCTTATTGTCTAATGCTACTTTAGAAGACATCTGGTGTGTTTAGCCATTCAGCTATCAAATATCTGGATGCTAGCCAACCTGATTGACATTCTATTTACTGATTAGTGCATGTGTCTTTGTGTTCAGCTGTGGAATGTAATGGTGGGCTAGCAGAAGAGCCAGAGGTGGTCCGAAACTCTACAGCAGATCAGGAGGTCCCTCACCCAGAGGTTCTCCCCGAGCAAGCATCTGGAGACTTCGACTTCAATGAATTCTTCAATCTGGAGAAGACCATGCCAGGCCTGGCCTCTGTAAGTCCTGGGGAGCACTGCATGTTTTAGAGGATAAGGTGTGCACAGTGGGCTTGGTTTCCTCAGTCATTTGTTGTAAATCAACTCTGATTGCATGCAGTATGCTGCAGCTGCACAGGCTGCCCCTTTCTCTACCCACACTGAGTTAGTTCCATCTTGGTTTCTCACGTGGACTGTCTTTTGCCCATTTGGACTGGTTGTGGCACAGTCACTCTTAACAGTGCACTTTGTAAAAATGTTTCTAATGGTGCATTGCCTTGCATGTGATTTTACAGTGCAAGGTTTCATCAAAAGGGGACAGGAGGTTTCTCCTTCAGTTTGGTGAATTGAAAAGCGGTTCGCAAATGCAAATTTATGCCCATCAGTTTCCAAATTATTAGTGAGTGATAGGGAAATGGGGAGTTGAGCACAGATCGGTTTTTAAAGGTACAATATCAACAATTGTCAACCTGACGATGCATCTCATAAGCCTACTCTTCTAGCACCCTCTGTGCTATGCAGTGGAAAGAGCCCTAAACGTAAGTGCCACCTTTGCCTTCGCACACCTTTTGCCACTTCAGTCTGCCAGTTTGGACCACCAACTCTCTCTCACTGGCGCCTCTCTGTCTTCTAGATGATTGAGGATGTGCTGGGGGAGGGTCCCGTGTCGGCCAGCCGCTTCAGCCGATGGTTCTCCAGTAACATGAGCCCCTCCGGCAGCCGCTCAAGTAGCTTGCGTTCCACCCCCCATGAGGAGCTGGAGAGATTGGCAGGTAAGGGACATACTGCCACAAAGGCTGGACAGCTCAGAGAATTCCTCATTAATGCAAACATACTGCTTCTTCACAATTCTGTTTTGAAATTATTTTTTGATTTATTGATAACTTCCACGTCAGAATTGGCATTTATTAATGTTCTTACTCCTCAGGATTGGACCCTCGCTGTACATCCCCAAGCCAGGGTCCAGCCCCGTACTTTACACCCATCCAGTCAGTGGATCGCAGGGAAAAGGTGGACATCCTGGAGCTGCTCCACAAGGCCAAGATAGACCTGAAGCCTCTTCTATCCAGCCTGTCAGTCAACAAAGCTCGACTACGTGAGAGCAGTGAGTGACCCTTCCCGTGACTCGTACTCCAGTTCCACTATGTCATGTCTGAGGAACGAACTAGGAGTCAGTTGCACCAGATAATTGTTACACGTTTGAGAGATTAGGTTACAGGGATAGGATTTTTTTTTTTTTCATGATTTTAAAGGTGCAGTCTGTAATGACTGTTGTATCAGTCATGGGATGAGATGATCCTCTTATTAGGTGCAACCTATAGTTTTAATTTCTGTCACTTGTACCACATTTTGTTTCTGTGTTTTTTTTCTTTGGCAATCTAATGAGGTTCCATAAGTTTGTGGCGAATTGATTTGGGGTGTATATCTCTCTGTCTTTCCCTAGCTCACTCAGGAGTAGTGCTATCTCTGGAGGAGGTGGAGGTGGGGCTCAAGGGGCTAAAGGTGGGGTCTGAGCAGCAGCAGCATCATCAGCAGCAGCCGCGAAAGGTGCCCTCTCAGCAGCGGAGAGACGGCACACCCTTCATGGCTGAGCACCTGGAAGAGGCTTTGACAGGCGGTTCTAGTGCAGGGCCACGGGCCCACTCACGTGACCCTGACATGTCAGCCTTCAACAAGCTGGTCAGCAGCATGAAGGCAAGTGGAACTTTGCCCACCCACCCCAAAGCCAACGCGAACAATGTAAGTGTGCCGCCGCAGCTCTCGGATGTGTTAAAGCTCTGTCAGCATGCTGCCTCAGGTAACACAAACTGGATATGTAACAGCTTTGAGCTTGTTGCTTCAGGTAATTGGCCTGTGCAGTGGCTGTGCTGTGAGGGTGGCCTCTTTACGTAACATATGCTTGAAGGTTTTCAAAAGCAAATGCTGCATGCAAGCCATACATAACCATGAACATCCTGACAAATTCCACACTCGTAGTAGTTAGGTCTGGAAAAGTGATGGGCATAAATTTGTGTTGAAGTCAGTTTCGGGGAGTTGTTCTCTTTCAAGTTCAAATGGATGCAAAGCCAAGAAACTAACATCCTGTATGCAAGTGTTCAGGAGGGTACAGCATGCTGAACGTTGCAGGTGGCAATGCCATGAATAGAGATCACATGATTCTTTACTATACATGTGAAAAAGCCATGTCTTTTATACCTGATGTATAACTGAACGTTCTGCAAGTTCTGAAGTTTTACCCTGCTAAACGCTCCCCAGGTGAGTAATTAGAAACTTCAATTCAGGACTATTTTTCTCACCTCACCATCCCAGTGGGCGACATCTCAGATCTGAACATTGTATTTTGCTTGCCAAGTTGTCCATTTGTCACAATTATGCCACAAGATTGAAGTTCTTTTGCCAAGGTTAAATTGAGATTACATTCATAACATCACATACATTTCAATTGGAAAGATTTAAGCAGGGTTTTGAGTGAGTAACATCTAGGCTTCATTTTCATCCAGTGGTTGGTCAATTTTGATTGCAAATTCATTTTACATCAGACCAATCATACATATGTTATACAAAGCTTAATTATGCCCAGGGGGATGGAGTAAGACATGTGAAACTTGTAGAACTTGTCTTGATGGCACCTGCCACCAACCTTCTTCCCCATCACAGCTGCAGCAGCCCACTGTCCCTACTCTGGTGCCGCTGCCTGAAGCCCAAGTGCCTGCCCCACAGCAGAAGAACATATTCCAGGTTTGTGGCATTTGTAGCGTGAGTATTATTGATTTAGGAAAGCCCTGGTTCTAAGGTAATGAAAGTAGGACTAGGGCCCATAGGGGGCTCTCCTGCATTAGTGCTGGTGTTATGTTATGGTCTGCTAGTTCTGTCTAAGCTCTGTGTGTGTGTGTTACAGGAGCTCCTGGGAGTCCAAGGCCCTCCCCGCAGTGCTTCTCCTACACTCCTGAGCAGCCTACTGGGCAGCACTGATGCCCCACCGGGCCCTGCACCTCCACATGGCCTGCTGCAGCACAGGGGCCCCTCTCCTCCTCTCTTCCCACAGAGGGCACCATCACCAGACTACTTTCATGGACGCATGCAGCCTGCAGGAGGTAAACATACAGCTGCCTTAATGAGGCATGTGTGTTGTGTGAAGGATGTTTGATTGTGGATTTTCAGTGAAGCAGGTATACTGGTGTGTGTGTGTGTGTGTGTGTTAGAATGACTGGTTTGTCTAATGGTTTTGTTTCAGGGTTCCCTGGCGGTCCACAGCCCATGTTGGCAGAGCAGTTTGAGAACATGCATAGGTCCCTCAGCCCACAACAGCAGGTCAGACTCATTTGACTTATCTAGAATGAAATATTGTTTTTATGAAGTTAAAACTAACACGCCATTGGTGTTATCTTCAATTTCATCTTAGTTGTTGGACATTTCTTTTTCTCTGCCGCAAGTACAATTTAAAACTCACTGCATGCAAACTAACCCACCAGGCATTGCACTATGCACTAATGTTTGCATATTCAAATCTTTGATTTATGTTTGTGTTGGTTGTAAATGAGTGCTTTGTGTCCAGATGAGGGTGCTCTCTATGGGAGTGGATCATGCTGACCTGGAAGCCCTGGTCTTCCAGCAGGACCTGGCCCTTCATGCCCATCATGCCTTCCAAACAGGCTACAACAAACAGCCTCAGGACAAGGCCTACCGCAACAGGTGAGCACTTATGGATGTCTACACTCCCATTCTTAACACGCTTGCATTCTTGGGACTTTTCCTAGGCTCCATTGTATCAGCTTACCTTGTAGAATAAAGGTTGAATCAATTGATGGATAACAGCATGAGACTTCTATTTAACTGTGACAGCTATTCTCTTCAGAAGGTTGACATGTTTATGTTCCTCAGACAACCGAGGATGAATCGGTCCCCTGGTCCAGGCCCGCATCCTGCTGGCAGAAACTCTCCTGGCAATGCAGTTACCAGCATGGTGAGTGTAAATGCTGTCTATTCAACACAGTCCCCTCGCTGAATTAATCTCCAGTACTCACAATGGCTTTTGAAATAGGGTTATGTGGCCTTGGTGTCCCTAAATGTTGCAGTGCAGTGGTCACCCAACTGTACAGTATTTAACATTTCATATATTTTGTTGTATACAGTTGTCACCATCTTTTACACCAACATCTGTGATCCGCAAAATGTACGAGACTAAAGAGAAAAGTCGAGATGACCCAGGTAGTCGACCTGATAGTAAGGAGGCAGTGCACTCCCAAGAAGGTATGTTGTCCAATGGTGTCTACTAATTTGATACATAATGTCAGCTTTGCATGTCATGAAGCTACTTCAGTAAGTTGTAGATTTTGCAGTAATTAAATTTGTTTCTTCAGTGAATGGGATTTTTTTGGGGTCATGTTTTTGCTCACCTGTATCTTTACAGACAACAGCTCTCCAAACTCCTTCCTGGAGGGGATGGATGGGAATGGCTCCCAGTCTGGAGGAGTGAAGACCTGCTCCACACTTCTGTCCTCCCAGGCTCGCCATGCCAAGGACCATGAGCGCCCTAGACTAGGCTCTGCTGGACACCACACCCCCACTCTGGTGCCTCCTGGGCCAGCCTCCCCCTTCCCCCGCCCCATCTACCCGGTACCGCTGCTATCCCATGTACCCATGGTGCGCCCCCCTCCACCCCAGCTTCACCCCAGTGTGGTGCAGCGGATGCTGGCCCAGGGTCTCCAGCCCCAGCAGCTTGGCCCCGCTCTGCTGCAGGCGGGTTAGTATTCCTGCACTAAAAAAGCAGTCACATGGAAAAACAGTCACATTACAAGGGCACTACAGGGGATATATTTGAGTTAGGGGGTAAATTGCCCTGATGTGGTATGGTCTGATGTTTGGATATGACTGAGGAGCTCATTGAAGTCTCTTTTCTCCATACCAGGTATATTTCCACAGCATGTTGACCTGGCCCAGCTTCAAGGCTTGCCTCCTGCCTTGCTTGGTCAACCTCTCTACCCGCTAGGTGCAACAGGGCACCCACTCCTACCTCCCAGAGCCAGCACTCACATGCAGCTAGCAGTCATGCAGCAGCAACTCCAGCAGCAACAACAACAACAACAGAGACCAAGTAAGTGAAAATGAAGTCTGTCATTTATTTCATGAAAAAAAAGCTCTGACATGGTAGCCTCTTGATTAATTTGGTCCTACTATTCTTCTTTGTCTTCACTGAATTCCCCTCTCCCTCTCCCTGCACTCAACAGTCCCAGGCTCACAGTCCCAGAGCCACGGCCCTCACCGGACAAACCACTCCCAACGACATGGGGGCAGCCCCCCTCTCGGCCTGGCCAAGTGGTTTGGCTCAGACGTGCTACAGCAGCCGCTTCCCTCCATGCCCTCTAAGGTGATTAGTGTGGATGAATTGGAGTTCCGGCCGTGAGCGTTTCAACCGATATGCTGGATAAAGCAAGACTTTTTTTGATTTCGTTTCTCCCTTCTCCACCTCCCCATTAGTGAAAATGTGAACTTTAATTTGTAAGACAATGCACAGATTTTGGAGAACAGTCCTTTGTCTTAAACCTTGAAGTCACTGGTAGTGTTGAAGAGGCCTAAACTTAAGAAAAGGGAATGTGTTCTGGAGGATTTTTTTTTTTTTTTTGCAGCTTATTTGTTATTGGGTATTGTTTCTTTTTGTATTATCATTTTTTTCAGTAAATATGAAGTAAATAATGTATAGGCCCAAATTGTACAGACCATGGGAAAGGATCTTATTCTCCCTGTACATAATAAATATGATTTCTTTTTCTTGGTATGGGGAAGGTTATCCTGCTGTTTAAGTGAGAACCATCGAAGACTGAGTAGAGCCGCTGGGAGAAGGTAGCGTTTCTTTGTCTGGTCCTGGTTATGTTATTTTTTCCCCCCTTGGAGTTGAACTGCACTGAGGAAGGGGCTACTGCAAGTTCTAATGTTTGATTGTGGAATTGTGCCCTGAGTGTTCCCTCTAAAGATGTCCTCTTCCAGCTTGGTCAGTGGCTTTGCTGTCTGTGTGAAGAGGTAGCAAGCTGGAGCATTTCAGGAAGCCCCCAGGGGGAGCAGCTCGTGCTGGTTGTGCCTTTCTTTCTCTGTGGCTTTTTTTTAAAAACCGCATCCCCCCTTCCATCCCCACCACCCCCTCCCTAGTCACTGGAAGAGAAGCACTGCTCTGAATCACGTTATCATCATTTCTTTTTGGGGGGGTGGTAGGGATTCAGTTTATGGTAATGTGCTATTAAGTTATAAGCACAAATAGAATTAATAAATAAAATGTTCAATAAAAAAAAATTCACTAAGGTATTTTGTTTGGTCTAATTTCAAAAGCAAAAAATACATGTGATACCCAATGATGTGCCATATTGTGGAAAGCTTATTACAGCATATTCAGAATGGAGAAGAAATGGGCAGAAATTAGACAAATGATATACTTGTTGTTGTTTTTCAATCTTTTTGTTGGGTGTTAGTAATTTATTTGGATACATCTTAATTTACACTAGGCCTATATCATCTGGGTAGAGGGCTCCTGGGATTATGGAATGTAATTTAACAGGCATGTGCTCACTATTCCCTCTGCGTATGTATTCTTTCTCAATGTAGCTAGACCAGTGTCTGTGATTGGGGGAGGGGGGCTGGGTAAAAAAACAAGGAAGCTGAGACCAGGAAGAGAAATATTATAAGTGTGTTTGTCTATTGTGCTTAAACTACAAGTGTAACCCACATTATGTGTGAAGAATTACGTTTTACATGAGATGCATGAAACTAAATGGCACCCACTTGCTTTTCTTATAGTAGAATAAAAATAAATAAAAGCGATGATGCGCCCCCCCCCCACCCGCCTTGAAAGAAGGGTCAAAGTTCACAGGAAGCTGGGGGGCTGCCATTTTTCCCCTGCTGCTAACATTTTAGATGCTAAAGGGAGAGGGAGGGGTGGTCGTCGTGTTTTTTATTTAATTTTGCTCGACTATTGAGGTCTACATATTCTTTCATTTCTCCACCCCTTGTTGTAAACACAAAATATTGTTGAATGAATTCGGCATGGAGAAAATAGCGGAGCAGTCGTGGAATTCTTCATACACCTATCAGGTGAGCAAGCACAGCGAGGAGATGCTTCATAACCTCAACATTCAGAGGAAAGATGGAGGCAGGTTTTGCGATGTGATCTTGCGCGTCGGTGAAGAGAGCTTTCCTGCCCACAAGGCGGTACTGGCTGCATGCAGTGAGTACTTCGAGTCGGTTTTTAGTTGCCAAACGGAGGGCGACGGCGAGGCAAAGGAGCTTGAGATGCATACGATTAGCCCCAAAGTTTTCAAAGACATTTTGGACTTCGCCTACACCTCTAGGATTGTGGTGCGATTGGAATGTTTCCCAGAGTTGATGACAGCAGCTAAGTTTTTGTTGATGCGTTCGGTCATCGAGATATGTCAAGAGGTAATAAAACAGTCCAATGTACAAATTCTTGTTCCACCCTCGCGAGGAGGGGACGTAAGTATGTTCCGTGCCACTGGGGCCACTGAGTTGGGTTTCCCATTGCCCCTCGATATGTCAAATGGGACTGGTTTTCTGGCGAATGGCACGGTATTTAACAACAATGGGCAAACTCATAATGTGGTCGGAAACCATGCCACTGACACAGTTCTATCGGATGGCAGTCCTCAATCCACTATGCCAATCTTGCAACCTGTCGATCGGTTACCCGTGTCTCCATCAGAATTAACGCCAGGGAACCCGTTCCACGATGGAGACTCTCCAGGATCCAAGAGAGGCAGAGGGCGACCAAAGAAAGGGACAGCAATGGAGCCAATACATTTCAATCACAGCACCCCTAAAGATACAGGGTTATTTCCTTGCGGTGTATGTGGCAAAGCATTTACAGAGGCTCAGCGATTAAGAAACCACGAAGCTCAGCACGGAGCGTCTAGTGGTGGTGTAAGCAGCGGTGGTGACAGCCTGTCTGCAGAAAGCGGCCCTACCTTGATATCCCACTCGCAGCAGCCAGGTATGCTTGAGAATGGTATGCCCATGCACGGAGGAGCAGAAAACAGTCGTAAGCGTGAGAGGACAAGACGTCACGTTGGTTGTGACATTTGTGGAAAGGTTTTCCGAGACGTATATCATCTGAACCGACACAAGCTCTCCCATTCCGGGGAAAAGCCATATGCCTGTCATGTGTGTGGTCTTCGTTTCAAGCGCAAGGACAGAATGTCATACCATGTGCGGTCCCACGACGGCTCCGTGGGCAAACCGTACGTATGTCAAAGCTGTGGTAAAGGGTTTTCCAGGTGAGTTATGGTGCACTGCACAATTATATTCTATTCCAACCTTTCTTGAATACTAGTTGGAAACGACAGAGAATTGATATGGTCCTCTCACTCACAATCAAGTGTTTTTGCATCCGTTTCAACATGTTTGTTTTATTCAGGCCAGATCATCTGAATGGACACATCAAACAGGTTCACACAACAGAGAGACCCCACAAGTGCCAGGTGAGACAATCAGAATCCACCCTCGACAATGGCTATTGATGTCTGATGTAATAATTTACATATTCCCAGTCTTATCTTTTGCCTGTGAAGTGTGAATTTTAGATATTGCCTTTTGTATAGAAAATGTTACAATATAGTTGTCATAATTGTTGATTATAGTAGATGGCTGCTGGATTGTACGGTATACAATGTCAGCGATATATGATTTATGTTCCTTACATTCTTTTCTTTGCCAAGATTTGTAATGCCTCCTTTGCTACGCGAGATCGCCTCCGATCCCACTTGGCTTGTCACGAGGACAAGATCCCTTGCCAGGTGTGTGGCAAGTTCCTCCGGGCTGCGTACATGACTGACCATCTCAAGAAACACAGTGAAGGACCTCATAACTACTGTGGCATATGCAACAAAGGTAACCCCCAATATACATAACCCATGTACCTGGCAAGAAAACCGGGGTGTGAGCAACAACAAAAATGCTGCACCGCTAACAATTACTTTCAACATTTTCGGTTTTGTTGAAACATCAGTGCTGTTTACTTTGGAGATGGAATGTCATTAAGTGAACACCAAGTGGACAGCTGTAGTTGTCTGTGTGTTGTTTTTTTGCTTTTCCAAGTTTGAATGCGTTGTTTTCTTTTTGTCTCTTAGTTTTCTCTCTTTCAGGGTGCTATTCCCCTCTTGGCAAAACATCAAAAGTGATCCTGGGGAGTATAAGCTGAAAAACATATTGACTATTGAATTATATAGCGTAGTTGTGTTTTGAGACATATTCAAAATGGTCTCAGTTGATGTAAAGACTGTTTTAGTTATCTGTTGGAGAAGCATACTGGGCTTTCTCTAGTTCTTAGTGTCATGCATGGGTTCTCCATTAGTTTTGCTTATTGTTCTTTCCCATTTGTTATATTTTTACTAAATACTGTAATATTTAGTGACTTAGCCATGTTTGTGTTTCGGCGCAGCCTGACTTAAGCCCTACCTCTCTGACGTTGTTGTCATTCTTGTGTGTATATAAATCAGGCATACAAAAGTTGACCATGGGACACGTATGAGGTTTTGACCCTCTTTGAATACAGAGGGCAGCATTCTCGCCCCTTCCTATCCAGTCTTTGGGTGTGTGCAACTGCCCTTTGTTCTGTGTTCTTCTCCCGGTCCCAGGTTTCTCCACTTCGTCCTACCTTAAGGTGCACATAAAAACGCACCATGGCTCGCCACTACTCCCTGCTGCCACAGCGCACACCTTCCCTGAGCCACGGGGGGAACCGCAGACGCACAACGGCACGCCCTACCACACGGGACGCCAGTGCGCAGTGGAAGGCAAGCAGCCACCCACCCCACTCCAGTGTCTGTGTCTCTGCTTTGTCATCTGCTCAGCTGCTGCTTCTGGGAAACATTCTGCATTCTTACATTTGTGCTTTAGCCTCACAAAAATATAAGCATAATACGCCGCTTATCACTTATAATAGATATACTTACACACACCAAACACACACACACACACACACACACACACACACACACACACACACACACACCTACCTGTCTGCACAGCAACCACATGACTTATAATACATACACTCTGCCACCATCATGCCAATGCTATTAGAATCCATCTGCTGTCTGTTGGTCCATCAGCTAACAGGGCCCTGTCTCCTGTGGAAGCACCATACAGCAGGTCCTTGCTGGTAGTTAGGTTTTGTAATTGTTTTATATGAAAAATACTGAATCAAGGTAACTTTATCAAGGAAACTTGGTAGCTTTGTAGCATATGGCATGTCCTTTAATTGGTTACTGCCCTCTAGTGGATAGCTGAGGGAGATGGCCAGTGAGCTCATCTTCTTTGAGGTCTACAACAGGGAAGAGGTGCTGCTGCTGCATGTATGCTTCCCCATTTTGAAAAGGACTTGTTGTCCAGAAGCACATACACTGCTAAGTCTTGGTGCCATACGTTTAGCATTTGTTAAGCATGACAATGTGAACGCTGTCTGTCTGCTTCCTGTCATCTTCTTGTCATCTCCATCACCTGGTGGCAAATGATGCACTAACGTTGCATGTTCAACTTTACATGTATGTGATTTTCCTCCGCTTCAATGAAGCTTTTTCAAATATATTATTGCCATGGAAAACAGCAGCTTAGGGTTTTGGGTGTATTATATGTTGGCTCTTGTAGAGCAGTAGCCAAAGTCCCAATGCAGTATGAAGAACTGTTGACAGAGAGCATAAGCTAAAAGGTTATATTCAGTTCTGTTTGTTGTAGTAATATACCGTCTATAGTTTGCCTTGAGTCAATCCGAAATCATTCTAAAGTGGCATGTCAATGGGGAATTCTAAATCTATTGGTGCAGTGCTTCAGTTTAGAATAAATAGATGAATTGCCTTGGCATGTTGGCTTGTTTTATTCTGATTACTTTTGGTTAATTATGTTGGTGGCTCAAGTAGAGTGTTTAAAGAAAATTTTAACTGGAGGTGCTGACGCATGCATGACATTTTTGGGGGTGGGGGTGAGTAAAAATGGTTTGTTAAGATAATAACATTATATGGAAATGCTGTTGCAAATGGTTTACTAGTGCTCTAGAACAAGCTCTCCTATAGGCAATCTGCTGGCTTGGCATATAATAGAGGAAAAAGTTTCATCTTCTGTTTACAGTAATACTGTTTTCTCTTTTATGGTCATTGGACAAATCATAGCAAGGAATGAATTACATTAAGTGGTGAATCAGAACTGATAAAGGTAATATCCTGACTGTATTGACTGTATGGTTTCCGCTGGCCTTTTCTGTTATCTCTGTTCCCCCCCTCTTTGTCTCCGGGCGGGTGTCTGTGTAGACCTGTGCACCAGCCGCCGGCTGCTGGTCACCTTCCCTGAGGCAGAGGGTCGCTTTCGTGGGTTTACTGGACGCCCAGTGCTCCCTCAACCCGGCCCCCCTGCCCTGAGCCTGCAGCCCGAGCTGCTCTTGGGGAAGTCGGGGGGGGCTCCGTATTTCTGGGAGTGCCGCTCTGCTGGGGCGCCAGGCTTCCCCTTTCACGGGCCTCTCCCAGGTCAGTATGGGCCAGCAGGAGGGTGGGCGGGGGGGCCAGGGGACTGGAGCTAACACAGCCAACTGATTGGATAAGTACAATAGTTCTGCTGTAAGGGCTAGGGCAAGGAGGTTCCAACCTCTATGGGTGCATGGGAAAGGAGACCATAGGAGCTGTAAGTTTCTTAATTTAGATCATCTGAGTTCTTGTTTTGTGATTTATTGAACTAACAGTCTGCTGGAATTTAGCCTAGCTGTCTCAGAAGGATTGTAGGATTAGGGAGTCTAATCAAACATGGCATTTGCAGGGTCAGTTCCAGTATTGGTAATGAGTAGTTCTGGAGGCTGGCTCAAATTTCCTTACTTCACATAGCTCTATCTTATAAGCCTAAACTTATTTTTTTATATTGAGTAAGGAATTCGTTCTACCCTCACTTCAATGTAGGACTCATGAAACCACTGTGTCTTTCTGTGACAGTGGTTAGGTATCCAATAAGGTCATACATCTGCTCAACTTATTTGTTTGTGACAATTTGGCCGATTCAAGCCGTGCCAACTTACATCCCATTATTTTTCTGAAGGGAGGAACATAGTAGCCTACATGTGTGGAAATGTTCTTTTAGTATGACTATAGTTGAGTGGGAGTGGTAGTTTGTATTGAGGTGAGTACCAGAATGCTATCTGGTTTGCCCTCTGTAGAAGGAGGATTGCCTGATTTGCTAAACAAGGCTGCAAAAAATAAGCTCATGGTTTATTTGGAACAATGTGTGAATAATTCCTGTCAAGGCTGCAACACCATGGCCATCAATAATGGCAGTAAAATTCTATGTAATCTGAATGCAATAATATAAACATTTTCCCATCCACAGATTGAGGAGGTCTGGGACTTCCCGGATGTGTCCAGGGTATGTGCCACTGCATATACACTGCAGTAAACTGTCCCAGCCTGCAAAACTGTCGAACTGTTGCAGGTGGTGACCAACTGGAGAGCAGGATTAGGAACCAGATGTTTTATTGTTTGCATATAGCCTAATTTTAGTTATCTTTTTCTCCTACCCCTCCCCTGATCCTTGCCCTCCTTCATCTTCTCTCTCCCCTTGCTCCTCGCCGCTGCCTCCTCTGTCCATCTATCTACCCCCACCCCCACTCTGTGTTTACCTCAGACGGGCAGGAAAATGCTGGAAAATGCCCCCATCAAGAATCGGAGGAGTCTGACCCTTCGTTCGGGGAACTGTCCAACGGTGAAGAGCTCAAGTCTCCACACAAATCTGAGGGGGAGGAGCTGGGGACAACGCCTTTCACCTGCAATGGGGCCTCTGCTGGAGCGATGGAGACACCAGGGGGCACCAAAGCTAAGCCAGACTCTGAGAAGAAGTTCCCCTGCAGCGACTGTGGCCAGGCCTTCCGCACCAAGTCCTACCTCAACAAGCACCAGCATAGAGTGCACAAGGCCCAGAAAAGCCAGGGCGGTGCAGGCTCTGGCCTTGGGGAGCTTGCCCCCTCCCTGGGCTCTCCCTTCTCCCCTCAACAGAACATGTCCCTGCTGGAATCATTTGGCTTTCAGATAGTCCAGTCTGCTTTCGCGTCCTCACTGGTGGACTCTGAAGCAGGCCACAGTGGGATGGGTCTAGGGGGGAAGTAAACCCTAGTGCTGGAGAATTGGCCCTAATTCAACCCCTGGCCAGCTACCTAGAAGGGATTCACCTTCTCAGCTGTGGGGAATTACATTTTCTATATCAAGTCTTTCTAGACTACTCTGCTGTTCATTGCATCACTCACTGTTTGTCCCATTCTGTCATGTCTGTGTCATGGACCATACTATCATGAATATTATTTTTGTACCATCTCAAAGCAGAATATAAAATGTACACATTAACATTAAGCATTTTAACAGCTTTTTTGTATCTGCTCTCTTCATTTTGGATTGTATTTGTAATATATTTAACAATACCAATCCCTTGGGATCCATTACCAAACAAACATGCACATAAGAACCCTATATAGTTAATGCTGTTAGTTGATGTGGTCATTCAAAATGTTCTTTCGTTATGCCCTCTTATGAAACAGGCCTGTCCATACTTCATTAGGCCTTAGATGAATTTCTAGCCTATTATCAAGTCCTCAATTACTCTGAATCTAAGCCAATACTTTAAGTTTTTGCAGAATATAGATGAAACCCTGTTCCTTATAGGGTTAGTTCAGGATTTCGGATGTTATACCTAATTTTCCACTTACTTGGAGTGTTGCAGGCTCCCCCAGACACTTTTTTCAGTTGAAGTCCCATTTTTGAGCAACTACTACTTATGCAAGCATAAGCCATATAGTGGAAGTGGATGGGGCTCCAAGCACGGCTCTGTTTAACTACTTAAAAACATCTCCAAGAAATTCTATCATGTCTTTGTGGCCTATACATGCATGTTGATATGAAAACACTTAGTTATTTCCACTATTGCAAGCATAAGAAGTATATCATTCAATCTGAGAACTGATCTGAAAAACAGGCACTTGGTTTTAGTCAAACTGAGAGCGGTGTATTGATCCCAGTCCACTTCCACTATATGGCCTATGCTTGCAGCTAAGCCCAGAAATAGTTGCTCAAGAATGCGAGTGACCGGGGGGGAAAAAAGTGTAAAATAAAAAATCCTGAACTAACCCTTTAAACGATGGCTTACATCTAGAGAATATTTTCTTCTCATATTATGGAATTTTAAAAACAGATTTTTTAAATCACCTAATGTGAAATTAATTCTGGATCTTCAACAGGGACCAAGTTCAGGTTTGACTATTAGAAATTGTAAGAAATGTAGAATATATTTTATTAACTTATTGATTGCCCTGTTCGCTTTGTGCACAGATGTTTTTATTGATTGTTTATTGGAATGTTGACGCGCTGTTCTCTCTAAGTTATGCTAGAAACAGAAGGCCTAATTGGAAGAGACAAAGTGAGTGTGTGTGGAGTGTGTGTCTGTGTGTGTTTGTTGCTCTCTGATGTGTGCTTTTGTTCTCAGAATGTAATCAAGCAGAAGGCTTTTAATCATTTATTTGTTAGATAAATTTCCTCCAAGTTCAGTACATTCCACCTTTATTTATAGTGTCATTGTTGTGATTGTAACAAGTGTATATAACATTCATATGTGTGTGTGTGTGTATATATATATATATATATATATATATATATATATATATATATATATATATATATATATATATAAAAATAAAGAATGTTAGTTGATTTAATCATTTTCAGTGGGGATCCTGTATATAATGTTCTGTTTCGTTTTCTCTTGTCAATTATGTAGAGGGGTGTAGGTTTTGGTCATTTTGAAAAGGTTTCCTCACTGCACCAGACCTGGGTTAAAGTATATTAATAAAAGGTTCAAATACGTCTGCATTGGTTTAACCTGCTAGGAGTGCCCGATGGGCAGGATTTGCACATTTGGGACTTTCCATTGTGCCAGGGAAACTCAAATCTACTATTACTCGAACCCAAGTCTGCTGTACACACCCATTTCCTGTTGTATACTCTCTTTTGGATATAAACGTGTTGGGTCGGGGACGTGTTGGGTTGGGGACGGGCGATTGTTCACTGGATGGTGACAGTAGTTTTACTGTTGGCTGTGCTGTCACCTTGCTCTGGTAGTGTTCATCCTATCAGTTGCGTGACCGACCCATGGCTTTGACCAATCAGTGTGTTTAGGCCATAGGCTCCCTTTTTGATCCTCCATAATTGTGATGCACATGCAATGACACAGTGGAGGAGTTAAAGGCCTATTTTGTGTTATTTATTGGATAAGTGAGAGATTCTTTCTAGAAATATGCTCTTATATTAGGCTATATTTTGTGGTTGCAGCACACTGGGAATAGCCCATATGCTAATCAATTCATCTGGTTCTATTGTTTGTCTCATCCATTTTGGTACTCAAATTTAAAGGATGTTTTTATTGATTGTGTAGATATACTCAACTGTTCTGTTTCTTGTCTTATTATTTTGGTCTGTTGCAAAGTGCCTTCCCAATACTGATTGTGCACAGCAGTGGATTTAAAAAGGTAGAATAATGGACCTACTCTAAAGGGTAAATCATACATAGTGACACTTTTGTATTAAAAACATGCACACACAAACATGTACATTTGTATATGTATGTTACCTTGGTATTTTATCATTGTACTCTGCAAAATTGTTCTTTAAACATTTGAGTTACATGTTTTGTTATAAAATCTTTGGACATATTTCAATATAAGCATACTTTTCTATAGATGTTTGTTTTTGTACACTGTTTTTGAAGTCTGTCGTCTCTGTTTAATCGCTACAGAGGTGGGGGATGAAATAAAGATGTATTTGAAACTGTTCCTGAGTTCTCTTTATTGTGTTGTTATTAATGTGCTATAGATTTGAGTGAGTTTACTCAGATTTCATAAATCATAATTGGAAGATCATTGTTCAACTGTTTGTCGATTTCAGTTTCACTAACATAAAATTGTAATACAGCTTGACTCGGTTTAACTGCAGAACATTGTACAGTATGCATTCGAGCTAAATGGTTGGTGACAAATTACATTTAATCTCAAGGGTTAAGGTAATTTTTAAATGAGTTTATTTCTTGACTCACATTCAGCATATAAGCACAGACTTCTGCTCAGAGGTGGCAGCTTTCAGGTGTAGACAGTCAAGGCATTTCTAGTCCAGGAACATCGTTCTTTATATGTATTCTGTTTTCAGTTGAATATCATTACTGGCTCTCATTAGGGCAAGTTTCAATAAGTTAACAAATACAAAACTTTATATCTTTTTTCAGATGTGGTATATATTTCTTCAATTGTCAGTCAAATTAAATGGAGGGCCAAGTGTAGTGTCTTTTTAAATCATGATAATATACCATACTGACTTGGCACTTAAACATATTAATGACTTAATGTCAGGCAAATGATAATATAATGTATTTAGGATTTTAGAATTTTGTTGCTAGAACGAAGTCAGCCTTTTCAGTGTCAGTCCCCCTGTTTTTATAGTTAAGTTTGTTAAAGTCCTCCATGATTTCCACCATAGTCTTTCCGTTGGTTTCTGGGACGAAGTATAGCATGAATGCTGCGCTGAAGATGCAGTAAGCCACAAAGATCAGGAAACAGTATTGTCCCAGTCCATCCTGTACACAGACACACAAATATGAACAGTTAATAGATCAGTTACTGACCACCATTAAGTCAAGTAACATGTAATGGTGAAAGAATGACAGATATATTTGTTTGCTAACTAACACTCAGGGCCTATCTACCTATATCAGAGTTCTGATAATACCTCATGAAGCAGGTTTGTTAGCTTACAAAGCCTACTTGAAAGAAAAGTATGTATTACTGTTGGGTACTGTTTAATAATGGTTCAGTCAGTATGAAGTGTGTGTTGAGTGGGCTCACTATCTCACCACGATGTATGGGAAGAACATGCCAATGAGGAACAGGCTCAACCAGTTGATTGTGCCGCTGATGACATAAGCGGAAGGACGCCAGGCCTGCAGGAAGAGGTCTGCAGGTAGGGCCATGGACACCCCGGCTGAAAAGACAACAGAGTTCCTTTACAACCAGCTCTGCAGTTTACCTGACTCCCAACACAGCACATCACTCAATCCACTGCAGTGTATTTAAGGCATGAAGTGATTGGCATTTGTAGGCAGGCATGTAGAGTACTCACAAGGTCCGAGTCCATACACACAGATGACAGAGAAGATCATGGCAATGTTCATATAGGGTACCCATGAGTACAGGTCCTGTAGAAAGAGAGAGGCAGCATTACCTCTCAGGGATGGTTGATGAAACAAAGACACAGATAAGCCCTGAATATATAGGACGGTTACCTTTATAGACAGCATGACTACCAGCACTGACATGATAACACCCATCATCAGGTAGCCATATCCCATCAGCTTTTTCCTGCCAGCACGGTCTATCAAGAGAGACTGAGACACAACAGAAAATGTGGGTTAAATGAATGAAACATGGTTGATATTTGACATTATACCCAATGCACATTTTACTCATGCCTGGCGGACTACGGTGAAGTAGTGCTTTGGAACTTTCTCCTCTTTGTGTTATGTGAAAGGTGATCCGACCATAGAAATTACCTAGTGTGTAGGCAGCTTTACAATAATGTTATTCTTTGTTTTATGCGATTTCATATCCTGTCCTACCATAGTCTGAGACGATACTCACACAGAGAGAGACAGTGATGAGCTCTGTGGCTCCAATGCCAATGGACAGGTAGTGCATCTTGTCCTCGGCCACTCCAGATTCACGGAAGATGTCAAAAGCGTAGAAATAAAGCTGATAGATAAAGATAGTCGAGAAATGAGGGGGTCAATGTATTCATCTTGCCAGCAACAATGTTATCTTTAAGGGTGTAACAAAGGAGTAATGTTCACAGTAGTAAATCCTAGAAAGAATATGTAAAACAAATACACAACAAGGGACTTGGGATAAGACAAAAGAAGAATGACAAAAGAGGACAGGGAGGGAAGCAGTTCATCAGAAGTGGGTAAAATTATGAATCATCTATTCAGCTGTACTGTATGTATGTATATCGGGTACAGAATGACATTATTAAGTAAAGGTTTTGACACTAGATTGTGTGATATGGGTAAAATAATTCACTCACAGCGTTAATGCCACAGAACTGAACACCGGCACAAGGAATGGCCAGAGCCAACAGCTGCCATCTCACGCAGCGAGAACGAAGCACATCTAACACGGTCTTAGCCTTCTGGCCCTGTGAGCTAACTCTCTCTTTCCCCATGTCATCAAGCTCCAGCTTCAGATCATCCTCTTGCCACAGCCACTGTAGAGCTACCACACACACACACACACACACACACACACACACACACACACACACACACACACACACACACACACACCAACATGCAGTAGTTGTACATATGCTCAATCTATTCTCTTACTTGACACATTAAATGATCTCTGAGTTCATAGAGCTGGCCCAGTTCACATACCTTTTTTGCAGCCCTCGGTGTCGCCTTTGTCGATGTAGAGGTAGCGGGGTGCCTCAGGGAAGTAGAGCAGGGCCAGGAACTGAAGGATAGCAGGAAGGCCACTGAGGGCCAGGAGATAGGGCCACATGTCATTTGTACCCATCAGCTCTCTGCACAGGAGAGAGAGAGAGACAGAGAGAGGTGAATGACTTCATTCATAATTCACCACCATCCCATCTTTAATAGAGAATATACACTCACCGGCCACTTTATTAGGTACACCTGTTCAACTGCTCGGTAACGTAAATATCTAATCAGCCAATCACATGGCAGCAACTCAATGCCTTTAGGCATGTAGACATGGTCAAGACGACCTGCTGAAGTTCAAACTGAGCATCAGAATGGGGAAGAAAGGTCATTTAATTGACTTTGAACGTGGCATGGTTGTTGGTGCCAGACGGGCTGGTCTGAGTGTTTCAGAAATACTATAATCTACTGGGATTTTCACGCACAACCATCTCTAGGGTTTACAGAGAATGGTCCGAAAAAGAGAAAATATCCAGTGAGCGGCAGTTCTCTCGGGCGAAAATGCCTTGTTGATGCCAGAGGTCAGAGGAGAATGGCCAGACTGGTTCGAGATGATAGAAAGGCAACAGTAACTCAAATAACCACTCATTACAACCAACGTATGCAGAAGACCATCTCTGAACGCACAACACGTCGAACCTTGAAGCAGGGGGTCCAACCCAGTACTAGCAAGGTGTACCTAATAAAGGCCGGTTGAGTGTATTTGTCAGCCCCTGTCAAACAGCTCTTTGTCATTGTTCTGTGTACATCATGTAATTTATTAATCTTGAGTGGTTAGTCAGATGAGCTCTTTAATATCTTGTACCTATGGTAATCCAATGCAAATGGTTAGATCTGGAGTGGAGAATGCTGTCAGCTGGAAAGTTTACACAGGTATTTGGTGTGTGAGAGCCCTGGAAGTTTTCTTCCTCATCTTTAATAAGTGAGAGAGTTGTGGTTTTACACTGTCTTGCACAGTATGTGTTGGCTAGCTTACATGTAATACTGAAAGTAGAAACTCATGTTTTACAACTCTGGGTGATTTTTGTACAACTGTACTTAACTGATGTAGTACATGTCAAAGGCACTGACCTGATGCCAACTATTTGACCCATGACTTTCCCAAAGCCAATAAAGATGGAGCTAGTGAGGGTCAGGAATCCTCTCAGTTTCTTTGGAGAGCTCTCACCCAGGTACATCAGGTGGACACTCAATCCAAGGCCTGAAAATATGGAGAGAGGTAGACAGTAGAAGATGTTACAAATAAGAGTACCACAAAGACTGCAGGCATAATCTCACATACCGTCCACATGTACACATATAACCTACAGTCAGGGCTTGAATTGAGGGGGTATGTGGCAGTAAGCCAGTACTCCTTGTTAAAATAAGGGGGGAAAGCACACCCCTTGTTAGATTTAGATTTTGGAATTTAAAAAATAATAAAATAAAATGAAAACAAGCTGATTATCAAAAATATTATCAACAACATGCATGCTTCTGAAAAGCGCTCCTTTCTCTCAAGATGCGATTGAGCAGGGGTAGCACGAGACCCCGTGTTCACTTCTGCAGACTTGTTGAAACGTTCTCAGTGTTCAATGGGACGCATTTAATTGGAATATATAATAAAATCATGGAAACATTTTGGGGTAAAAAATAAGCACACACATACCGACGTTATATCCATAGAGAAATCTGCCCAGCAGGATCATCTCAAAGGACTTGGCCATGCGACTAAAGACCATCAATAGAGCAGCCACAATGGCCACCACATTGTTGAACAACATGGCCTTCTTCCTGCAAAATCAAACCACAGGTTGGAAGAGCGAGAGAGCAAAGCAAAGCCTGTCAAACAGAGAGTGGGACAGAAGGGAAAAGAGAAAATGTTGGTGTTTGTGCAAGTGCATGTGCGTGCGTGCGTGCATGCGTTAGTATCATGCATCATGTATCACCGTCCGTGGACGACAGGGAGGCTGCCACTGTGGATAGCACCCGCCCATCCCCCGAGACTGAACACAGACATTATGAAGGACCAGATGAGCATGTTGGTAGAAGAATCCACTGGAACCTCGTACCTCCCCAGCCATGTCTGGTTCACAAAACTTTGGATGTGCTACAGACAGGTACAGGGACTTGTTTAGTACATTCAGGTTTTCCTCTCAAAAGCAGACTTGTAATCATGTTATCTTATAATTAACTGCCCATAACATGAAAACACACCAAATTGTTACAAATGCTTTGGATGTGCCTTGTGTTCTGTTGTGTTTCCGTTCCTCTACCTATCTCCATCCTTCTCAGGCATTCTGGCAATCAATTTGGTTCAGCTGCTCCTCATTCCTCATTACCTCCATAGCCAATCAGAGGACGGCCCCGTATTTAAACCCTGCATTTCCTCCCCTCACGAGATCCTTTTGTTTGTTTCTGTCTGTCTGTTCAGTGAGTGAGTGAGTGAGTGAGTGAGTGAGTGAGTGAGTGAGTGAGCGAGCGAGCGAAAATTCATTAAATAAGAGTAAATAGGTTACTCTTGTCTATATACGCTAGTTAATTGGGGGCAGGTGCCATCTGTTGTGTCTTCTTAGGTATAGGTTAGTCTTAGTTTAGGGACTACCTTATTTTTGGTTCTTTCTTTGGGCACAATTCCCCCCCCCCCCTTCTCTCCTTAGTCTTGGTACAATAAATGATCATTGCACTGTTCCCCTTGTCTCCTTGTCCTTGTTTTTCACTGTTCTCACTCCATTGTAACTGTCTGCGTGTGTCCTATGTTTACGTACCTCACCCATCACCTAGACCTGGGCCGGGGTGCGTAACACCAATGCAATTCCCATACTTTTACTTCCACTCCTTTTTCTTTCTGAAGTGTGATATGACACCTCACAGTTTGAGTTGATCATTCTTACCTCTGCTGGAGAAGTCATGATGGAGACTTGTATCCCATATTGAAATGATCCCCCAATTCCCAATACCAACGTCAACAGGTAAAGCCTCCGGTACTGCACCTGGAATTGAAATCGACATTTTTATGCAAATTAAGACCAATATATGTGTTGTGCAGGTAGGAGTAGTTCCACTACATGTAGTTCATTATCAATTTAACTAAATTTTGAAGTTAAACTAAATTCAAATCCTAGTAGGCCTAGTGTTTCCAGTATTACTTTTTTGCCATGTAGCGGAGTAAGCTACTGTCATTTTTCCAAAAGAAAAAACAACAACATAGCAATTAAACAATTTAAACATAGCAATTTTATTTATTCCGGCCATTGAACCTAAACTGTCAGTACTATTTCTTCCCTCACTGCCTCCGGTCTCCCCACTTTGCTCCACCTCACCAAGTCGCAGTGATTTTAGAGCGTTTCAGTCGCACCGCTTTCTGTCATATGGACTGGTCATCTTACAGTGACTGACGATCGGTCGTGTGTTGGATGAAGTAGTGAACTACTTTTTCAAATAAGTTTTAGTTTGACACTATTTTCTATCGGGTAGATTAGTGTAGTTCAACTTCTTCCCTTAAGTAAAGTAGGCTATTTGGTAATTTAGTCAAATACATAGTAGCTTCCCCAACACTGGAGAAGACGATTATGACTGAATCAACACAGTAACATTGATTCCCAGTACCACACTAGGATTTTTCAAATTCACAAATTGTGTCTGATATGGTGAGTGATGTTACCTTACCAGCTCTTTTAGTGCGCCCTTCATCTCTGTATTGGCACCCTGGATTGACCTGCAGCTGCGGGGGATGGAGAGACACACTCTGGATCAGTATATATCTTCTGCACTGCTGCCCACTGTTATACATTAAATCAGCCTGGGTTGATCATTCAGATGTGTATAATTTGGAGTTAACCATGTGAGGACATGATGAACTTTGGACAGTGAGAAGAACAGGACTGAACCAAACTTGGTACTGGTGTTCCTTGACCCAACTGGATATCATGGTTAATTTCTACGATGGAGACCTCGGGACTGCAGCATTGACGTGAAACGTAAACTCCCGTACCTGTTTGTTTTCCCCTGGTTTGGCATTATGTTTCTGATATTTAAGAGATGGGTTGTGAATGACGTGTCTTCACAAAACAATAATAACTTACCCATTATTCTGTGCGTAATCAGACTACGTCAAGTGGCACATCTGCTGCCCACTTTCACACTCAGCACATAGTCATTCATGTTGTGATAAATAAGAAATAGACAAAGGCGTCGTTGAATTACAGTTTTTCTCGATTGCTTGACCACATTTCTTGAAGCAGTATTGAACTTTTCAAAACAGTTAACACGTTCCCCTAAACAGCTAATTAAAACCTTTGCCAAAACACCACATTTATTTTGCAAAATGCACTACAACTCTCAAAACGTAGAATACATCACAGTACGAATTTCACTCCGCATAAACCTTTGGACTATATGTTTTTTTGTATTGCTCCTGTTACAGAGAATATTAATTCTTGCTATAAATATAAATATAATTAATCTAAAATATTCAGAACCAAGCAGATAGTTACAACAAACATGTCATTGCTGATTGTTTAAACTGTTGAGCAATGAGAGTTTATGGAGTAGATATTCACTTTGGAGACTTTCTGATATGAAGAAATAATTCAGTTTTGTTTGTCAACACTGACTCTTACAATATGTTTTACCCCTGATTTTTACACAAATGCACAATGTATTGACCAACATATTGAGGAAGTGGTTATAAACAGGAGTTTAATTAAAATGGTAAAATTACAACTGTTCTTTCTTTACATAAGAACTAATATGGTAAATTTAAAGACATATAAGTGTTGTAATCCCACACCTAGGGGAAAAGGTCACAAGAAAACAGATGGTCCTAGAATATTTGGAGAATGCAGGCAGAAGGAGTGAGGTCAGATTGTGGGGTTTGATAAAAGTGAAGAAGAGAAAGGATCAAAAGCTGCAGAAACCGACAGGCTCATCAAGATTTAGGTAGACAAAGAGACGCCAGGGCAGGTGGGGGAGCCCACCTTGATGACGAAATGTATTTCTTGAATGTTATTGGTGTAAGTAGACAGGAACAGAGGTACGTTGAATAGAAGGCGTTGACCTGTATGAGAGTCTATAAAAACAGGTGACAGACGAAAACTCAGGGTCAACTTTGCAAATTTGAATGGCTTCGTATTCTCTGTGAATAAAGTCTCTGAATGAATCAACAGCTCTGGTCATCAAAACATTACGCACATGACATAACCAGTTGACCTTGTGGGTATATGCACATTTTACAAATCATTGGTGCACACTGATACAATGGTCTCTTTTTATTGGTCAAAACCTGGGTTATCATGGTATTCATATTGCGATTATGTGGGTGTTGTTCTAATCAATTCCATTATAGATCTGAGGGTCACTTGCAACGTCAGCAATTAGTGAGTTTTAACACACCTTTATTTAGCAATTAAGGATTGACATAGAAACATGTTTTTTGGTGTCCAACAGTATTTGATTCTTTTATTTTAATTTAGTGTAATATTGGCTTTGTGTTCATTTGTGTTTTTCTTGTCTATAACTTGTCTGTACCTTGACTGTACATAAAACTATGTGTTTTATGTTGGACCCCATGAGCAACAGCTAATCCTAACAAACTAAACTAAACTACATTTTGCTCTCATTTAGATTTGGCTCATTTGACCCTGAAGAGGGAGACATCAGTTCTGCCCCCCTTCTTGAGATCCCTAGCCAACATGACTATTGTGGTCTCTCACTTTGATGTTTTGAAATTTGTGAATACTGAAGTGTCATTTGACAACTGGATGTTGTCTGATTGGTTCTCCCTTAAAAACAGCTCTTGATTTGATTACTCATGGTTGGAAGATGGGTATAAAACATAATGTTGAGGAACATATCTTGCTCTTTGTTTTCTGGTCTGTGGTTCCAGCTGTCTGTGAGTAGACGATTCAGGTCTCTCTCTCTCTCCCTGTAATTTTACACTAAAAACAAGCTATTTTTGGCCGTTGGAAGTGTGCCATCATAGAGCCAAGAGAGTTATGTTGAGAATGTAATGATGGGTGGTGATGTGAGTTAAGTCATTCATGTCTCTCTCTCTCTCTCTCTCTCTCTCTCTCTCTCTCTCTCTCTCTCTCTCTATCATTTACCATGAGGGTAGAATGTAACATTTCTCTATGATGTATTTGCCTTGTAATAGTTGTATTACAGTGCTATTAAAGCCTCATTTGATTTATTCTCACTTGACCATTCTTGCTCTATTCAACCCAAACTCAACTATTCTCTGTATATAGTGTTAATTAAATTAATTGGAACCAGATTATTAATATTAAGATATACTTTGTTACATAGCCTAATTTCCTTGCCAACCCTTCATATTGTAACTGGCAACCTATAAGACCCTTATACTTTTCTCATTTATAATAGTGACATTGTTTGTCAGTAAGCCTTTCAAATACATAGAGCAGGACAAATGTTCAATTAAGGAATTATGTCTTCCCAACTTTGACAGAAATAACGAGGATAAAGTATTCTATTTACTGAAGCCTATACCATAAATACGATAGATAGATAGATAGATGGATGGATGGATGGATGGATGGATGGATGGAGGGTTGGATAGATAGATAGATAGATAGAAAGATAGATAGATAGATAGTTAGATAGATAGATAGGCACTTTATTGATCCCCGCGGGGAAATTAAGGTGTTACAGCAGCTCACATCACAAATAACAACAACAAAATATATATAGAAAATATAAATAAGGATATTTGGTCTCCAGAACAATCTGTAGATCACGCCATTTCATGAGCACTGACATCGAGAACGAACTTGGAGTGAGCTGATTTAAAATCTCTTATTAGTATCATTGGACAGAGACTACATTGCCACCTAGGGGGAAACTATTTGATAAGGAAACGCAGGTTGACACAACAATACTCAAAACAGACAAATTTAAGTCACTTACTTTGAAGATAATTTATTTTCCCACAGTACAGTAGGATCCTAATTACAACAACAACATAAGTCAAACAGCTTATGATACATCTACCTCAAACAATGAAATATCACCTTGATATGAAATGTTTATAAATACAACATTCTCAACATATACTCACCAAACACTTTATTAGGAACACCTGTACACCTTCTCATGGTGGAGGTGGTGTAATGGTATGGGGAATGTTTTCTTGGCACACTTTGGGCCCGTTAATACCAATCAATCATCGCTTGAATGCCACAGCCTATTTTAGTATTGTTGCTGACCATGTGCATCCCTTCATGGCCACAATTTACCCATCTTCTAATGGCTACTTCCAGCATGATAATGCACCATGTCACAAAACAAAAGTTGTCTCAAACTGGTTTCATGAACATGACAATGAGTTCAGTGGTCTTCAGTGGCCTTCCCAGTCACCGGATCTGAATCCTATAGAACACTTTTGGGATGTGGTAGAACAGGAGATTCACAGCTTGAAAGTGCACCTGAAAAATCTGTAGGCATTGCGTGATGCAATCATGTCATCATGGACCAGAATCTCAAAGGAATGTTTCCAACATCTTGTGGAATCAATGCCACAAAGAATTGAGGCTGTTTTGAGAGCAAAGGGAGGCCCTACCCAGTGTTAGTATAGTGTTCCTAATAAAGTGTTGGGGGGGTGTAGTTCATAAGTACAATGTTTGTGTATTGTATATACAGCATTGTGTGAATGGTGGACATTCCTTTGTAACATTTCTCTTTGGTTTTACTTTCATATAATCTCACTCATCATATCCTATAATTTTATGATACCTGGGACATTTTTGTCACATGGTAATATGTGAATGTTGGACATACAAAGGCATGCAGGGATGAATCATTAAACTTTGTCCAACATTTAAAAAAATATCAATGTTCACAAATCAGTTAATATATAATTGATTACATTCACCCCGTCAAGATATGGGACTAACAACTTGAGAGTAAAACAGGATAATGAATGATTGAATTGTGTATTCAGAATATCTTCTTCAACACCAACAGGTTACAGCACACTAAAGGTGTCCTCATTCATACTCATCATTGCAAAGTCACATCCCTTAACACCCCTGTAAGGCTTTCACTCAAGCCACTCAAAACTACAATTCTTCTCTCAAAGAAAATGCTCCAGATAATGGAGCTTTTGCAGAATATCAAACTCACTTTCAATGAGATGACTGGCCAAAAATGAAGCACATGGTTGGGGCTATGGAATGTGGTACATGGTTGGGGCTATGGAAGGCCTACAGGGCAGTGGAGTGGCAGGCTTCACCCAGCTGATACTGGGCCTGAGTGGCAGCTGAATCCTGTTTGTCCTGGCCCCTGTAGTTGAGCTTATGGAACTCACTGGCGATCATTTGCAGGGTTTTCCCTTTGGTCTCAGGCAGGACGAAGCCGACATACAGAGCAGACAGGAGGCAGACAGCACCAAACGGGACGAAGCAAAATTGGCCGAGCTCACTCTGGAGAGAGAGGAGAGAGCAAAGCAAAGGCTGTCAATCAGGGAGTGGGACATAAGGGAAAAGAGAAAGGTATGGTGTTTGTGTGTGTGGTGTGTGTGTGTGTGAGTGTGTGTGTGTGTGTGTGTGTGTGTGAGAGAGTGTGTGTGTGTGTGTGTGTGTGTGTGTGTGTGTGTGTGTGTGTGTGTGTGTGTGTGTGTGTGTGTGTGTGTGTGTGTGTTGGGAGGTTGTCTTAACTCACAACTAGAAATGGAAAGATCATTCCTATTATAAAGAGGTTAAGCCACATCATTGAGCCAGCTATCATGTAGGCTGCTGGTCGGGCAGTCTGGTTGAAGATCTCAGTAGGCAGGACCCCAGTCACTCCAGCTGAAGTTAAGGGTAAATGGAGACTTATCAACACTGTGATCTTATTGTGGGTAATATCCAATGAGGATTATTACACAACACAATCTGGATCATTACACAATATAATCTACAATTAAATACTTAAATACCAGTTCAACATCCCTTCAGTATTTCTATTTATAACCGACCGGACTGGGCTAATATTTATAGTAGCTAGTGACTGACCTGGTCCCATGCCAAAGCTTAGAATATAAGTGAAGATGCAGGTCATGCTCAAATAGGGCATCCACTGTACAATGTGCTGTTGGTCACCGTCAGAGGGAAAACAAAGTAAGTTAATGTCGTGCCACGTTTATGATAAACCACGAAAACATATGAAAATCAGTGTTGGTGATTAGTTCCACTACATATGTGGTGTTTCCAGTAGTATATTACTTTGTCATGTAGCAGTGTAGTAAACTACTGTCACTACTCACTACATTTTGCCAAAAGAAAACAAAAAAACAGATAATTCAACTATTATTCCGGCCCTTGCACAAAAAAAAAAAGTACATTTCCCTACTATTTCTTCCCTCACTGCCTCCAGTCTCCGCACTTTGCTCCACCTCACCAGTGGTAGTCCACTACATCTAAACTACTTAATCCAACACACGAACGACAGTCAGTTTTCAGTCACTAAAAGATGACCAGTGCATGTGTCAGAAAATGTTAGATTAAACACTAAAAAATCACTGAGAGAGAAAATAACTTGTGAGATGGTGCAAAGTGTGGAGACCGGAGACAGTGAGGGAAGAAATTGTAGGAAAATGTAAAGTTTTTGAAGTTTTTTTTAAAAGTAACCTATGCCTAACCATACATGCCTATCAAAACACCAGCACCTGTTGTAGCTAGCCTGTAGGGAATCATGTAGAAATCATACCCCCTGGTGGACTGGACTGAGTGGTGTATTGTCATAACATTTAATTAACTGAACTACAGTGGGTTTACAGTGGGTTCAAAGACTACTTTGCTTATACCACTCTTCAGAAAGCAAGCCTGCAATACATTACATGTGACAAAATGATCCTTCCACTAACAAGGTTGCAAAAAGATATAAGACCAGTACCTCAAATGAAAGAGCTACAGTGAAGACAATAGCCCAGCCAGTCATAAGAATGTATCCTCCCATCAACAGAAACCTCCTGCCTTGACGTTCAATCAGCAGGTTCTGAGGAAGTTGAAATAACAATAAATGGTTCAAATCATTTACAGCACAGAGGTGAGCATGTTCTAGTCATGTGTGTCAAAATATATCACAAAAATCTTATCATCCAAACAGAATGTCAGAAAAATTCCTTAAACAACCCTTGGAATGCAAGTTAAATGTAAATGGAACCTTTCTTACACAGAAACTATTTCAATAGTCTGGATTAAGGACTTAAGTAGAGAGAGGAGAACAATCTCTCTTTCCCTCAGAGGTAGTTACATAATAACCACATGGATTACTCTGGGATACTCACAGATAGTATACAGGCGGTGAATTCACATGCACCTGTGCCAATGGTGATATATTGGATCTTTTCAGGGGATATCCCTGCCTCTTGAAAAACGTAGAATGCATAGAAGTAAATCTGTTTGAGTGAAAGAGAGAACAAATGTAAGAGCACTGAGGAACACAGGTACTCATTTCACATCATGCTAATAAGCTGATTGAGCAAAGCATTTTGCACATTACTGCTCTAATACCCAGCTCCCTCCCTAAGGCTGCCAACCCTGTGGTATAAATCCCTCAGAGGACGCTTTAATTACAGTCAGCTGTTTGTGAGGTGCAAGCAACTAAGACTACAGCTCCAGTGAAACTGCCTCGGACTGACTCAACCATTTCATGACACCCATTCGTTCATCTCCCACGGCCCTTAGCACTACACTGTAAAGCAACAACCTTATGTCATCATCAGCATGCATTTTTTAAGGTAAGGTACAATGAAATGTAAAACGTCAACGCGCAGTATGAAATATTCATAGCTAGCAGATCTCACATTTCTAATCATGCTGGCATTGGAACCAGGGGTCCAGCGGAAACTTTGGCCAAAAGTAAATTCGATCTGAGTATGTTTTACTGTGTACAATGGTGTACTTTAGAGGTAGGTAACTGTAATCCCAGAGAGTTCTCTGTCGGAAACACTCTGCCAGAGCATGGGAGAGGGCCTGAGCCTGTCAGACCCTCAGCCAAGACTAATACCAGAGACACTAAATACAAGGAGACCATGCTGATTAGAAGATTAACCTGCTGAGCAACCTTTCTTGCAAAAGGGTACCACCAATAAACAACAAATGAAACATTAACAGACCTTTATAGGCCTACTAAGCCTTTACAATAAAGTATACAATGTCTTAACATTGACTTACTGAGTCGTTACCACAGAGCTGCATAGCGCTGCTGATGATTATCACAGATATCAGCTGCCAGCGGACGCTGCGGTCAGCAAACAGTTCCCACGGTCGGCTGGGCCTATGGCCCTTGGCCTCAGCCTGCTCCTGAAGGATCTCATCCAGCTCACTACGCTGGACTTCACAGCCACGCAGTCGCTTCAGAGCTAACCCAAATGACGACACAACCTGTGCTTATTTTAATGTATACTGCACACAGACACACACACACACACACACACACACACACACACAAACTTGCATGGATCACTTACCATCGATACAGCCTTCCTTATCCCCCTTGTCAATGAGGAGGTAGCGGGGGCTTTCTGGGAACCAGGGCAGGGTAAGTAGCTGAATAAAACCTGGGATGGCATTACTGGCCAGAAGGTACTGCCAACATGGGTCACTACCCAATATCTCCCTGCAAAGACATGATCACCATCATTCTAAAGATTATACAACCCCTTACAATATGTTGCTTACTGTATGTGTTCACTGTACCTACCTGAGGCCCACAATCTGTCCTAACACCACTCCAAATGCCGCGAAGACGGCTGACGACAGGGAGACAGCCCCTCGCAAATGCTTTGGAGCACTTTCTCCAAAATACATGGGTTGCACGTTCATGCTGATCCCTGCAGAGGAGATAATCAGAATCAGAAGCCTTTTCTTGCATTTCGTCCATCACGTAAATTATGCTAATATTCTCTCTGAAAATGTCACTTCGATCAACTGTTTACTTCATAGTAATGTAATTATCTATACATGGAGGTGATCCCATTGAGATCAAAAGTAACTTGATGAGACCTGTACACATACAGTACATTATGTTTGCATGTTACATAGTGATTCAGTGCCCTCTGGTCTTTATGTGGACATACCAGCATTGATTCCAACCAGGACACGTGAGATGATGATCATCTCAAAAGACTTTGCAGCTCTACTTGTCAATGCAAGAACTGCACCCAGCATCAGGAAAATATTGTTCAATAGCATTGCCTTTTTCCTAAGGGATGAAGACAAGAGAAAAGACTGTGGCAGTGGTAACATTCACATCCTAATCTGTTTTTGAAACAAGTCTGTCTTTGATTTACTCATTCAGATCACAATACGTGACTCTTTGAGATGCATATGTGTTGCTGTGCATATAGTAAGGCTTATTAACCTAGTGACCATACAACCAGAGAGAAATGACAAACTAACCTACTTACTTAGTACATACAGTATTTCAGATCACACCAAACATTACCTTCCAAAGTATATGGACATGGGTCCAGCTATAATAGCTCCTGCCATGCCCCCCAGGGAGTAGATGGACACGATGAAGGTCCAGATCAGAGTCACCTGGTAATCCTCCAGCTGAACATCCCAGCGCTCCAGAAATGTCTCATTCACAAAGTTCTGAATGAACTGCAAGCAAGGTACAGTGTGGTCAAAGACACAAAAAGACAAAGACAAAGACACACACACACACACACACACACAGACAGACATGCATACGCACACACACACACACACACACACACACACACACACACACACACACACACACACACACACACACACACACACACACACACAGAAACTTACGACTGTGGGTGAGTTCATTATGGCAAGGTTGTAGCCATACTGAAAAGTGCCTCCAATGGCAGCTGAAATCACCATTAATGCCAAGTTTCGAGCATGGCCCTGTCAATAAAAATAAGTCGTATGATATGTTTACCTTCATCAATATATAGCTCAGAGAGAGCCTGGTCAATCGTGGGGGCAATAACATATACAACAGTGTCATCGTCATATACAGTAAGTGTAGGTCTTCAGTCCGTTAAATCATTTACAACCCAGCTACATGAAGTCCCATCTCTTAAAAGGTAGCACCTGATTGTTTATCAAATATGTTGTAACATTAAACTTTTAGATGGAAAATGCAAAAGGTGAATTCTGTCTTGGCCTAGTAAATACAAAAATATGTTCACGTATTCGTTTCAGACAATTCACAACCAATTACCATAAAACGATGACATAATAAGTATGGTGTGACTAACTTTGGATGTGCATACACGAAAACTGTAGCCTACTGTACAGACAAAGTGGAATGTTATAAAATATTCTAAATAGACATTTCACAAAAAATAAACGATGATCATTTAAGAACGTTGTTATTGGTATCTATATAACAATGTGGTTCCCACTTGTAACTTTGAGTCAAGGTACAAGCATTTCTTGACAGTCCAGTCAAAGTCTGCGCGGAAAACATTATGAGGTTGGAGTTCCACTTCTGATAATAAATCGACGCTGCATGAAGTAATAGATGTATGCTATATTAGGAAATTAAAACAAAACTACTTTACCTTTTCCCCCCCACCAGTTGACATACTGTATCGATTACTGTTTTTCCGTAAGATTAGCCTATGACAGTAGAAACGAAATTGCTCGTCCACGGAAACGGCGCGAGAGAGATCAGTTGGGATGCTAGTTAACAGTAGAAGTAAGTACTATTTATAAAGAAGTTCACTGTAGAGAGAGAGAGAGAGAGAGAGAGAGAGAGAGAGAGAGAGAGAGAGAGAGAGAGAGAGAGAGAGAGAGAGAGAGAGAGAGAGAGAGAGAGTGTATGTGCCTGCGTGTGTGTGTGTGTGTGTGTGTATGTGTGTGTGTGTGTGTGTGTGTGTGTGTGTGTGTGTGTGTGCATGTGCATGTTATGCTAAGGAAATGTCTAACTACTAAATCAGCAGGTCTATGTTTACCATTAATCATGTTTTAGTCAATGGCCAATGATTTTGCACCAATGATTCATCAATATAGGTCTACATCTTTTAAAAGTGCATGAGCCTTAATGGGCATTTGAATGGGTCTATATGATTATTTTTTACAAAACAGCTTTTTTTGCAATTTAAGATGTGTGTGTGCGTGTATGTGTGTGTCTTTGTTTTTGTCTTTTTGTGTCTTTGACCACACCTTGCAGTTCATTCAGAACTAGAGGATGGCCAGGTAACTCTGATCTGGACCTTCATCGCCATACTGTACGCAAGAGGGTGCAACCAAGAAGCGGGACAGTGTTGAGTTCAATGTCATTTGGTTTGCAACAGTGCTTTTTGTCATTTAACATGATGATTTTTATTGATGGGGTATTCTACCTCCCATACGTTTTCATTGATCAACTGCAAGCTTGGTTAGGCAATGTATTTTTTCTTCACCGGTGTTTGAATTGATCAGCTTCTTACTGTCGCTCTCCTGCCAGTAGATGGTGCTGAATTGTTTGCCTAGGCCACTGCACAGCCCGCTGCTGAAGGTGAGAGCTTTTAAGTGAACCTAGAATTGACACAGCTTAATGGAGCATTTATTACGTAATTGATCCTTTCTCCTTTAATGGACACTTTCTGAATATATTTATATATGCTTCTTCAGGACATTGTAATCTCCCTGTCTATGGCTATCCAAACGGACTATTTATTCTGGCATTATGTCACTACTCCCCTTTGATAAAGCAAAATTCAGCAGGAAAATTGTATTTTGGACCTCATGGACCTTGTTTAGCAAAATGGACTGATGTTAATCAAGTAGCCTAAATTACTGAACAGGTCCCACTGGCACGGTTCGATATCTGGCAAACAAAATGTTGCAACAAGAAGTAAGCATTACCCCCCCCTCCCAACCCTAACCCTAACCCTAACCCTAACCCTAACCCTAACCCTAACCCTAACCCTTTCTGCATGCACGATTAGAAGAGGTAAATATTTATTTCAATCTCCTTCCCTGAACGCTACTGATTAAACATAGTCATTACGACAATTACAAAGCTTTTAGAAAGCTTGAATGTTACATACTAGACCTTTAAAGAGGGTCTGGTGAAACCTCAAGAGAGTGTGATCTGGAATTGAGCCTTATATGAGGATGGTAGGTGTGTAATGATGACTCTCCAGGGTCTAACATAAAACGTTAACATAAAAGCAAACGTTTGTAGACGGATTTATATTAATATCAGTTTCCACATGAAGGTTTGGCAAAAACTTTTTTAACATTTTGTTATTAGCAAAACATATCTAATATTGATAATCTGACTGCAATGTAATTATCACTATGTGCAAAGAATTGTTGAGTTTGTGCTGAATTAGTGCAAGAACGGTCAAATAGAATGAATGAAGTGAGGCTTTAATAATACTGTATACTTATACAACTACTGTATTACAAGGCGAATACTTCATAGAGAAAAGTTACATCCTAATAGAGAGAGATAGATAGATGACCACTGGTCATTCAAAACAATGCTACTCACAACATGATGATAACCTCACAACAGCTTTTCCTTGACCTTTGGCTTTTATATCACCCTAAAACCACAGTATTTAAATTAGGAGCTGTTGATAAGGAGACCCAACCACAATCGATCTTATTACATCCAAACTGATGACATCACAGCTTTGACACCTCAAGACATTCCACCGAGCTCACAGACATTTTCCTTCCGGGGATGGTAAACTTCTGCACTATATTGAAATTCTGCCACTATAAGTTCACAGAGCTCATTCAAGAATCCATCCATCAGTGATCTCACCTGATGTGTGAATTTATAATACCTTTTTTAATACTTTTTTTTGTTTTTTTTTGTTACCTATTTCGTAGTCGGCCTATCTGTAGCAACATTTCCATTGACCAGTTATGTCACAGGGAATTGTTTTGATGATCTGAGTGTGCAACTACTGCAGAGAAAATGTAATTGCCTTTCACAGATATAATTAGAACATTTAACAATATGCAATTTGCAGATATGAATTTTGGATACTGATGCCCTAGTGGTAAACAACTGAGCCACTACTCAATTGAGATATGAGAAAATCTGAAAGCTGGTCATTTGAAGATTGAGTTATCATAATGAAATTCTTGTGATAAGTGTAATTTTACACTAAAAACAAGCTATTTTTGGCCGTTGGAAGTGTGCCATCATAGAGCCGAGAGAGTTATGTTGAGAATGTAATGATGGGTGGTGATGTGAGTTAAGTCATTCATGTCTCTCTCTCTCTCTCTCTCTCTCTCTCTCTCTCTCTCTCTCTCTCTCTCTCTCTCTCTCTCTCTCTCTCTCTCTCTCTCTCTCTCTCTCTCTCTCTCTCTCTCTCTCTCTCTCTCTCTCTCTCTCTCATTAGGCTGCATGCTTCCCGCAATCGAAATGACTACTACTGACTGGACTGCGGTGGGAAGGAGTTGCTCGTATAGTTGTAAACGCATAGATTTAAAGACCTCTCTCTGTCTGAGAGAAATTAATTGATACGAACTCGATGATGATTTGTTAGCTTACATCTTAATGATGACTTGTCAGGAGGCGCTAAGGCTGTACCACGCATGCACATGGCATTGGCTGATGTTAATCAAGTAGCCTAAATTACTGAACAGGTCCCACTGGCACGGTTCGATATCTGGCAAACGACAATTCTTCAGTAAAGTAAAATCAAGTTTATGTGATGGAAGTCGGATTTATATTTCGTTTGAATAATTTTCTTTCTCCTGACTGATGCGTGCGTGCACACATGTTTATGTACTGAAGCAGAGAACGCTCGCATTTCCGTGGATTACCTTGAACAAACATAAGAACGCATGATGATGAATCGGGTGCTTTGGGATGCGATCTTTCTCATAACTGGTGAGTCCAATTTTTAACTCTTTATCTTTAAACGCTCTTGTGGTAATTTGATCAAGTCTTTGGTCGTGTACGGGCAATGGAGAGGACACTATCAGCGTACGTCAATACATGATAGGCACTAAGTACATGGTAGGCTAAATTAATATTCATACTAAGATTAAGCTGAGATCATGCAGCATTGTATGGCAATATGCTATTACATCAAACCCGATATGTGGGTTTTGCGGGTAGACTTGAATTGGATGTTCTTTTGCTGCGAGAAAGTATGTGTACTTTTCATTAACACCTTTTTTTCTTATTGATTACATTAACATATACATGAACATGTCTACTCGTAGTCTACTTCAAGAGGAATGTTTCTACTCTGATAGAGATCCCAGTCCCTTTTTGCGTCTTGTTGGCCCTCTTGTCCCAATTTGTGAATTTTGAAATTGAGTAGCTCAGAATATGAAATTGTTTCATTTAAAGACGAAGATGGGCATTACTGAGTCATTCAACTGTTTTTATTTTATAGCGTGCGCATGCAGACCATCTAGGCTATTTATAGTCTTGTAATGGTCTCATCCTTTTAGCGGTGGATGCTTGACCCAGCTACTTTTTGTTGGCTGGTCAGTCACTCAGTGAGGTGCTTTGACGCAGCATAGGCTTCAATAACTCTGTGCTTTTGTAATTTGCTTTGTCCTTGGCGTTGATAGCAGCTTCCTTTTGACTGATGAATTTCTTCCTCTTCTTCCACCTCGTCACCAACTGACATTGACTTTTGTGTACTCTTGCAGGCTGTCTGTGACTTGAACCATGTATGGCAATGCATGTTTTCACCCATACTGCATCACTTTAGCCATGTGTGTGTGTGAATATTTGTACTGTGAGAGCTAAATTAAGACTAATTCAACTTAGTCTGAATATAGACCCATTATTTTGTGTCCATCCGTTTATCCTAATGCAACACAAGCAATGCAACACAAGCTGATAAGAAGAGCTTGAACAATAATGACGTAAAGGGCTCCCATTTTTGTTATTATTATATGTTGGTAAATGGGGTTAAATGAATCTCATTCTATTTAGTAGAACATTAATAATTTATTATTCATCCATTATTACAAATGAACTTAAAGCCATATAATCAATTCTCCATTGCTCTTTTCAATCGTTTCATTGTCTCTGATTCTCTTTGAGCATCGTATTGAAATGTATTTATTTTGTTTCATCCAATAGGATCCCTCTTCAGCTATGGAAGGGGGCAGGAGAATTCTACTATTGCTACCACTCCTCCTGTCACTACCAGCACTGTTACAACCTCCTCTACCACCAGTACTTCTACCACCACCACCACCACCACTACTACCCTTCCAGTTAAAAGTATGTTTTTTCCCAAACAAGCTGTGTGCATTCTGAAGACCATGTAAATGCCTTAAAACCACTCTACACTAACGACTGGAGCCACCTTAGTTTTGTTTAGTGTTGTTTATTTGACAGTAATTGTTGAACATTTATTTTAAAAGCAAGCACACATAATGCAAAAACCTACATGTATATTAATCAAATCTTTATGATATTACACAATAAAGTTTAATACCTTTTTACATTGTGTTCCTCATTAAGGCAATTTTGCTCAGCAAGATTGATTATACAGTTAATTACAGCATGGCAAGTGAGATATAAAAAAACCCATCTGTTTTAATCATTTACAGTTAACATTGAATCGGCAAGAGGAAATGATTAAGAGGGCACATAACTCATGGGCCAATTTTTGACCTTCTTTTTGAAGGCTGAAATCAAGTATTTTTTATGGGTAAAGTCAGCTCATTACATTCGGAGGCTCCTGAATACAAGAATGTGCCTTTCCCAGCCATACTCCTGAACTTGTACAATCACACATTAGCAACACCAGCTCTGGTGTTGTGGTTGTGTGTTTCTCTGATATGGGGAAAGGCCTGACAAGGGAGAGAGAATTTTCTTTCCTGAAAAGAAAAATGGTAACAAAGAGCTACTTATACTTTACAAATACACATACTGTATGCCATAAGACACTGGTGCATGTTGACAAATGAAAGACAGTAAAAGAAATTCCCATAAATCTATTACTCTCAGCTTGTAAGGAACAGTTTCTCTTGTAAAGATGACAAACAATAATGAAGAGAATATCCAGAAATTCCCAGGCAAAAATCTGTCATTATGGCACCATCTAAAATCCTGAAATGCCCTAATGGCTGATTTCCTCCTGACTGTTATCCTCGACTGACTGCCAAAATCACATGGAGAGAGGAGCTGCTAGGGCAGATGCCTCAGGGAGAACAGAGGGCTTTTACAGGGTCTGAAAGGAAGGGACAATGCATGTAGGCTGGAATCCAAAAGACCATTTACCATTGGAATGGAGTTTGTGACTGCTGTAATGCAGCCATCTATCTGTCTGTCCATCCTCCTCTCGTTGAATGCCACATTGTGACATCTGTTTTGGCTGCCAGAAAAAAGATACAGAGACTTTTGTTTGGGCCAGTCAGGTTGGAATTTTTCTCTGACTGTACAGAAATTTGCTGCGTTGCTTTCAACTCAATTTAAGATACACATTTTACGTCTGTAATTCTGTTACCGTGGTCTTCCTGCCCCCCTTCGGCTATTCCGATATATAATGTTAATTTGGGGAGTTTTATTCTGTTAGTCTTGTATAATTTTTTTGCCATAAATCATGCGTTTGTTGGAGTGAAAAGGGGAGATGTTGAATAGAGGTGGTTGAGAGAAAGGGTTTTAGTTCCTGCGGGGATGTGCTCTCTCCTGAGCTCTAATGGGGTTGATGGACAGTTGTTTTTGTTTGTCACACCGGGAATTTGGTTGGACCTTCATGCAGCACCTCCTAATGCACGGCTGTCCCTCCCAGGGACTGTCCTTGACATAAGCCAGGACAAAAACCCAGTCAGAGGTAACAAAAAGCCTTGGTTGTCTCCGGTCCCTCGGGAACTCCAACAGGCGTGGGAGTCGTCTTTGAGACCTTGATGTCATTCCACGTATCCAGAGACTATTGGGCTATTTTAAATCTTTGAAACTGACCTTTGCTGTTTAGGTAACAGCATTTGGAGCATTTGTATGTATGGTACAGTAAAAGCTATCGGAACACTTACACTTCCAGTGAATATTTTGGGACCTACATTTTAGAAAGTATGTATTGCATATCAGTAGGCATAGGTAATGGGAAATCATTCCTGAAATTTTTATCTATTCCATTATTGCCTTTCAATCAATAACTAACATTGGCCAGTGGAGCAAATTGATTCTCCAATCAATAACTGTGAGGAATTACTTTACATGCTACAGTATAACACAATAAATGCAATAATACAGTCTGGCCCATAAGACATTTTGCCGATCTACACTAGAGCACTAACACCTTATCCCGGTCTTGTGGTCCTATGAGAAATTCCCTTACATGTCTCTCACTCTCTCTTTCTCTCAGAGTTTGTGGCAGCAGCCGTTCGCTCTCATTTCGATGATTGTCCAGACTCCCACAGCCATTTCTGTTTTCATGGCACCTGTCGCTTCCTGATACTGGAGGAGACTCCTGCATGTGTGTAAGTGTAACCTCATGTCCTGTACAGAACATGAATGGATCATCACGGTCTCATCCTCTCCTCCATGGGCTCTTGGTCTCTATCTGCCTGTCCTCTGTTCTCTATCTGTTGGTCCTCTCTCCCTCCTCTCTCTCTTTCTCTCTCTCTGTCAGTCTTTGACGATAAAATTGAAATTGCGTTTTAAAATTACCTGTTTTATTCTATACATTTGAGATAATATTTGGAAAGATATGATTTTGTGAGCTGTACTTTGGTAGTGAGGGCTGGTGAGCTGGCGTGAGTTGACCTGTGACCTCCAGTATACTGAGCATTTATTAGGGTTGCTCTAAAGTTTCTTAGGTAAGTTTCTTACCTTGGTTTTAGACCAATGTGTGGCTGTGATTGCCAAATAACCTTTATTCGCTCCAACCAGGGCAGTGATGCCAGAACAAAAAGTGTGTGTAGGTTCCCATCTGTCAGGGCTCTGTGTGTGCACTGATTTGTTTCAGTTCATAGAGCTGGTCCCTAACCCTAACCCTTTTTGCATGTTTATAATACAAATAAGTTTATGTTAATTATCAATGGTATCTAATTGATTTATATCAAGGACTGAGATGAATATCAGTACCTATTCTACCTGAAACTATCCCATTTGATTACATCTTTGTCATTATAGACAATCCATGTCCTTTCTTCCCTCCGTGTGGGGCAGGTGTCACCCTGGCTTCGTTGGGATGAGGTGCGAGCATGCAGACCTGCTAGCTGTAGTAGCCACCAATCACAGGCAACAGACTGTTGCCACGGTGCTGGTGCTATGTGTGATTGGCAGTGTTCTGACAATGCTGCTCTGCACCCTTTTACAGTAAGTAGACTACTGTACATTGCACATATTAATTATTATACAATTTCTATAGTGCACTTAATTTTTTCTTAACCCACAAGTGCACCATGATCTTACAAGACATCTGTGTCATTACATAGTTGATTAACAATGTTTTACCTTGACATGTTTGTCTTTTCTCTCTCAGTTGTTGGTGTAGACGGAATGATCATAGGCGGAGCCAGGCACTTCACTGTGTCCCGGAGAAACATGGTAGTGTGCTGAAGAGCCGAGCATCCTGCTGTCACTCTGAAAGTGGTACTTCAAATAATTGTTCACTTCTCCTGAGTTTGTCTTTGTTGCGCAGTCCCTTTCTCATGTGTGAAATTGGAAGTCATAGTCTAATTACACCAGTCAGCAGGAGGGTATTATCTTATCAACCCTATAGGTTAATTATGAGCCTGAGGGGCTGTGTTAATAGCCTACTGTTACTGTGTCATGTCTTCCGAAGCCTCTCTCCCAGTGCATAGGACCCGACTGGCTTTATCATTACAGTAGAGGTATTTTGCTGGTTAATGTCATATGTGGAAGGCATTGAGGTGTTTCTGAAACGACTGCTAATTTATTCTGTATATCCTGTGCTTTACATTAATTCCCACATAACTTTCTAGCTTGAACAAGGTCGGTTACAAAGGCACAATAGAGGGACGTCATGAAGACCGCATGATATATTATGTCCAACAATATGTTCTGTTCACAATAGCAGTGTGGGGCTTTTATTTTGACACCTGTTATCTGGCATTGTTCTAAATACATATTATTGGCTTGTGAGTTAAGAGCAAGGGCTTGTGGGAATATTCTAATAAGTCTCGTGGTGTTGTTGAGAGTGGACGTATGTCTGTCTCCCTGTTTGTGCCTGCATAAAGCCCCGGCCACACTAGTTCGTTATATCCATTCATTATAGATTGAGCCAATGGTTTCTTTCTGGGAGGCATCCGTTGATGGACAACGGAGATGACAAGTGTCTGTTTGAATGTTGAAGGAGTTGAACTTTTCACAGTCCATTCGTCCATTTAGCCAATTAGAAACAAGGTTTCTTATGGAGTTGCTAGGCTGCATTGTTCAGTTACTAGGTTGTTTCAAAAGTAAGGTTGTTTATGCAGCATCTGATATTAAAACCTTAAGTCAACTCCTGAAGTCACAGTGCCTAGGTATCGTCATTCTTTATCATCTGCCCTACAGGAGGATTATTTGGCTTAGACCTATTAGTTACAATACATTTATTCAAAGCAACTCACATTCTTAACACAAGGTATCATTGCGTCGTATTTTGTGTTGAATGTGTTGTAGATGGCCAACTGTAGCTTTTTTGGTAGGATTATGTGTTCTATTTTAGGCTAGATCATGTGGTCAAATATTTCAGGGCTTCCAGTCAACTGTCCTCCATAGGAGTCTCTCCAAATGTTTCATTGAATAATCATGGGTTATTTCATTACTCTCATTGAAATATGTCTCTCTTATCATTTCCTCCTCAGTGGTTTGAGAGGGAAATTCCTGCTTGGAACTCCAGTGTTTGCACGATGGACTGCCTTCTCTCTTCATCAGTCCATTCAACCCCCATGCCTGCTGGGATTCTTATGGACTTCACCCAAGATGGTCATCTGATATCTGGATAATACAGACCATTAGACTGAGAGGAAGGGAGCAGGACCCTGTACGCTCCTGCATCTGTCACCAAGCCACAGAAGGGCAATTTGATTTGTGAGTCCAATGGCTTATTTACACTGACTGGATTTTGAGAGCTTGCGAATACTTGGAACGCCATGATCTCACAATTTGACTGTTGAGAGGAGAGTGCTCAGGATCACAGAACTCTTTGAATCCTGAGTGGAGGAATATGAGGAATCAGATCCTTAATGGTGAGAGCTCAGTGTGTCATTATGATAATGATTGCTGGCCTAAGGAATGACCAAGAGCACCTATGATGACAAAGAGAGATGAAGACATTTGAAAACAAGGCAGCATCCTAAGGGGATGTTGACCAAGAAAAATACATTATTTATTTCAGAATGAGGGCTAACCTTTTTTGATTCACTCAAAGTCAGAGGACCTCAAATTTCCCCATTTTTGTCTTTTAAATATCTTACACACTTTGATCAGAACTAAACAAGCACTGAGATTTTTAAGAAATAACGGTGGGGCAAATTAATGCTTTAGAAGAGTTTTAGTGTCTGTTTTTAAGCAAGGGATACGAACACATTTCACCTTACAAAAATGGGAGAATGTTAGTAGGACTGACTTTTTAGACCCATTTGTGGATAAATGACCTACATGGGTTAGGGTTAGGGTTAGGGTTAGGGTTATATACTGGATGTACAGGACTATGATCCCTATCCCATAATTATGTTTGGATATGCATGCAAAATATAATAATTAAGACTCTCAATTATGACTGACACATTGCCAATGTATTTATCTTGGTATATCAAGTAATAACTTTCCTTAACAATAGCATTTTACCTGTTATTACAGAGACTTTCTATGGTTGTGGAGAGATTGTAACAAATCTATGTACAGAGACAAGGGGTCATAAGCTTTGGAGTGAAGAGATCATGATTGTCAAAGGATTGCATTGAACCTGCATTGTAGTGTTTTATCATTTGTGTTTTTTCCATTCTGCAAATAACCTGAAACAACATTTCTTATGCCTCAAAGGTTTATAATCTATTTGTTGCACACAACTTACTATATGGTGTTCCGACACTTCTTTATGCACATGCATGTTACTGGCAACATTGGAACAAGAACAAGGAAAATCTTGGCTGGCAAGAGGAAGTTAACTTATTCCAGACGTACACTTCTTTGAATGGTAATTTGTTATCTTACACTTCTCTGTGAGTGTGCTCACTTTTCAGAGCACAGTTCTGCACTTAATTTGTGTTCACTTGTTGTGAAGGTACACTTAAAATGGGTTCATGTGTGACCAATGCCAAATAACTTGATTCTTACATGAATCTGATTGAGCACTGTTACACAGACACATGCAGTAAGCACCAGTTCTAGTGCACCTATGCATGCACGCACCGAAGCCACTATGGTTCTATTTAAAAACATATGTAAGAACACAATATTTATGATGTTATCGCACCCCACCATTATGCACAAAACAGCTTTTCGCTAGAAGGAGTTTTAAAGCCTTGTCATTCTGTCTGGTTTGAAATTCAACACTTTTTATTGGGAAGGAGAAAACATTCCTTTTAGGAAGTTATTGAATTGTTAAACCCAGTACTTATACACAAGTGCTTTGATGCAAGCCAAGGTGTCTGAGTACAAAATGGTGAGAGTAGAGCTCTGAAAGGTATCAATGGAAAGAAAATGTTGACAGTTCATGTAAATGCATACAGAAGAGTGGCCAGAGATAATTCGGGTGAAGATGAGAGAATAGGTTTGAGAATCAGATTTGATACAGTATGTTTATTTATTTGATTCAGAGATTTTGGCTATGCGAAATCATATCATCCATATTTCAATTGGATTACATGGTCTGTAGTCAAAAATAATATTCAACATTGATAAATGTATGAAACTTTCAGGTTTATGGAGAAAAAAAAAGGGCGAAGGAAAATTGTATTGTGTGTGTGGGGGGGGTGTAAAATAAACATGACAACTTGATGTTTAGGATTGAGAACAGGGCTTGGCAACTCTATTTTGCATTGTATTGTGAAAGTGTTGTTGTTTACAAACCTAAATACAACAGTTAAAGTGTTGGGGATATTACTTACATCTTTTTTTTCTTTCTTTTAAAAAAAAAAAAAATCTGTTATAAAATGTAACCTTTGAGATCATGGATTACAGTTAAAATTGATGTAAGCATGGAAAACATATCTACTGTACCCAACAATGGAAATTATACAAATGACATGTAATATATAATGTGCTCTCATTATGTTTTTGCTGAGGAGAACGTGGTGTGTGTGTGTGTGTGTGTGTGTGTGTGTGTGTGTGTGTGTGTGTGTGTGTGTTTGTGTTTGGCTTAATCTTTGGCTTAATCTTAATCAACAGCAGAATTTTGCCAGATATTCACTCGTGAACTAACCAGTTGTACAATGTTGTAATGTCCTTGACTTGTTTGTTTGTTTGTTTATATGTTTGTTTTTCAATGAAGACTGAAGTCTGCAAAAAGTGGTTCCTTGCTGTTTTCTGTTGCATACTGTACATCCCATGGCACCCTACACCACAGTATGCCTCCCTTTTATCTGACCCACTTTGTGTTCCCCACTTGACTTTCTCTTGTCCCTTAGGGGACAGTATTTCCCCATATTCTGTCCATCCTGTGCCTCCTCCTTTGTCTTTCACTTCTCCAGTGATCTTCTTTCTTTAAAGCTCTCAATCCATCTATTTTTTCCTTCCCCTGAATATTTCAAGAGGCAGAAATGCAAACATAAACACTCAAAACCCCAGGCACAGTTGAACAAAGAGCCTCCCTCTTGAGTGCTTTTTTTAGCTGAGGGAAAGGTTTTATCATTCTGTTTACTTACTTGGCTATTTATTTATTTGTTTGCTTGTCCCTTTTGTGGGAGTAGATTTTCCAATGTGTTAGTGAAGTCAGAGCAGAAACTATCTCTCTGCATGTATCTTTTGCTTCTACCCTTCAATCTCTCTATCATGAGCTACATTTTGTTTCCCAATCCCATTATGTTTTCAATTGGATTTCTGTGGAGCCCTTTAGAGCCGTCTGGCTGAGCTACTAAAGCCAGCTTTGAATTAAGAAGCTCTTGTGGGGGTATCCCCAAAGATACACAAAAGGCTTAGTGTTTGAGGGAGAGAAAGGAGGATAGAGGGGAAAAGATAGAAACGGAAAGACCAACCAAAACCAAGATCGAATTCACCTGTCATGGCACTAAATGCTAGCTATTTTGTTGAATTTCAGGAGTCTTTCTTCTACCATGGACAATCAAACTCAAGGTTTAAACTTCTGACCTTCTCCATTTCCAGTAAAGGACATCAGACCAATTTTGAGATTTCAATTTCAATGCTTTGGAGCCTTCCTCTCTCAATGTTGGCTGTTCTCTCGTCCCCTCTGATCCTAACCCAACATTCCCAGTATCTGCCTCTGACCAGATGGTTGGAAATAAAGAGTATTAGGGTTAAGTGATCCCGCCTTCTTCTCAGCTTTGCATTCCCTCACTCCCTCTGACATCACTGCTGAATCACAGCATCATTAAGAACACTGAAAAACCAAATGATATCTGCACTCAACAGAAATACTCTTTAATGGTGTATTTCTTTGTAAGGGATCTGCAGTTCTGCTGTAAGGGCTTAACTCATCCATTCAGTGTGTATGGTCAAAACTAGGCGTCATCTCGTGCCTTATGTCACTATATCCTCCTGCACTGACCACTGACTGCAGTTCATGAGACATGTGCTCGCCCAGTGAGCACTGCAGTGAAATAACGTCTCCGTTTTACAATGCAAGATATACTGGTCTTTCTTGAGAGGCCATTTGGCTGGGGACTATGGAGCCCCCCCCTCCCTCCCCTTACCAATATGCATACACCCAGAGGGCACACACATTTTGTGGTGGGATTTTGAGGCTGCATAGAAGATAAAGAGCATTCTATGGCACTACATGAAATGTGTTAGGGTTTGTGTGTAGGCTCTGATCCATGTTTTTGTTAGACATTCCCTATAGATGGCTGATAGGGGAGCTGTTCTGAAGCCACCATCCACAATATTAGGACAACAATCCTCCATAAGAATGAATGGGAATACAGTTTTTTTTCAATGTAATGTTTTAATGATAGTAAGGAAGTATTTCTTGTTTATTTGTCGTGGGGACACTTTTATCATAAGTATTTATTTCTGTTCAGAAATCACACAATGTAATTTCTGTTAAAAGTATGAATTAAGGTGTAAGAGAAGATGCTTGGAAAAAAAAAACCCTGACAGACTCAAAACCCTGACAGAAGGCGCACCAAGATTGCTGTAGTGGCTTCACAGCCTCTCATTAGCAAATGTACAGCGTGAGCAATCTAGTGTATAGGCCTACATCATTGGCAAGGCTAGACGTTTCTTAAAAGTAATAAGTCATCTGTTCTTATGGCGCCACTTGCAACGTCGCAGCTATCCGAGTAGAACTAGTCGGCCTTGCGCAGGTCACAAAATGTTGTCATGCGTCCCGTGTTTTTTTTGTTTTGTTTTGACAGGGCAATAAACGAGCAGGGAACGTGCGAAATTCACTTAAATTTACACAGCAAATCATTATCCCCGCACAAGTTCATAGTTAAGTGAGTTTCGCACGTTATCCCTGTCAATTTCTTACTGTCTCAATAGCCTCGTTCCCAGACACGTGCGCTATACCCTGGGGACGAGGTTACTGTCTAACGTCAGATAATACATAGGAAAGTGTCTGATTTAATTCAGATTTTCGCTTCCTTGTTTCTTGGAAAGAAATACGAGGCGCATGAAAACATTTTGTGACATTTTTATTGAATTTACATCATGCATTATGGTGTCAACTTGACATACATTTACAACAATAATAATCACAACAGTAATTAACATTAGATACTCTAAAGATAAAAGTGCAATTGACAATTGACCTTGAAATTGTCCTGGACAACTGACGGTTAATCCCCCCCCAAAAATCATTGTCAGTAGTCAAAAAATACAATATCTAACATCTCTTCTTTATATAGTCAAAAGTTATACATATATTGTATAGATTTATTTCTAAGTCATATATAAATATATACGTATAAGTCATTAATGAGTTTTGCTGGAAAACCAGTGATTGTTAATAGGTACTTTGCATCAGAGAAAGAGTGGGACTCCTGTTCTAAAAGTACCGTATATTGCGCTTCACCCACTTAAGTGAACTGTCATAATTCTGTAAAATATTGGTCAAAATCACATTTTACTTACTAATTAACTGAACAAGTATTGGGTCTAATGGGTTTATTTAATGTGAGTCCATTCTTTGCTTAAGGTAAATTGGTAGCTCCTCCAGGGAGCTCAGTCGATGCTGTGGCGAAACATCTGGGTGGCGATCCTTGCCATGTCTATCCAACAGATACCCGTGGATGCCCAGGGACCGAGAGGTGAGGTAATCATAGGCATAGTGGTCCCCAATATGAGCTACACTAGCTGCTGGCACGCCACATTTCTGTAGTGCCTGGTCAAAGATGACTGGATTGGGCTTGGCTACACCAGCTTCCTCCGACGTCACCAGGAAGCTGAAGTGGGACAACAGGCCACAGCCACGTAAAATCTCCTCTAGACGATTGTCAAAGTTGGATACCACACCCAGCTTCAGTCCCAGGGAGGAACAGCTCTCAAGGGCCTTCACTGAGTCTGGAAATACCTGAGGAGGATACAAGAGATTCATTTAACATTGTGCCTAACAATTGTGACTCACATTGTGACTAACTATTCCACATAGGGCCTATTGTCTCAGGCTATTAACACTGAATGCAGCTACTGCCAGACTAGCCTCAAACTACTGTCTCAATGTAGTAGTAGCCTAAGTGAATGCAAGGGGGATGACATAAACAGTAACTAGCTATGAAACCTCTACTCTTTGAGAGCTACAGGATGAGGTAGATTTTGGTCAAGCCCAGACCAGCTGATTATCAGAATCAGGTATTTTGGAGCTGGTCTGAAACAAAAGACTTCATACCCCCTGTAGCACTCTGAGAAATGTTGGCCACCTCTGGATTAAGTAAACATGGTCCCCTTACCTCCCAGTTGTCTGGGCTGCAGAAGTTATGATACAGGTTGTGTGCCAGTCTGTCCAGCAAAGCTGGGTCCTGTACTCTGCACTGGGAGAAGGTGTTCCGCACCACCCCCACCCACCAGGCCTGTCCACCAAGGCGCTGAGCAGTGCCATAGTTGGGGTAGAGGCTGGAGTACTTGCGGTAGGCATGGTGGAAGGCAGCCTCCACCTCCTCAGCATCGAGGCTCAAACCAGATCGCTCAGCCTCCTGGCAGTACTGCTCCCCCACAGACCTCCGCACCTTCAGGAGAGTGTCTTTGACATCCCAAAGCACCCAGCGCAATGGCACACGCATGCCACCTGCTATAAACACACCACCTATTGCAATACCAGAATGAACAGTGTCATGTGCTTGACTTATAAGACTACATTTGACATCTAGCAATGAATGCAGCATGCCTCTCCACTGTACAAACTCATGACCTTAAAATGCTCGCAAGTTCTATAGAAAACACCTCTAATGCACAACATCAAGCACAATACAGGATGAGAACCAGAGCACAATCAAGGTTTAGAATGTCCACTCGTTTGCTTGTCGTTGCTATGAATAACTCAATGGAGCTGGTAATTATTATGGGGAAGAGGCTACTAATGGCTAAACCGACGTACGTCAGGGGGCAGCCGCAGGTTAGGTTAGTTTACACACGTTCATCATGCCTGATACTTTTTAACAATAACAGATTAACAGTTAGATAATATGGTTAGATTTGTCACTCCCGTACCTGACGTCTTGGACGCTACAATGTCACAATCTGCGCTGCTACGTCCTGTGGTAGCGGTGCAGTATGACAACAAATCCGTACGGAATCTCTTACTCAGAGGAAAGGTTCCAACCGATATTTCTATCTAGATTGTATAAATCAATAACATCAAAGTTTTATTGTGGATATTTAGGTTTCATTAGCATGGCGCCAACTATAGTTACAGATTGAGCGACCAAATCTATATTAGAACAGATTGTGAACTGATTGTGCCATGAACAATATGTAAAGAATACAGTAGTGGCTATATTGTCAGGACACTACGTTGACCGAACAGATTATTAAATTTAAAAAAAGAATTGCGACGGATATCAATGTATTCTACTATCAATGAATTACTATCTATAACACATTGCTTAGTAACAAAGTTTAACATTGACTTGTGCTGCCACCCAGTGGCGGAACTAAAGTGCTGTCCTGTTTTTCCAAAGTTTTTTTATGGCACAATTTACATTTTTAACATAAATTAATGACCAATAGATTCATTCTTCATTTTTATCACAGATTACCAAAACATTATCATAAATTGAGGACATTCTTTAATTTATATGGAATTGGCTGATAGTACATACAAACATGGAAACAACACTTATATGCACAGAAAAGCAAAAACGTGCACAAACGTCCACAAAGTCTAAAAGAGACCCAAAACAGTCAATTTAATGGATGATGCAGCAGGATTATTCTGGATCTATTCACAACAAGAGCCAAATGTTGAAGTCAATGTAGTGCGGTGACTGCTGCTCGTTCCTCCCCCCTCGCCTGCCTTTGACTGGCTGTGCCCGTGTCCACCTCCAGCAGCTCTGTGCTGGTTCTCTCTTTGTTGGTTCTCTTGGCGCGTTTGATAGCTTTTCTAGCAGAGTGGTACTGTTGGATGGCCTGCATGATATCAGGAGCCGTCCAGTGTTGGCGGGTCAAGGCTTCCGGCAGAGTGAAAGGCCCATCTCGTGTGCGACGTACTCCCTTACATACAGCTGTGCTGCGTAGTTCTAAGCCCACCTCATGCAGGATTTTGCACAAGTACCGCTGTGTTTCATTCAAACACTGCACCTCTGTAGGAGAAACACAAATTGAATCAACAAACTATCAGAGCATCAATTTGATAGAAATGTTTGGTTTTGATAGAAATGTCTGTTAAATGAAGTCCATGCACACGTGTTTAAGTAAATGTTTGCATTTCTATGAGTTTATGTGTAGGGGCCTGTGTCCATCCAAGCATGCGTATCGGAGGTAATGCATGAAACGGAATTAGGAATGGTATCAAACACGTGTTTAATACCATTCCTCATTCCATTCCATGCATTACCTCTGATACGCATGCTTGGATGGACACACCTCCACCAGCCTCCCCTGTGTTATACAGGTGAAACTGTCTGCAATTACCCAGGGTGAAGTGGGGTGGTTTGAAGTGTAAGCAGCGCAGGCCTATCATAATAGGGGGTGATTTCTTGTCTGGATGCAGTGCCCCCTCTGCAGCTCGCTCATAGGCTTCCTGGGAGCACATATCCACATTAGAGTGCCTGCAAGGAGAACCATGGTTATCCTACACTCTACCAGGCACTGAGAGTAACAACAGGCGATGCAGCATTCTGTCTCAATGAAGGACAAAGAGGAGTGAAGTGTTGCACATACACAAGCAGGGCCTTCTGATTGGATCCCTGCATCATGGCCAAGACTCTCTCCAGCTTGTCCCGTGTGATGTGATCTGGTGAAACATAAGAGGTGGTAATGAATTTAGTTAAGGCATTTCAAAAGTATACATGCTGTAAATTAAAGGCTTTTTGGAAGGTGTAAAATAAATAAATGAATAAAAAGAGTTGCATTACCATATGTGGATCTCTCTATGATGCTGCCTTTATGAGAAAAATTGTCTGTTGCCATACCAAATTCACCCTCCAATGTGTAATCCTGTAACACAATTCCAGCCCTGTTATGACCATTTCACTTTTAATCTTAATATTAACAAAAAATACAATATAAATGTATACTGACCCTGGTGACAGTTGATCTGTAGAGATCAGTGAGAGCCTTGTTTCCATGCCCAACCCCTAGAACTGAGGATAAAACAGATGTGAGGTACAAGCAAAAAGGCCACAAGTTATAACTGATATATGTGCAGTAATGCAGGCCCAGTGCCGTCTATGAACGCATATCTCTTTGCAGTAAGCTTTTGTTTTCTCTGAATGTGGACATATCTATCAGAAAACCACACCTAGAACTCCAGATGAGAATACATCCAGGCGATGTCCCACTCCTACACGTATTTGCTGGAACTCAGGTCCACTCACTTGAGTTGGAGAAAAAAAAAGAAAGAAAGAATGTCAGCACTGAAGGCGGGACATGAATTCTGCCCCCCTTCTTGAGATCCCGTCCCTTAATTGACTGTGATCTCTCTGTGATGTTTACAAGCCTTTGGAATGTGTTGATGCTGAGGTGTCATATGAATACGATTGATAGGATGAGGTCTGATTGGTTCTCCTTAAAAACAGCTCTTGATTTAAATACTATGGCTGGAAGCCAGGTATAAAACAGAATAAAACAGTTGAGGAACAGATTATCTCTCTTTGTTCTCTGATCAGATGTCCCAGCTGTTGATCTGTGAGTACCATATAGGCGACCATGTGGTCGTCATCTCTCTCTCTCTATCATTTAAGATGAGGGTAGAATGTAACATTTCTCTATGATGTATTTGCCTTGTAGTGATTGTCTATGTTGCTCTAAAACACAAACTCAATAATTCTTTGCACAGTGTTAATTAAATTACATGGAGTCAGATTATTAATATTAAGATATGCATTATTATTAACAATACATAGTCATAATTCCTTGCCAACCCTTCATATTGTAACTGCCAACCTATAAGGCCCTACAAGCACAAATATTTGATATGCATATAGCCAAAGATATGTTATAATTAGAAGATGGTTGAGTGGCTCAAAATCCAATGGTAGCCGTTCACCCCGGAAACTAGCAATGTAGCCACTGCAGGCATGCGCAGAGAGGTTTGTCAGTGATAGGTTTCATATTCCGTCATACAAATTTGTGTCCTTATTCTTAAACAGACTGCGGATGGAAATGGATGCTGAGCGAACCCTCTGGCTCCTTCTATCTCTGTGATAAAGCCTATTACTTTTATTATTTAGGCTGTTAGTAGGGCCATAACTACCATTGAGGACACGCACCTTTGTATTGTTAATCACAGACATACATATTCCATATTATATCTACTATATTCCCTTCTTTCATATGTAAATTACATCATTGGTCATAATACGCTATAAACGTCCATACTCCGACTACAGAATGTAGGCTTAGGTAAACATAACTGGAGTGATAATACTGATAATACTCATCATTTTTGGGGACAGGCAGCAGTTGGAGTGGTATATGATATTATTATTGACTGTAAATATTTAGCTTGAAAACGTCCTTAACCTTGTGGTGAATCGTTCAGTCAGTTCAGGGTGATTGTACTAACAGAAAGTGCAATTATGACCTGTAAGATGTATTACCTGGCAAACATAACCTTTGGGCAAATTACAAGTAAATGACTAAATATTGACTTTAAATATTTAGCTTGAAACTTTGTTAATTGGGGTGAAATAGTCCGTCGTGTCTCCAGTCATGTTTACACTCAGCAGTTTATGAGACGGGACTTCCGTAGCGTATTCAAATGATCCGATTGTGAGTTTGTGATAATGTAAATTCTGCAATTTACTTTATCGTGTTTTTCAATGAGCGCATTTATCTCTCTCGCGCGCTCTCTCTCTTTCCTGCCTACAAATAAGCGCAACGTTTGATTAAATGCGGCGCTACAGGTGAGGTCTCAACAACGCATTGACACATTTTAATAGGCCATTTTAGAGTGAACTTGAACATAGCCTACCCAGTGGGTGGTCGGTCAGCGATGGGACAGAGGCTGCAGAGAGGGTGAGCTCACTCGGACCCTCAACCCCGTAACTTGGCCCGGCCAGGAATTTGACATGGGGACGCGGATATGGAGGAGGGGCAGCGTTTATACCTGAGGTGAGGGAAGACACATGGGTAACATTGTAACAGAGTAACAAGAAAGGACTGCAAATCATCTGCAGAACATCAAGTTGACCGCAGCGGCATGCACATTACCTTTGAGGAGATTTGTCTCAATTGTATCCCGGACAAGTTTCCAATGGACCCCGGGTGGTTTGTATATGGAAAACAATCCTTCTAGTTTGCGAAACACACGAAGAGATGGCGTCGTCATAACGCTGGAGTTTCACAACTCTCTGATTGTTTTAAATCTCACATAAACATTTCCAAACTAACAATATTTAGTATCAAAGTCACCATTACATTGTTGATACTCTTACACCAGGCCATGTGCAGCTGTCATAAAATGCGCAAGTGCGAGGACAAATACGACACTTGGAACACTTCTCTCGGGCTCTGCTGCCACCTACTGTGCAGGAGTAGATTTACCAATATAAACTATTGGTAAATTATTCTGAATAAGGAAAACATTGACATGTTTATATGTTATGAACATTGACAATCGACAAGTCTGCAGTTGTGTGCAAAATCTTTCACCAGTTCATTTGTTACCAAGCTAAATACTGCATTAAGTACATGTATGGTTGTGAAAAATGCAATAAAACGAAATGTAACCAATTGCTTCTTCCTTCTTTAAGACTTTTGTGTGTGTGTGTGTGAGAGAGAGAGAGAGAGAGAGAGAGAGCGAACACACACACACACGCACACACACACAATTGAATGGAACATAGGTATTGTGTAAATAGAGACTGATCTGTAATTTTGATTAATTGTATTTGAACCTAACCCCTATAAATGCAAAACATGAGTCCCAGTGGTAAATGTATAATTGACTGTGACGGCTCACCATTGCTGTGGGCTTTGTATGGGAGGCACAGGACAGAGGTAGGCTATTGTCGGGGATCAGTCAGGGTGCAAAAGGGAGTCTGGAGAAAAGACATATGAGAGGGTGTTCACACAGGTGCTCCACGGCCAGAGGGTCATTGCCATGGAGATATACTTAACACTATGAAGCAAAAATGCAACAACTCCTAGGGCAACAGATTGCTGACATTCACTCATCAAGTTACATAATAATTTAATATCAAACTGATTTGATTATCAACTTTACAGTAGATGTACAATACATTGTTGCACTGTGGGTACTGTATAAAGATGAGTTATACTGTTATACTTTTTTTATTTCACCTTTATTTAACCCTTTATTTAACTTCAGTGGAGTGGGTAGAGAGTTGGCTGATTGAGTGGTAGAGAGTGGTAAGTTAAGAGTTGGTTAGTTAACTGTGTGAGAGTTTTTGGAGTTACAAAAGGCTTCATAGTTTAACAGTTTTAATAGGTATCAGAAAGCTTTTATCAGGGTTGATGAAGATTTTCTGGGTAGTTGAATGAAAGTGAGATAGGTTGGTTAGGTTGATTGACTGAATAAATGAATGGATAGATGAAAGAGAGGATGGATAGATGAGAGAGGGGAGGTAGAGAAAGATCAAAACAATTAAGAGGTTAATCCGCATGGGTTATAATGAGTGAAGCAGTAGTTACTGGTAAAAGGATGATGGCTAGGTATTTGAAAGGTTAGATGGCTATATGGTTGGAATGATAGGTAGTATGTTAGAAGGTCATAGAGAGAATGTTAGATAGATAGATAGATAGATAGATAGTGTCAAAAAATATGGAATTCCCTTGACCTGCAACGTCACCTGGTTCCAGACAGGTCTGTGTGGAATAATAATGTTCTGAAATGTACAGTTCGGTCCAGAAATATTTGGACAGTGACACCATTTTCATAATTTTGGCTCTGTATGCCACCACAATGGATTTGAAATGAAACAATTGAGATGCAATTGAAGTGCAGACTTTCAGGTTTAATTCAAGGGGTTGAACAAAAATATTGTGTGAAACGTTTAGGTATTGCAACCATTTTTATACCCAGTCCCCTATTTTCAGGGGCTCAAATGTAATTGGACAAATTAACATAATCATAAATAAAATGTTTATTTTTAATACTTCATCCTTTGCAGGCAATGACTTCATCCTTTGCAGGCAATGACTGCCTGAAGTCTGGACACCACCAAACCCATGGACATCCCCAATGCTGGGTTTCCTCTTTGTAATGCTTTGCCAGGCCTTTACTGCAGCTGTCTTCAGTTGTTGTTTGTTAGTGGGTCTTTCTGCCTTTAGTTTTGACTTCAGCAAGTGAAATGCATACTCGATCAGATTGAGATCAGGTGATTGACTCAGCCATTGCAGAATATTCAACTTCTTTGCCTTAAAAAACTCTTGGGTTGCTTTCGCAGTATGTTTTGGGTCATCTGTACTGTGAATTTGGCTGAATCTGAGCAGACAGTATATCCCTAAACACTTCAGAATTCATCCGGCTGCTTCTGTCTTCTGTCACATCATCAATAAACACTAGTGACCCAGTGCCATTGGAAGCCATGCATGCCCATGCCATCACACTGCCTCCACCGTGTTTTATAGATGATGTGGTATGCTTCGGACCATGAGCCGTTCCAAACCTTCTCCATACATTTTTCTTCCCATCATGCTGATACAGGTTGATCTTAGTTTCATCTGTCCAAAGAATGCTGTTCCAGAACTGGGCTGGCTTTTTTAGATGTTTTTTGGCAAAGTCTAATCTGGCCTTTCTATGAGGCTTATGAATGGTTTGCACCTTGTAGTGAACCCTCTGTATTTGCTCTCGTGAAGTCTTCTCTTTATGGTAGACTTGGATAATAATATGCCTACCTCCTGGAGAGTGTTCTTCACTTGGCTAGATGTTGTGAAGGGCTTTTTCTTTACCATGTGAAGGATCCTGCGATCATCTACCACTGTTGTCTTCCTTGGACATTCAGGCCTTTTTGTGTTGCCAAGCTCACCAGTGCGTTGTTTTTCTCTCAGAATGTATTAAACTGTTTATTTGGTGTGGTGGAAGTCTAGAATTTACCACTCTGTACTTTAGCTCTTCGGAGGTAAGAATCAAGAAACAAGTCCTGAGTAGTCACAATATATGAGTCCGGTATTTATTGCTTGCATTGAGAGCTCCTTTGACCACATGTTGTGCGTTCACAGCAACAGCTTTCAAATGCAAATGCCACACTTGGAATCAACTCAGACCTTTTACCTGCTTAATTGATAAAGAAATAACAAAGGAATAGCCCACATCTGTCCATGAAACTGCTTTTGAGTCAATTGTCCAATTACTTTTGGTCCCTTGAAAAAGAAGGGGCTACATATTAAAGAGCTGTAATTCCTAAACCCTTCCTCCAATATGGATGTGAATACCCTCAAATTAAAGCTGAGAGTCTGCACTTTGAGCCCATATTCATTATATAACTGTAACTTGAATATGTTTTGGTAAACAGCTAAAATAACAAATATTGTGTCAGAGTCCAAATATATATGGACCTAACTGTAATTGAATGTAACCATTAAAATATGTGGTTCTGGGTGGGTCTGTGTGGTGTAATGATGTTCTGAAGTAAAATCAAGTGTTACCAATAGGCTATACTAAATAGCTAATGATATAACATCAGTATTCGAATGTAACTAATAAAGTAACAGCAAATGTAACCATTCAAATATAACCAGTTCTGTACACACATAATGCTTGTGGGTCGCTTACCGAACAAAGCCAGAAAGAGAAAGCAGGGGAAACTGTGGGAAGTAGACGGTGAACAGCAGGGTTTATTTGACACCAGCCTAAGTATATCTTTAGAAACCTATTAGGGTAAGACCCTTTAGGCTGAGGATCTAACCCATTGGATGGTGGGCTGGTCCGGGGCTACTGTACAGGGCCTATTGCCGGAGACAATAGATAGATAGATAGATAGATAGATAGATAGATAGATAGTGTGGTGGAAGTCTAGGATTTACCACTCTGTACTTTAGCTCTTCGAAGGTAAGAATCAAGAAACAAGTCCTGAGTAGCCACAATATTTGAGTCCGGTATTTATTGTTTGCAAACAAGAGACAAGAGCGTAACAGCAGCCCAGCATAGATCCGGGGGTCCGTTCAGCGCAAGTCTGAAGAGACAATGATCAGGTTTGCCTTTTATACAGTTTGAACATAATAGTAGGGGCTGCCACGGCTACTGGCTGATGGGCTTGTGTTTACGTGAGAAAGGGTGGGAGAGAATGAACAATGGGGAGACTCTCTAACTGATCAATCAGCGCTTTCTTACTGATTAATTGCCGTTCAACATTTCACACCTATCGGCAGGATGCACCTGTCCCCCCATTATTGTTCTCTCTCACCACTCCCTCAGAGATCACCGCTGTTCATATGGTAGATCATACAGTGCTTCTCAGAACAATGGCTATAGAACCTTAGAGGTGTGGCAAGAGAAAATGTAATCACAGTAGTTACACAAGTTGTATCAGTCATATGAAAGTGTATAACCTGAAAATAGTTCTATGAATGTATTTTCCATGACAATAGATAGATAGATAGATAGATAGATAGATAGATAGATAGATAGATAGATAGATAGGATAAGCCGGGAGTAATTCTGTGGAGTGGGTAGAGGGTTAAGTGGTTGAGAGTGGCTTCAGTGGGGTAGAACTGGTAGCAAAGAGAGTGCATTCATTGTGTAATCATTCTAAGAATGTGTTCTGCAGGCTTCCTATTGTTCTTATTTAAGAGTCCTGAAAGTTCCATGGCAGTTGCAGTAACAAAGGAGCTCACAGAATGTTGGCCTAAATCAACATTCCACCATGTTAACCGGATGAGAGATTTTGGAGTTACAAAAAGATTAATAGTTTAAAAAGTTGAATAGGTATCAAAAAGCTTTTATCTGACTTGATAAATTTGAATTTGTGGCACATTTTACAGTTGAAGTGGTGTTAATAGCTTAAAAGGTGTAAGATCGGCAGTGGTTCAAAATGTGCATCTTTTGGTTTCCATGTTAAAAAGTGCACTTTCTCTATAAGGTTTAAAAAGTTTAATAAGTTTAATATCAAAACCAAAAGTCATAGCAATGCGACCTCTCTGTACGTTTTAAAGTTGGATTGGTGTGAATAGTTTAAACGTTATAGCAGGAGTAGCAGGTGGAATAATTGGAATAATAATAATAATAATAATAAAGATGTCAAAGAACAATAGTTGGACTTGCTTAAGCAAGCCCACCTAATGAATTTTGAAAGATCAAACATTAGGTCAAATATGAGATCACCCACTTTTCCCATGCACATGATCAACATAATCACATTTGTAGAGACAAGGTGGGCTCTAACTTTACATTCCAACATATCACTATGAGGAATTTCAAGTACAATTTGTACATATGAATTAGTCAAGGAAGTAGGAGCATTATGTGTATTCATTAGGTAGAGGGTGAAAGAGAGATAGAGAGGGAGGGAGAATTGAGAGGGAGGGAGAATTGAGAGACAGAGAGAGAACGAGAGCAAGGGGCACAACTGCAGTTAACGTAAGATTTTGTAGTTCTTTTGAATGTGAATCTATATCGTATAAGGCATATACAGAACTAGTTTGGAGGAGGTGAGAGGAAGATACAGAAAAGAACATCAACAAGATAAGTAAGTACAGTAAGTGATTGTTTAGACCGAGTCTAAGACAGTCATGTGGAAAACTCCTTGCGTCACCTCACTCTTTAACAGAAGGGTTAAGGGAATCTCTTGGTTAATGGTTGACTACACAGCAACTGCCCCATGTAGGTATTTATCGTTTACTGTTATCTAAAAGGCTTGCAACGTGAGCATGACATGTCCAGTACCCCAAGCAATATGTTTTTATGTTAACATCTTTATAATGTTATAACACTGAGACAAATATGATATTGTAATGATTAAGTTTGGCTGTATAGAGATTGCCATTTGTTTAGAGGAGGTAGGTGGCATGAAACATGGGGACTGTCAGTTGTTTTTACTTTTAAATTAATTATATATAACCCTTGATTCTTGAAGAATACAGCTTAGTTCAACTGTCTTACCCCATCAGAACATAAGCTGATGAAACCCAAAATATAAGCTTGTTTTACATTGTATAGCTTCAAAACATGGTTAAAACGATCTCCTGGATGATCAGTCTTTGCATCCATAGCCCTGTCTGTTAACATGAGAGTGGTTACATTTTTGTTGGCTTTATTGTTGTTTGAATCCCAGATTGCGCCTTCAAATGAAGATTGAAATTATTCTAATGTTTATGTTGAAATGACAAACTTTAGTTGAGGTCTAGTGTCCTCTTTTATGCCATGGGGGCATAATAAGCCTCATATCATCTACAGTACATAATTAAGTGCTTTTAGGATACACAATGACAGATAATGTACATTAAATTAAGATTTATCAACTCTTGCAAGTACAATGTCATAGATCTATGAATGAAAATGTATGACAATATAATGTTGATGGATGGACAGATAGATTTGAGAGAGACGATAGATTTAATCTTCCCAAATGACGAGTGACATTTACCATGTGTGTGTGTGTCAGAGAGTGTTCTTTCAAGAGTCATGGCAATGAGGAAGTGGATGGTACTGGCTGCAGTGGTGGTAGCGATGGGATGCATGGGCATAACTGCGCTAATTCTCACATTAGTTAAACACCACTCTATGGATCTGCCTTATCGCATGCAGGTAATTAGAAAATGCACACTGTGTAATAATTAATGATTAACACATACACGCACACGCACACGCACACTCACACGCACACACACACACACACACACACACACACACACACACACACACACACACACACACACACACACACACACACACACACACCTTCTCCCCCAATATGGAATGGTGTTTGATTTCTCTGTCTCTGTGTCCTTCAGTTTGGGATGGTGTTTGATGCTGGATCAAGTCACACATCTCTGTACATCTACCGTTGGCCTGGCAACAAGGAAAACAACACAGGGGTGGTGTCACAGATGCTGGTGTGTGATGTGGACGGTCAGTTTCTACTCCATCATTTGACCAACCTCTTACTAATCCCCATTGTAGCTTAGTCTTGCACAGGCTGATGGACAAAACTGTATCAGTCCAGATCAGTGGAGGCTGGTGGAGGTAGAAATCAGAGGACGGGCTCATTGTAATGCATGGAATGGAATGAGGAATTGTATCAAACATGTTGGAATACATGGAACCAGCATTCGATGCAACGGAATGAGGAATTCCTTATTCCATTCCTCATATTACAATGAGCCCGTCCTCCGATTTCTACCACCATGGATATCACCACCCAGTCAGACACTGTGATTATGCTCTCTCATATCCCTGTCACCTTCCACAGGGCCTGGCATCTCTAGCTATGCCCAGGACCCCCCTGCTGCTGGGAACAGTTTGAGGAAGTGTCTGGACAGTGCATTGGCAACCATTCCTGCCAGGCAGCAAAGTGAAACCCCTGTGTACCTGGGTGCTACTGCTGGAATGCGACTCCTGCAGTAAGTCCAGACTCCTGACTTGGCTAGGGTGTCATTTTTTATTACCACATGCTACTACCATTTGATATGCTAGGCAGAGAGTATGTTACACTTACAGAATATAAGTATCAAATTATATTTGTATCAAATTCAATCCTTCTAACATTACACTTGTCTATGTGGTGACTATTTGCATACATAATTACAGTGAAAGAATACAATGGCTAAAAATGTGCATGTGCAGGTGAGGTAGGAAACCCAGCAAGGGGTTATATTAAAACCTCACCATCATATTTAAAACAACAATATAAATGATGAAAAAAATAATTTGTGATAAAAACAACAACAGCAAATGTCTCATGTGCGGTATGACTGAATGCTGTGTGCTTCCTCAGGCTCACGAATCACACAGAGTCTGAGCAGGTCTTGGAGCAAGTGATGAAGGTGATCCAGGGGTATCCCTTTGATTTCCGGGGAGCCCGGATCCTCTCAGGGATGGAGGAGGGATCTTATGGATGGATTACCATCAACTATCTACTAGAGGGGTTCATCAAGGTGTCAACCTTTACAAAAAAATGTCAAAGCCTATGTTACTGTAACATCCTGAATCAAAGTGGAAAGAAAGCATTTTTAGACCTTGGTATGCCTCCCAGACAATGGAGTCAAAATTAACAGGGGTACTTGTAAAGGTAGCAAACTGTCGGTATCCACAATCAAAATAAGATCTTTCTGTTTTTACTGAGCAGTACTCTTTTGAGGGAGAGTGGGTGCATCCTAAAGGAAAGAAGATTATAGGGGCTCTGGACATGGGAGGCTCCTCTACCCAGATTGCCTTTACACCAACACAGCCTATAAAGGACCCTGCCTCTGCGGCTGAACTGAAGCTCTATGGTCACAAATACAAGGCGTATACTCACAGCTACCTGTGCTATGGCAAAGACCAGGCCTTGAGGCAACTACAGGCACATCTGTTGAAGGTGAGAGGCTCACCCCCAGTATACGGTCTTATTGGACAATAATACATAGTAATATGTGTTGAAACAATGGGTATCATTTAAGGTAAGGCAAGGCAAGGCAAGGCAAGGCAAGGCAAGGCAAGGCAAGGCAAGGCAAGGCAAGGCAAGGCAAGGCAAGGCAAGGCAAGGCAAGGCAAGGCAAGGCAAGGCAAGGCAAGTTTATTTATATAGCACATTTCATACACAGAGGCAATTCAAAGTGCTTTACATAAAATAGATAGAAAGGAAAGAGCATAAACAAATATAATAAAAAAGCATAAAAGACATAATAAAAAATAATAAAAGTCAAAGTGCATTTTAGGGTCAGAGAGCAATTATTAGCAGCAGTTCAGTTTCAATTTAAGGCAAAGGCGAACATAAAGGTTTTTAGCCCATTTTTTAAAGTAGCCAGAGTTGGGGCTGATCTAAGATCTTCTAGAAGTTTATTCCAGCTATGTGTAGCATAATAACTGAATGCTGCTTTTCCATGTTTTGTTTTAATCCTAGGAACAGTTAGTAGACCGGTCCCTGATGACCTAAGAAGTCTAGAGGGTTCATAGTGTGGAAGCAAGTCAGAGATGTATTTTGGCCCTTAACCATTAAGTGATTTATAGACAAGTAATAGTATTGAATATTGAAGTCAATTGAAGTCAATTTTGTAACACACTGGTAGCCAATGCAGAGACCTGAGAACTGGTGTAATATGTTCAGCTTTCTTAGTCCTTGTTAGAACTAGCAGCAGCATTCTGAATGAGCTGTAACTGCCTCAGTGTTTTTTTGAGAAGGCCTGAGAAAAGACTATTACAGTAGTCTAACCTACTGAAAATGAAAGCGTGAATTTGTTTTTCTAGGTCTTGTTTGGACATATATCCTCTAATCCTTGCTCTGTGTGTGCATAAGCAGTATTTTCTAAACATATAAGGGTGTTTTCTCATGAGAATCAAATGCATGTTCTCCCTTCTCAGATGAGTGGTTTTGCCCACTCAGTCAAGCATCCCTGTTATCACCTTGGTTATAATTTGACTGTGATCCTGGGTGACCTCTATGACTCCCCCTGTGTGGCCAAACCAGCAACCTTTGACCCTGCTTCAGAGGTCACCTTCACAGGGACCAGTGAACCAGTCCATTGTCTCAGCCAAGTGAGGAGTATCATCAACCTTACTGCCTGCTCCTTCCCCCATGACTGTGGCTTTAATGGGGTCTACCAGCCACCTGTCAGTGGGGACTTCTTTGTGAGTATTGATCTCCTGTTCTAAAACATCTTCAAATTGAGTCCCTACTGAGTGCTAAATGATTATCTGCTACTATATTATACTATACTATTATATATTCACAACAGCTTTGAGGCAACAGGTATACTTCAGTGATCTATGCCAATGTACATACTTGCATTCTTATTTAGCATAACAATTATTATGGTTTATTATAAATATTGTGGCAAAAACAAATGTTGTCTTGAATGAATAGTGGCAGAAAGACATATACAGCCCATGAATAAGTTATTATTCTTTATTCTGTATCCTTTCCTAGGCTTTCTCAGCCTACTATTACACTTTCGACTTCTTGGGCCTAGCTCCTCAGGCTCCACTGTCTAAGGTTATCACCACTATAGATACCTTCTGTAACAGGACCTGGGACTCGGTGAGATATTAACCCCTCTACATATAGGGATTTACTAGTCACTCCCACATCAGTAATAATGAATATACACATGTAAACACTCACAGGATTTATCCACAAAACTTTATTGAACACATCAATACATAGAACGCACATCATACCACATTTACCATACTAAACAATAAAATGTCATGTTAAAATTAATGATAGTACATCTTTTGGCAGCTGAAGATGCAGTATGCAGTAAAAGAGAAGTACCTTCGTGATTACTGTGCCTCAGCCAACTACATTATGATTATCCTACTAGAGGGCTACAAGTTCAATCAGACCTGGGAGAACGTATACTTCCAGAGACAGGTATGTGTATATCAGTACCTGAGTATTCAAAGATACATACATTTGCATTACCATCCCCTACTATCAATCCTTTTAGCACACAGTTCAAATTCCAAATAAATCATCTGTATGTGTGTGATGATCACAAGACAAAGTAGTGTGAAGGGAGGTGTGTGCTGATGAAGCTGTGTGTCTGTCCATCAGGTTGCTGATACTGATATTGGCTGGACACTGGGCTACATGCTGAACCTGACCAATCTGATCCCCTCAGATCGCCCCCTTGTGGTGACAGGGGTGCCGCATCGCCAGTGGGCAGCTGAGGTCTTCTTCATCGTATTTGCAGTCTTCATCAGCCTGCTGGTTTTGACCATCCTCTGGGTCTGGAGTCCACGTGACTGATGAGGCAGGGTGGGCCATACTAGCAACCAAGACAGCCACATTGTCAACATCTCTAAACCCCTCTAGTCTCTATTCTAGTAAAACATATCACACCCACTAAGCACTCAATGATCATGATCAAAAGGCAGCTTCTGGAACTTTAAGTTATAGTGAGAGTAGTAATAGTTATATCAGGCAATATATGAATGGCTGAAATTATGATGGAAATATAATGTATTATGATTTTCTTAGTCAAGCCTCAAGATAAGCATCTGGATGTTTTCACATGCACATTTAAATAAAAAATCTGATACATAAGGAAAATGAAAATGAAATGGTAATGACTACATGCTTTGGATAAGCTACAAGTATTACATATTGAACATTTTGAATAAAAAAACAAACACAAGGTGACATGAAGTAAAAAGAGACTGGGATGTATCTTGATTAGCAACACCCTGATGATTTCTTCTGTGGGGGCTCTTTTTGCAACATCAAACTTCCCTCTTCTATCTCCTCTACCTTCTGCTTCAGCATCCTGAAAGCACCAAAAACAATGGTTGAATCACCACAGCCACTGGATACAGAATGACAAGACAAGTAAAATTTTAAAGGTGAAGTTCACACACCATAAAGAGAGTGGAGGACCCTGCTTTAAGTCTTACCTTGCCAGCATTTCCATTGACTGAGACACATTGTCACCTGTGACAGCACTACATTCCATGAAGTGAATGTTGTACTCCTATAAGATGACAAATGTCAGTAACAATGTATATGTGACAAACAACTATTTGAATCTTACTATAGCATGACGTTTCAATTTCAACTTGCTACAAGATTGAACAATAAACATTTTGTAATCATTGGACCACCACAACCCACATAATTTTCAAATCATGCAGCCCAGATGCTCACAACATGATCGTTAATGTTACCAGGTTGATACTGTTCTTGATGACCTACCTAACTAGATACAGGTTACATTAATTTTAACATAAACATACCTTTGCAAGGTTCTCCCCTTCATGAAACTGTACCTGTCGATTGGTACAATCACTCTTGTTCCCAAGTAGTACAACGACCACATCATCTGTGGTCCCTTCCTACAAAATACAAAGGCTTTAGATTGTACTTGAGATACAATAAATTCAGATAGTATAAGTATCTATGAGATAAAAAATGGTATGCTGTATCGATGAACCCTGCAAACAACTGTTTGTTATTATAACTCATTGTAACTCCTTGGTTGAATGCACTCTACCTGAATACAGGTGACCCAGTAGCGGACATCACAGAAGCTCTGAGAGGAAGTGATGTCATACATCAGCAGGAACGCCTGTGCTTTGTGGAATACTTGTCTGGTGATGCTGTGATACCTTGGGAGGAGTAACTATTAGATATACTGTGCTGTGTTCAAATCAGGACAGAGGAAAAGCGTATGATATTATGATGCATAATGAAATTTATACAGGATAAAAACAACTGAGTGAACCAGGAATATTCTGCTTTGTGCTGTAACAGACAATGAACACACAGCATACAGTCATGAAGACCACATAAACAGAAAGACTCAAGACTCACCTTTCCTGACCTGCAGTGTCCCATAACTGTAGAGTCACTGGTCTTCCATCCACTGTCACACACTGTACAAAGGTATCAATACCTGCCCAACACATGTACACACAAACATGTAACCAGAGTGGGAAACACAAGTACAGTCATAATACTGAGCGTTAGAAAACTGAGTAACAGATGTGATGGTGTGTGAAGACAGACAGCACTATACTCACCAATGGTAGCACAGTGGTCCAAACAAAACTCGCCACTCTGGTACCGTTTTATGAAGGAGGTCTTGCCCACATTGCTATTTCCAACCATCATCACATTGTACATGTTTGGCCCACGGACAGGGCTTCTAGAACCTGCAGGGTAGAGGGAAAAGACAGGTCAACTGCAGTTGAAGGCTACTAAATGTTTTCCTTATGTTTGGATTCCTGCTCACTTCCCTCCTGTCTCTAAACCTGTGTGAGTCTGTATACTGTTTATGTTTCCTTCATCCTCCTCGTCTATATCCTCCTCTCTTCTCTCTATTACCAAAAATATCTTGCCTGCTCTTGTTACTCAAAGCCAAACTTGATTACCCCCCTCTTCTTCTCTCACTGTAGTCATACAGTATGTGGGGGACAGAGTGCACAGGCACATGTGACCATCCCCTCCACTGTATCCTCTGGATAGTGATATACTATTAAAAAGATCATCTAGGGTTGAGTAGTTAGGGATATACATTACCTAGTTGCTGTCTCCTGTCTCTTGTGACCAAGCTCTTCTCCACCTGCTCAGCAGGCCTCCTCTGCCCCCCAGTGCCTGGGTCTGGTGTTGGAGCCACTGGTTCAGACGGTCTCTGACTGTTGAAGAGACAGTCAGCAGGTGTTCACAATACAAGCCATCATGATATTATTATGGCAATTCATGAACAATACATTCATTCTCGGAAGTGATTAATAATGGAGATGTGACATGGGTATAATTTGTACATATGTCAGCCTTACCCAGCAGGGTCTGCAGCAAAGTCTTTTCCAAGCACTGAAGCGTCATGGGATGTGGGTCTATTGTCACCTTCCAAGGTAACAACCTAAGACAAATGCAAAATGCAATCTCTCACAAAGAGCAGGGCAGGGCAGTTTCACAAAGGTAAAGTATGGATAATTGCTTGTTCTCTGCTAATTCTGTAGCTAAACTTTTTAACATTAATTGCGTAATATTGTTGTGATGCCAATACCCTATTCATCCAAATTATATTTTTTTTAAAAAGAAGCAAAATAACAGATAAGATGCTTGAAAAGATATGGCCGTATCAAAGCGGCGAGGGGAAGATATTGAGATATTCCTCTTTCCCATAGTTCCTCTTTCCCATGGCTGACATCTCATAAAAACACCACATTTAATTTAAGACAGCAAGTTCCCCTTTCTGGTGTATTTCATCTTTGCAGCTCTTGCAATTCTTTATGTTGCCAATTAAACAAATATGTCAATTTATGTAATCAATAAACAAGACGTTTATAAACACAATATAATGTTGGAAGAGGCTTTTTTATACATTGCTATGAGATATCACCCTTGGCCGGAGAGAAAGTTAAGAGAATGAATTAGGTTGTTTGTAATGAGTCTCACAGTACCTCTATGTGTGTCCTCTCCTTTTTTGTGCTTCTCTCCTCCATTTGTTTCTCTAGGCCTATAAGTCCAGCCTCATGTTCTTGGGTGGTTCTAGAAAGAAAATCTGCTTCATCTCTGACTTCTGATGGGTCAGTCTCCCTTTTTCCAACACAACCTTGGCCATCACGTCTGGAACTCATTTTCTTCCTTCTTCCTTGTTGATTTTCAACACTCTCTTTAGATGTGAAACCTTCATCTTGACCTAATATTAAGTTTGGTTGGTCCATGAACAACTCCATGTTTGGAATAGAGAAATTCTCTAAAGGGGCACATTCTTCAGTTTTTCCTCCCTGGTCACTCACCACATTTTCTACTATTTTACTCTTGTCAACTTTTGTCTCTGGTCTCTCTATCTCTCTATGGAGTTCTTTTACAGTTCTGCGATTAGACCCCATCTTTCTTCTCTTCCCTGTAGCTTTGGATTCTGTATTCTGTGCCATATTATCCGCATGCAATTGGGAACATTGAGAATGGAATGATTCAGAGCTATCACTTGGTTCAAACTGATGCTCTTCGACTGCTGTGTGGGCAAGTTGATCAGCAGACATATGAATATCTATACAAGCCACATCACCAGATTTGTGGGATGCCATTTCTCTCTCATTCTCAGTGAACAGTTCTGTAGGCTCTACAAACTCAGTCTTGTCTATGCCTAATTTACTCACTGCTATCATAGCCTCTTCCTCATCTCTTACAATCATCTCTGAATCTTCTGTGTTTTCCTCTTGTCTCACTTCAGTCCTATCCTCTCCTTGTCTACCTCTGGGATTCCTGTGAGTGGACTCCATTTTTCTCCTCCTCCCTGTGGGGTTAGATTCTAAGTTTGTCATTTGGCTCTCACTTCTTCTACCGTCCAATGCTCCATCTATGACACATCTATCTTGCAGGGATTGATTTGATGTACTGAATGAACAGATTATACTGTCATTTGTTGCATTTTCATCTTCTCTCTCTTCTCTTCCATGGCTCTCATTACTGGCTCTATCCATAGACTCCAACATTTCACACTCTGTATTTTCTATGTGAAATCCTTCCACTGCTTCCAAGACCTCAGCAATATATTTTACCATCTCTTTGCCCTCCTCTTCTTGTACATGTCCCTCCTCTGTCCTCTTTTCCTCTCTTCCTGTACTTCTAGGATTTCTGCGAGTAGACCCCATCTTCCTTCGCCTTCCTGTGGTATTAGAGTATGTGCTTAAATTGTCCCCATTGCCCTGAGAACTGGGTATTGAGAGTGGACTAAGAGAGGGGTTGGAACTTTCCAAGTCTGGAATTTGGTATGGATGACTTTGAGAGAAAGAAGGATCAGTGCTTAGAGTCTCATCTGACTGGCAAGACTCAGGTGCAGGTTCATACATTAGTTGGCTGCTGCCACTAATTTCTGATTGATTTACATGGAGTACATGATCACCAAATTCCTCACTGAGTAAAGTGTCCCCTGATTGGCCTAGTCCTCCTGTGGCGAGTTCCATTGGTTCAGCCGAGAGTGCCATGTTTGAGTCACTGTAACTCTCAGTTTCTATATCGCCCAATTCAGTACCACTTATGCTTCTCTCCTGTCCATGGAATTGATCTGATATATTAAATGAATAGAGGCTGCTGTCAAAGGAGATGGGCTCAATGGGGACATCCCTGTCTTTTCTTTCTTCTTCTCTCTTCTCTTCATCATTGGCTCCATGCTCAGGTTTCAATAACATTTGCAACTCAGTCTTCTCAATGGCAGATCTTTCCACTGTTCCTAATACATGCCTTTCTGTTATCACCACCTTTACATTTTCCATTTCTTCTAGTTTCTCCTCTGTCATTTTCTCTCCATGTCTACCTCTAGGATTCATGCGAGTAGACCCCATCTTTCTCCTCTTCCCTATGGTATTGGATTCTATGTGAGCACTTTCTGTATGACACAAAGAGCTGTCCGAAGTGGAATCTTCACTTTGCTCAGGTAATTTTTTCACTTCCTCTGGTTGACTAAAAAGGGTATTAGATACATGAGAATCAGAACTTCTGCTTTCCTCTGATGTGTGAACAGCAGGAAGGTCAGTGAAAGACAATACCCCGGTTTGTGTAAGGTGACAAGGAATATCCTCCTCAAGAGAACACTTATGTGCATCAGATAATTCTGAAAGAACATCCCTATTTTCTTTGACAGGAAGAGCTGTGTGCTCCACCTCTGCTGGATCTTCAAACTTTTCAAAAACACTGTGGCTATTCATTGAGCCCTCTATTTCCTTATCATTTGTCCTATTCTCTATTGTGTATTCCTCCTTATTTCCTTTCTCTTCATTTCCATAAACTTTTTCCAATTTTCTTTCTTCTTCATCTTCTGCTTCATGTGTCTCATTACTTTGTACTCCACTCATGTCTTCAAGAGCACAAGGCATCATATTTGGTTCATCATCTGGCCCTTTGTCCAATTTCTCCTGATTACCAGGCCCAGTAGGGTTAATATTCTCCTTTTCATCAGGGTATAGCACATTTTGCTCATTTACAGGATGATCATCATCCTCTTCAGAGGGTAACTTGCTCTCTGATTGGTACGGCTCTCTAACTTGGAAATCCCTGTCTCCTTCAGTAAGTGAATCTGCACAATCCTTGAGCTCCATCTTCTTCTCCAGCTTCTCTTCTTCACCAACTACTTCCTCTTTTCCCATAATAACATCTTCACTCTGTTCAGTGTCTCCATGTTCTTCCTTTTGACTCTCTTCTCTGCTTTTCTCCTCTTGTCTACCTCTAGGATTCCTGCGAGTAGACCCCATCTTTCTCCGCTTCCCTGCGGTATTGGATTCTATGTGAGCACTTTCTGTATGACACAAAGAGCTGTCCGAAGGGGGTGATTGTAAAAAGGAGGTGGAATCTTCACTTTGCTCAGGTAATTTTTTCACTTCCTCTGGTTGACTAAAAAGGGTATTAGATACATGAGAATCAGAACTTCTGCTTTCCTCTGATGTGTGAACAGCAGGAAGGTCAGTGAAAGACAATACCCCGGTTTGTGTAAGGTGACAAGGAATATCCTCCTCAAGAGAACACTTATGTGCATCAGATAATTCTGAAAGAACATCCCTATTTTCTGTGACAGGAAGAGCTGTGTGCTCCTCCTCTGCTGGATCTTCAAACTTTTCAAAAACACTGTGGCTATTCATTGAGCCCTCTATTTCCTTATCATTTGTCTTATTCTCTATTGTGTATTCCTCCTTATTTCCTTTCTCTTCATTTCCATAAACTTTTTCCAATTTTCTTTCTTCTTCATCTTCTGCTTCATGTGTCTCATTACTTTGTACTCCACTCATGTCTTCAAGAGCACAAGGCATCATATTTGGTTCATCATCTGGCCCTTTGTCCAATTTCTCCTGATTACCAGGCCCAGTAGGGTTAATATTCTCCTTTTCATCAGGGTATAGCACATTTTGCTCATTTACAGGATGATCATCATCCTCTTCAGAGGGTAACTTGCTCTCTGATTGGTACGGCTCTCTAACTTGGAAATCCCTGTCTCCTTCAGTAAGTGAATCTGCACAATCCTTGAGCTCCATCTTCTTTTCCAGCTTCTCTTCTTCACCAACTACTTCCTCTTTTCCCATAATAACGTCTTCACTCTGTTCAGTGTCTCCATGTTCTTCCTTTTGACTCTCTTCTCTGCTTTTCTCCTCTTGTCTACCTCTAGGATTCCTGCGAGTAGACCCCATCTTTCTCCGCTTCCCTGCGGTATTGGATTCTATGTGAGCACTTTCTGTATGACACAAAGACATATCTAATGGAGGAGTTGGTAAAGACAAATGAATACCCTCTCTTTGGCCAGGTAGTTTTTCCACCTCCTGTGATACCAAGTCTTTGAGTATTTCCTCCTTATCACTTCCTTTCTCTTCATCCCCATAAACCTGCTCCCATGCTGTCTCTTCTTCTCTTGCTTCTTGTGTCTCATTATTACTTGCTTCATTTGGTTCCTGTTTTATTCTAATGTTTTCCTTGTCATCTATTTGGTTCAATGCTTCCTGGTTGTCTTGTCCAGTAGGGCTATCCTCTGTGACATCAGTGGGTAAATAATTTTGCTCATTTAAAGTATGACCATCATCACCCATCTCAAGGTGTAACTTCCCCTCTAATTGGAACAGCTCTCTGGCTTCAAAATCCTCATAACCTTTCAGATCATGGCTGGGATAATCAAACTCTACTTTTGCATCACTCTGTGTGCCATGAGTGTCAACATCAGTGGGTTGCATTTCTCTGTTTCCTGTTGGGTCATAAAAGTCTTGCTTAGTCACTCTGTGGCTCAAAATGTCCTCTGATGGATGTGTACACTCATCACCAGTGTGTTGAAACAATTCAATATTCTCAGTTTGTTTACTCTCTGTCTGTGTTTCCTCATGTGTGCTATTCAATTGGTCATGGTCGTCAGATTGAAGTCCAGTAGGTTCACTCCAGACACTGTATTCAGGGCCTTGAATGTCCATGGTGCTCGCTGCTCCACCTGGGGACATATTTGTATTGATGGAGTACTCAAACTTCTGCTCTACTATCTCTTCAACCTTCTCGCTGCCACTGCCTATCACATTATACATGTTGTCAAAAGCCCCATCTCCTGGGCTTTCCTCTGCCATTGAATGGTCAGGTTTTTCCTCATCATATGTTTTTCCATAAGTGCCCTGATTCCCCTCTTCCTCTGTGATCCCTCTACTTTCTGGCAGCTCACTCACTGAGGGTTGCGAACAGTGCTCTGAAAACAGTAATGAATTAGATGTATCAAGGCATAATTGCCTGTTCTCAATCAACTGAGATGTATCATGTGTGGCATGATCCCTAGCTTCTTCACTCTGAAAGTGAAAGGCATCATGGAATTCATCAATTTTTTCAAAGATTATTCGAGTTGATTTGTTCAGAAACACTCCTGATTCCCTGTCTAGCTCCGTTCTTTCATCATCTATAGCCTCTTCTCCGCTTTCGGGGATCAATGTGTTATTGCATGATTCAAAATCCTCCTCTGTCATGGTGGAAGTCTCAAATTTGAATGATTGATCTGAAATAATGGATGTATACATAGAGGTGTCAAATGTGGAGGATGCAGTCGTGTCATGTTCACTTGCTCGCCTCTCTTCCTCTTTCTCCCCTTCCTTTAAAGGTGTTAACATTTCTAACTTAGACTCCTCTTGGATGATACCTTCTGTTGACAACTCTGCCTGCTCCTCTTGAATATCCTTATCCACTACTTCTCCCTTTTGTTCTCCTTGTCTGTCTGTAAGATTCCTACGAGTAGACCCCATCTTCTTTCTCCTTCCTGTGGTGTTGGAGCCTGTGAGAGCACTATCATGATGAAACTGAAAACTTTGTGAAGAGGGTGACTGAGAAAGGGGGCTGGTGAATTCACTTTGCTCAGGCAGTCTTTCCAAGTCTGTAGATTTGCTTACACTGCTATCAGATACAGAAGTATATTTGTGTGTCTTTTTGTCACTTGGTGTATTTGTATCAATGGACCCACTTCCAATTGTTGTTTCATCCCCAATATCTGCAAGATGTGTGGGTTTATTTTCCTCCTGTTCCACAGAATATAAAACATCTTGCCCTACAAAGTCCTGTGACTGACGGGGGATTGATATTGTTCCAGCAGTATCTTGAAGCAATTCACTGCTATTACTAAACAGAGCTTCACTAGATGCAGTATCCTCACCTATTTCCTCTGCAGTTTTATGCACTTGTTTTGCTCTCACCTCTCTCCCTCCTTGCCTGTCTTTATTCCTGCGAGACCCGAGTTTTCTTTTCTTCCCTGTGGTGTCAGAGTCTAACAGATGTGGGTTTCCAGATTGAGATGGCTGTGATTCAGAAAGATCAAAAGTAGAATGACTTTCCTCCTCCATGTATTGTGTTATTGGGGATGAATTATCTGATGAGTTAGGGTCCGTTTCGAGGATCACTGTGTCTGAATCAGCCCTAACTTCAACCCCTGTCCTATTATCAAGCCACATTTGAGACCCATCATCTTTCTCAGACTTCATTTCATTTTGATTCCTCATCAGCCGTCGTGATGAACCAATTCTAGATTTTCTTGACTTCTTATCAGACATGGTTCTTCAGAGTCACTCCTATATCATAACAGATAGTACAGATTGAGAACTACTGAACTCAGCTGGGATGAGAAGGAATATCATTTGAGAAACCATTTGCATAAAATGTACTGAGAAAATGTAAATGAATTAAATAGAAGTGATAGAACCATGGTTTGATAGAACCAGACTTTGGTTGTAAGTGCACATAACTAGACAATTCTAAACCCTAACCCGCACCATGCAACAAAGACATTTTAAGCACCTCATTCTCATTTCCTGCTCTGTGACTCATCATGCACTAAAAACATAGCCGTCAACAACTATGATGAATGTGTATGAGTGAAAGTAATTCATGACTAGAGTCATGTTGCGCGGCCATCAAATGCTGTAATGTTACCTTTACTGTTATACTATACAACATGAATACTATACATAATGAAATTAGTTATAAGAATGTATCATTATCTGAGTGCAAAACCCTTGATATGATGGCCAAGTAAAGCCACACTCCCTCTCCAACAAATTGTATTAACTAGGGAAACAGCATCATAATACTTCACTCACCCAGTTGCGACGACCACTCAGATGCACAGGAAATCCTTGAATTTCAAATACCCTGTATGATGCTGACCCTGGTCAAAGCATGTCTCGCTTAATTTTTGTATTGTAGAAGTTCCTTCTTTTGCAACCACAACTGATGACTTCCTGTGTGATCTACGTGTACCATTCTGTCGACATTCAGTAAACTGTACCGCATGAACATCCTTCCGGTAGTCAGCTAAACTCTGTGTGCCAGATCATCTTAGACTATCTACCAGCTTATCTATTTATTGACACAACATAGCTTCTGGAGGACTGTCACTGTCCACATAATATAGAAATACAGGCCTTTTGCCCTTTACTTGCTTCAAATGTTTGTGAAAACATTGGTAATACAGTCATGAGGTTAAACTACTGGATATTTATTATACAATTAATAGGACAAATGAGAAAGCCTAACATCATACTGCACAGTATTTATTATGGTCCTGAGGACAAAAACTATTTCTGTGGTACTTCTGCTGAACTAGTACTAAAATAATGTGTAAATATTAATTAGCTGTGGTGGTGGTTTAATTCTTCAAGTTGAGGGGATTAAGTGGTCCAGAGTATTTCAATCTAAATAGGCCTAGCTAAATAGAATCAGTGTATATTCGCATGTAGATTAATATGGAGTCAATTGATCAAACTTTCAATAGAAACTTTTTGTAGAGGTTAAAACATGGGTGACGCACTCAAAGCCAGAGAGAGAAAGGTCCATCTTATGCACATTTTAATGACCAATAAAGCTTCCAAGTTAGCATTTCAACTCTTGTATGTCTCTTTTAAAAAAGTAACATTCAGCTTGTCACAATCAAAAGTAAAAAAACAAAAGGTATATCTTGCCAAAGGGATCTTAAATCTCAATGTGACTAACCTGGTAAAATGAAGGTAAAAAGTAATTCAAAACAGTAATTCAGAAGTTATACAGCACTACCAAGAACACAGGTTACCAAAGTTTTAATTCAAACAGTTTAACAGAAAAAAAACAACAACAATACATACGAAGTTGAGTTATGCCAACATTAAATGCAAATCATTCAACATGCAATGGGTGACAGTATTCACTTCCCATACTTATACCAATTGGAGGGGTTGATAAGTCAATAGCGCCGAAGCAACAATATTCCATATCCACCCCTTCCCCATTGGACATTTAAGTAAGGTGTAGTAGGCTTACACAAGGAAATGGGACTCGTATGGAGAAATAAGACAGTCTTTAGTGAATCATACAGTTTGCAATTACAGAAAAGCTTCAGAGATGAACAGATAATGGCTGCCTCATCTCAAAAAGAGGGAGAAAAAATCTAAAAAGATGAATCATTGAATCCTTTAAAAATGAAACTCACACTCATCCATAACCTGATTCTATACTAGGGACGTCCTCCAGTTTGGTATGAGTTTAACTTCAGACACTTCACTTTCTCTCAGCAGACCTGGAGCGGCTGTGGAAATAAGAAAAGTTCTGTGAGACACAGGAAATGAATTTCACAGACTTTGTGCAGAACTCCAGTACAGCTACACAGAAAGTCCATAGAAAGACATGCAGGAGTCCACCATCACTCACACACACAAACAAACAAAAGACCCACCTCCGGGACCTTGAGAAGGATCTTGAGGGTTTATGGTTCCTTTCTCTGGAGATAGACCTATCTCTTCTTCTGTCTCTTGAGACAGACCTGAACAAAAAAAAGTCAATTAGAGACAGTTGCCAACATGACTTAACATCACAGTAAGAATGACAATTCATAACAGCATGCATAAAGAATGCATTGAATCATTTTGCCTTTTTAAAAGAAGATCCAAAAGCAAGAAGATTGGTACAACTGTGCATCATTAATCATTAACTTTCTAAAAGCTTCCTGATAGTTGAACTGATTTTCACCATGGTGGCAGATTTCCAACAAACTTACTCTTGCTCTTTTAAAGGAAATTCTGCTATCTCTGCGAAATTCAGTTGGAAGTTGCAAAAATCCTCCCTAATAATATAATTCCCCGAAATGGACTAGCAGTGTCGGACATTAGCTGCTGTTTCTCTACATGTGCACGATTCGAAGAGGCAGCCACCAGAGACTGAAAGGCCAAACATCTGTGAATCCACTCTTAAGGCACCACTGGCAGTAACATGTTGGTATGCAAACCAAGTGTTGGGTAGGACACACCATTTCAGAAAGTGCTTTTTCTGGACCAAAACAGTGTTTATGAATGAAATATTTAATTCAAAGGATGTCATTCCCTGATCCTAGGGGTGGGCAATATACCGGTATGAAAGTGAATACCGGTATCACGTTGTGCCATAATATGGAAAAATCTTAAAATATATATTAGCAGAATCAGCGAACGGTAGGTCTACAATTGTTTTAATCCCCAAAACTATAGATTACAACTTGGAAATTCTATTGTATAATTTGTAATACAAGATAAATTCTGTTCAGAACTGTATGCGTGCCTCTATCCCGCTGCCTCGCACCACGCCCACGCCCTCGCACCACGCCCCTCAACAACCATGTGCGTCAGCCAAGGGTATGAACTAACCGTGCAAGCGAGAAGAATTTAAAATGAGAGAAAACGTGGAATTTGGCCCGCTGATGAAGAATCTGTTCAGAAGAAAGGGGCTTCGTCTGTAATTTGGAACTGGTTTGGATTCAAAATATAACCTCAACCAAGACACTATCGTCTGCAAGCTACGTCGGCCTGTGACTGCGAAAGGAGGCAAGACGACTATCCTCTTCCATCACCCCAAAATAAACCATGTTATGACTATGATGAAAGCACCAGAATGCGTGCAGCAGTCAACCCCAGCAGTGGAGCACTTATGAAAGCTAAGTAGTTTATCATGCACTTTATTTGTTGAGAATAATTATTTGCAAGATTATTTGCATAATAAAAAGTGTAGATTTTGTCCCATGTCTTTCTCTGGTTTTATCAGGTTAAAAGCGATCTTTGTCATCTATAAACTTTACAGGGCTCATATAATGTGGCTTAGAAAAAAAGTGAGGAAAATATCACCCACCCCTACCTGATCCCTACCAATTAAAGCCATTAGGAAGCTTATAGAAAGCTTCAATGTTACATACTGGACTTTTATAGCAAAACGATCAACAAATGTACATTGAGCTTAAAAGAGATCAAGAATTAGATTTGAGCCTGTTCATTTTTGTTGATGAGTCTCCAGTTAAGTCATTTAGTGACTATTGCCACACTGAAGAGCTAAACAGACTGAGACAGCAGAAGGTAAACAGAGTGAGACAGCAGAAGGTAAACAGACTGAGACAGCAGAAGGTGGCATCTAGGCTGACCTGCTGCGACTGCGGCTGAAGCTCCTCCTCCTAGGAGATCTGGTGCATGGATGAGGTAAGAAAAGCAGGGGTGAGGATACAGAACATTTAAGAAGATACATTGTCAATTCTTATCAAATCTGGCATTTATGATCCCTAAAGAAGCATCATAGCACAATACCACACACAGCCTTCCCCTTTCTGTGAACAGGAGGATCCTTTGCATCCCTGCTAGATGACAGAACACCGCTTCGACAACCACCTCTCATCAGAGACTTACAGCTCTTTAACTCACTGTGAATGGGGAACTTTTTTTGTGAACACAACACACATATCAACAAATGAAACAATCAATAAGAGGAGACAATGTTTTCAGTACAAGTATGCAGACTTACAAACATACTGTACATTTGAGAAATCTCTGCTGCCAAACTTTTGATTTGCTAAAATCACTAAGTTCAACCTAACCAGCAGTTCCTGGACCATACACCTTTGAGTAAGCATAAAAGCTTTGCATTTGTGATCTATGGGAGGGAGATTAAAAATTCTTATAATTGTACTCATTTGTACACAAGTACAAATTACATAACTGCTAAATTAATATTGTCAAGCAGCTGTAAAAATTTGATTAAGCATGACACTAAAGAAGCAGGAGAAAAACAACTTACTATTTTGGGGGGTGTTTGGACAAGATAGAAATGACGCAAGGAAGCCAGACTGATGGCGAGGGAGGTAGAATTTGCAGAGAGGATTTGCCACATGTTGCAAATGTTGGCGATATGAAGTTGGTTGGCTGGAGGGGGTGGCTGTAGAGTTTCCCTGTCTTTTTTGGATTAGCCGAGGGCTGTTGCTCGTAGGTAGTTGTGTTCATAATGTGAAAAGTTTAAACGCTGATTGGTCGGGAATGTGAGGTGGGCCGCTGCCGATTGGGTTAAGGTTGTAGGTGGAGGAGGAGGAGGCTGAGAACTGCATGCTCAGGAACCAATAGGCTGGTGCAACCTGACGACTGGCCATGCCTGGGTCATGTGACACGACATCAGCCAAGCTGATTGGGGCACGCTGGTCAGCGGTCACATGATGCTGAAAGAAGACTAGTTGACTGACTCAGAGGGTGGTGAGAAGAGGCATGGTGGTGACTCTGCAACGGGGTTCATTTTTATTAACAGATGGCAAAAATCAAACTTAGAGAAATTAAACAAAACTAACATCCATAGAAATCAAATTATCAAACAATTGCCACCTTTTCAGAATTTGATGGATGATGAATTGCTCAATTAGGCTACTAATCTATCGCTGCATACAGACCTCAACAATTGAATAGGACTAACTTGGGGACTCTGAAACTCCAAATTTGTGACCTTGAAATGGACCCAGTTTCCTTATAGTGAAGAACATTCTCAGCTATGACTATCTTTCAAAAGTGAGAAATGTGTTACTAGTATATCGCTGCACTACCCAACCTAAAGATAAATTTGACCTTTCAGCCAAATCCAGCAGTTTTAACTTAAATGGACACAGAAAAGTTGAGGAGCGAGTGTAAGTGATGAAAAGGAGGATGGAAGGTCTGGTAAGGGTCTTGATTGGGAAAATGACTCATGAACACTTGCTACAAGACATGTTAAAAGTGGAAGAATACATGCAGCCCTAGGGCTGAGGGGTCTTACCGGCGTCTGACGGGTGGACTACCACGGCGCCTGCTGCTGTAGTCATCCCTACCAGGGCGTCGGCTCCAAGAAGGGGGAGGACCACGGCTCCTCGAGCGTTTCTCCCCATTGGACAACTCAACGCGCACCCTGCAGCCACACAGCGTCCTGTACACATAGTGCATGACATAAGTGGGCAGCATGTGGACTAGGATATCATTGGAATAGCACAAAATGACATTATGTTGACCAACTCTATTGATCAAATTATACCTTCCATCCAGTTCCCTGACAGCATCAGTTGCATCCCTCGGGTCCTCAAACTCTACAAAAGCAAAGCCTGGGGGGTTCCTGGCCACCCACACACTTCGCAGAGGCCCATAGTACCCAAACGCTCTCTCCAACTCTGTCTTGTTACCACTGTTGCCCAAATTCCCAACATACACCTTGCAGTCAAGAGGACAATCTCGGAGGTGGGCCGGTTCTGAGAGAAAGAGCGCAACGAGGGCAAGAAATGGGGAGAGAAGAGAAAATCACGTTAATACATCACCCCTAATAACACAACTCATAAATCCATCCGAAAAATTGGACATCCCACTTCAAGGACTTTCTGAAATGTCCGGGACTAACATTCGTTGTGGTTAATATTTTCTTCATGATAACATGAACAGCTATATTACCTCCCATTTCAGCTGATGCGGATTTCTTGAGGGGTCTCAAAAACCCTTACCAAACACTGGAATACAAAATGAGAAAGGTGATGAACATCCTACACGAGCATGTGCAAATTAATTTCCTAACATTGGAGGACAATAAAAGCGAATCTAAAAATCGAATCTACACATGTTCTACGTTAGCTAGCTACTTTCTTTAGCTTAAGGCTACATCCCGAAAAGGGTATTTTAGCTAAACGTGTTTAAATAGCATAAATACATAGTCTAAAAGTGTTAGAAAAGTTAGCCAGTTAAAACAAGAACAGTTCTTTGTCGCTAGCTTGACACTATTGCGTAGCTAAACCAGCTATGCTAATCAACCGGTTAGCAATGGAGCGTCGGTGACTAGCTAACATTAGCCTGCTAATAAAATACATAAAGACAAAGTATAGCTAGCTACACTGACCGGAATTCAGACTGCAATGTTAATTCTACGCTGTAAGACCCGTCAATTGTTTTTATTTGCAATTTAGCATTAATAAACATATTATTACCAGTTGTTTCAAACCCGTTGCTTAGCGTAGCTGTCGTTCCGTGCTTGTAATGGCGTTTTTGGCGTTCTGTTCACACGGAAGTGAACAACGTCGTCTATTTCAAGGGTCAGCTGTACCACAAACGGTACATCGCCGTCTACTGGAGTGGTGTCGTACGACTGCCAGAGGACATACTTTTTTATTTATTTTGTTTGTTATCTTACATTTTTTGGTATAACATAGAACATCCCTGGTATAACGCTAACTCCGTGGTTCAATAATTAATCAATCAATCAATCAATAAACGATAGATCAATCAATATCAGCCAGTCTGCCTAGGCCTATAAACAGTTCTCTTTCAAGAGTAAATTCCCTAAATAACATTTCAAATGTGAAGTATCTTTCTCATGTGCTAATCAAATGTACTATAATCATTACTACTATTATTATTAGTTTGCATGTACTAAAATACAGGGGTATTATCATAATCATTATTATATTTGTTTGTCAAAGGTGGTGCAGATATAAGGGAAAATAAGAGAGTGACAAAATGTGCACATTTCGGTCTATCACAGCGATGATCATGTATTCCTTACAAGACATAATCAGTCTTATGTTCAAACAAAATGGTTTGGTATCAGTTTCAGATGTAATATTTACGATATGAAATCAGGAATCATGGAAATATATATATTTATATCATCCCTGGCAGCCTCTGGTGAATTTCAAACTGTAGGACCCAATATATAATTACTAACATCCCTCTCCCTCTTTGCTCTCTCATAAAACATATATCCCTTTCTTTCTTTTCATCCATCCTCCTCAGTCTCTGCCAGCTCTCTAACCTATTTATATCACTTGGCTTCTCTTTATTCATTCAAAAACATGGTATGGTAGTTAGTTCTGGCCCATGGTTGAGAAACAATATCTATCACAGTGCATGAATTAGGATGCAGACAGACAACATCAATGTTCCTCATATCACACCCTCTGACCCCGGGGGGGCAAAAGTTCAACGCTAAAAAGGATTAGGCAGGAGATTAAACTGACGGGGTTGTGTAACACAGATGCCTCGTACACAAACAAATAGCATTATGTTGCTCAGCTTTATTTTTGTCGCAGTGTGCATGTTTGTGTGAGAGTGTGTGCTCTTCTCCCACCTCTCTAGTATACTGGTCTTTCACATCACAAAACAAAATGATTATCCATGGTCCAACTGAGTGTTTTTGTTGGTCTTCCTCTCACACTCTCACAGTATTCTCTTTTAGATGCTGAAATAAAACATCTTCTTTTCTCTTACAGCCACTCAGGGCTGTTTTTCAATCAGATTAGTACAGCACATTCTGTTCTGTTTCACTTCCTGATGACTGTGTGTATCCTTGCATGAACCCGCCCTCATGCTTTTAGTTACACGAAGAGACACATACACACACGCACATGCACATGCACACACATACACACACACACACACACACACACACACACACACACACACACACACACACACACACACACACCACACACCACATACACGCACACGCACACGCACACACACACATACACACACATTCTTATAGCAGTTGAATTTTACAGAGGCAGCCTGGAGTAGAAAAATAATGGCATTTGCAGAAAAAGGATTGTAGAGTAACAATATCACAATGTATTTTATAAATTCCTTGGAAAAATCTACATAATGGATTACTAACCGGTTTTGTTGAGTGGTAGATTTTGCTTAGCATAATTGTGTTTATTACAGTCTGTAACAGAATGGACAATTGTATAAAAAGTGTTGGGGGAAATAAATCATACCTATTTGTGTGTTGTAAAAATCTTGTAAAATGTATACCATCCAAACTACTGTACTATGCGTGAGCATGGATTGGATTCTGGCAAGCAATGTGCAAAATTAACATTTATGTCATAGGCTTACAGCTGTAGTGTCATTGGACCAGCAGAGTTCACTGGTTATCTAAGACAGAACAAAGGCGATAGAGCACTTCTAATAAATGTTTATCTAAAGTGTTAATTAACGACTTTGACTGTTCAATGCCCCAACTCCCTTGACCCAAGGGAAATAAAAAAGATGAAATACCCCTGGACTTTCTTAGCTTTCCTGATTATCCATGAATTGAACTGTTCTAGTAGAGTAGCAGGACATGATGATGCAGAGGAGATTAATTTACAACATGTAAATGCAGAATCAAAAGCCTATTATTGATGGGAAATGTCTTCAGGAATAGCACACAGAGGAATAGGATGACATGTAATTGATGAAGCCAATCTTTTGGTGTGACAGCTTCATCAACGCCACCTCTAAGTGTGGAATTCAATCACGTCTGCACTACAGAAAAAAAACAAAAACAATGTTTATACAGTGAAACAAAACAAAACTCATATTAATTTAAATCAAAAGTTGTGTCTTTATAGATCATAAAGGATGCAATGTTTCTGCAGTATAGGATTTCCCACCATAACATAAGTTTGTGTGGGATTTGTGAAGAGCCAGGAGGAGCGACTGGAGTGTAGGCCTATGATTCTATAACATGAGCTGAAAAAAATCCATCCTACTGTACATCACTTTCTTGGTGAGCAATTATGAAATCTGATACCATATCTCAGAAACATCTTTAAAAATTAAAATAATATCAAAGTGTACACTGCATTATAATTGGTAAAACTGCGGTGATATGCTAGCCACTAGTGCTGATGACAGAGCAATACTGAAGGTTTAAAGGGTTTTTCAGTCAAACTTGGAGTGGGTGGTGGTGTGATATTTCAATCATGAATAACAAATGACCTAGGCCTAGATGAAATTAAACTAAGAAAATATAAATAACTAAAGGGATTTGATAAAGTTGGCCTATACCCTAAATTACAAGAAACGTTAAACATAATGTAGGCTATGTGTTTAATATTAATGCTTAGGCTTAATATTTAACTTTTATTTTCTATCAACAGCAGATAATGGCACGCAAATAACCTATTGAATTCTGCTGTCTAAACCAGACTTAATCGCACCCTAATCTGTTCAAATCTGAAAACAAAAATAGGATGTATAGCCTACACTATCTTAATCTGGGCTATAAAACAACGCTCAATGTAAATCCGTACAGAGGAAATAGCACCAGGCTATTGTCTAGACTCTAGACCGAATATATGGCAGTTTTCATTAAGTATACTGTATACTGAAGAACATGTAATTCCGTTATTATTATCATTAAATAATACTTTCGCTTGAGTAATTACTCCAGATGGCGCACCTATCGTTCCGCCAATTACGAACTGAACCCATATAAAAGCGATGTTCATCTGAACTGTTCATCAGAGCTCTTGAGGACAGTACACTGCTGTACAGGCTGTTCCCGGTAGCTGCGGCGGCGCTCGGCACAGAACGGGTTACAGGTCAGGGTGTCTACTGGAACACTGTGTTCTCAGCTACAGTACAGCCGGAACATTGTGTTACTTTGTGGCCACTTTCCAAGACCTGCCCTTAATTTTTACACTAAATCGCCCTCCTTCTCTCTCCCTCCGCCTTCTTCTCAGTGTCATTTCATTCTGTACTCCATGTGGCTGAAACTAGCATGTTGACCGTCACTAGTATCGAGGGTTTAGAGTGTACAAACTGTCGGCAGAACATTTAGTACCCTGGTTAAGAGAGGGCGGGCTTGAATTCAGCAGAATAGCGTGCGTCGCTGAACCGCTGGCGATACCGGCTGAAATTACATCACGGCAACACTCAATCTATCGGGAGAGAGAAAAGACAAAGATAAATAGTAAGTTAACGCTTTATTTTGTCTTCTCAATTTTGTATGAAATATTTGATTTAACTGTCACATGAATGGCTTATTCATTGCTGACGTTTCACATATCGAAGGATTGTCACATTATAAGCGTGCCTATAATAGCCTATAATAAAAGGCAGCTGAAAAAGATCAATAAGTAGCCTATATTCGTTATTTATGTTATCTTGATTTTAAGTTTTAGATTCTACGAACCTACCTATTTAACTTAGATGTTGTGTTAGGTGTTGTTGAATTACACACTACTTTTCCACATACTATACATTTTCTGTTTTACTCTTCCACCTCTGCAGGTTTGACTCAAGTGTCATGATTTTACAAAATACTTATGGTGAATTTTCACCACATTCAGTAAATAGTAGCCTAATGTGAAAGTAGTGAATTTACATCTGAATCAATCAAATGTACTCAATGGTAAAGCTTTACTTTATGATTACATGAATACTGAATTAAATAAATCCCTTTCTGGTATTCAGTTCAGTCAGATCTCTCTCTCTCTCTCTCTCTCTCTCTCTCTCTCTCTCTCTCTCTCTCTCTCTCTCTCTCTCGCACACACACACACACAGACACACACACACACACACACACACACACACACACACACACACACACACACACACACACACACACACACACACACACACACACATAACACACAGCACATATAATCAGTCTCACTCATTACAATGAATTAAAGGTAAATTAATCATATACTCTTGTACAGCCTAATCCACTTTAAAACCTCCCAGCACTATAGACCTGTAAGACATGAGATGACAATGTATGTTGTCTTAGGACAAGATCGTCATCATTCTTTAGGTCTTAGTGTTACAAGTTTGCTGAACAGTTCATTTGAGGTGTGGTAGACTGTTACATCAATTCATTTGAGGTGTGGTAGACTGTTACATCAATTCATTTGAGGTGTGGTAGACTGTTACATCAATTCCAATATGTGGTCTTGGCAGAAGCATAGAAATGCTATTATTGAATGGTGGACTGAAGTAGGTCTACAGTACTAGGACAAGAATGAATAAGACACTTATGTGTAATTCCTGGGATACAATTGTATTACAGAAGTGTAGGATGAAGCAATTCTTTTATTGCTGTTTCAAGGCTTGTGTGGGGAAATAGGTGTACACTCAGTTTTATCAGCCATCCTTACTGCCAAAGTTGTGGGGGTGGTTTGGACCTGTGGCAGAGTAGGCACATGTCTAGTGATACAAGTGAGGCCTATGGGGAGGCTCAGGGGAGCTCGATGGAGGACTTAACCCTGTAGAAATTCAGTAGACTGTGCATGAGAGAAAGACACGTCACCTTTGTTCTTCCAAGAAATGGCATCCATAGATCACTGTTAGTACATTGAGAGGATCTGACTACTACTGCCTGGGGTTATATCATTTCGATGTCAGTAAATGTTTGCCTAGTTCCTATTTGGACCTATGTCAGTGTCTGTCCATAACCAGAGAAGACAATGTCCACTAACTGTACATCAGACAATGTCCTCTTATGTCAGACAATGTCCTGTTATTTCAGACAATGTCTCACTCTGTTCCATGCTAGTCTGTCAGACAGAGTATACACTTAGGCTGATGATGTTTACATGTGGATTAGCATTGAAGCATTGACTTGTGATTGAGAGCTTGGAGGCACGGTGTCTATCTGTGGAGTGACCGTGAGCTCCCAGGACTGAATGTTCTCTGATTTGTTGTGTTCTGTTCTGTTCTGTTCCTGCATTTCTCTGCAGGGTCTCTGAGTTCCATGCTTAAGTGACGCACCACCTTCTCCCAGCTGTAACTTAGATTGTTGATTTTATACACAGATGTCTTACATTTTAATTTCTTTGTCATGAAGCTGAATTAATAAAAATATTAAATCAATTAAACAATACGTTGTTACTACTGTTACCAGCACATTCAGGGTTTATTATTACTTAACTGTAACACATATTTTGAATTACTTACATTTAAGCGTATTAAAGCAGGTTTCAAATTCAAGATACTGACAGGAATTTCATCAGCACCCAGTTTCACATTTTGCCAATTTCAAGAGAACATTGGTGAGTAAGCTGCATTGAGCCTATTTCGATTTTGGGGAAGCCTATTTGAATAATTTCTATTTGGGCATTGCCACCCAAAGCAGATGCTGTGTTGTGACTGAGTGGGTTTCAGATTGGTGAACACCATCAGATTGTGCCAGGAACTCTGAACAGAAGGAACATAGTGTTCCCCCCCCCCACACACACTCTCACAAGTCAATTTGCGCAGACACAGACACAGATGCACAAATACACACTTTCACATTCTAGAGTGCGCACACACACACACACACACACACACACACACACACACACACACACACACACACACACACACACACACACACACACACACACACAAAGACACATGGCCTACATATTTACATAGACATACAGTATACAGTACATTCAGATACAGTACAGTACAAACATACATCACATAACTTGGCAACATACCCACTGGTGTGTTCTCAGGCATGCAGTTAACACACTTTAAGCACAAACCCTCAGGCACCGCAGGCACAGTCACATACGTACAGTAAAGACATACTGTATAACATACAGTACACACCAACAAGCCTGATTTTTTTTCCTGGCTCTTTCTAGAATTATTTTTCTCCCAGCTCATTCTAACATTTGATAGGATTGTTTAATCGACTGATTACTATGAAAATGCAGTAATATGCATGACAATGCTAGGCCTTTCTCTAAAAAAAGATCAACAGCTTGCAAAATATTCTGGACAAGTCTGTATGAAGAAAGGCTGTACTCCTGAAAATAACGATCATTTCTAGCTATATTGCTTTTGTCATTACAGTTTTAATCAACAGCTCAACTGCTATAACTATTTTTGCCTAACACTTTACTTAGAGTGGTGTAATGTAGCATTCATAAAGCATTCATTAAGCTTTTATACAGTATGCATGACACAAAGAGTCATAATGGTCTATACATTGATACAGTCATTTATAAATGTTTTTATTAATGTGTTACGCAACATTGATACTCCATAACAACCTTTATTAGCATGCTACTTTGTCTCCACCTCTATATCTCTGTATACCTCTATATCTCTGTTATAACATATTTCTGTTATAACATATGTCAAGCAAACCATCATGATGCTTGTTATGATGCCTTATAAACACAAAACAAAAACATCTATCACATTTGCTGTATGGCTGTTTGCACTATTGTATTGACTCAGTGTTTGGATGTTATAGCTATGCAGATGTTGATATAACACACCCTATAACCTCATTCTATGACCTATAATCTATAACCTCATTCTCACCAGGTAAAATGATACACTCTGCCAATGTTACAACCAGTAATTAAACTGCTTTGCAGCTGCTGATATCATATTTGTTGATATCATCTACACACTTGTTTAATGACAGTGTTATAACATTTGAACAGCGCAATACTTTACCTACAGTGGTGACAATGAGGTTATACATGATTTATGATTATGTGCCACTAAAATATAATATGATATCAGTAGTTGCAAAGCAGTTTAATGTTGTGTTGTAACATTGAGTTTGTCACTTTACCTACAGTGGTAACAATGAGGTTATATCACTTATAGGGTATGATATATCAACATCTACATAAATCTTCACAATAGTGAAAATAGCCATAGAAATAGAAAGAGTGAGAGAAAGAGGTGGAAAAACAAGAGGTAAAGAGAGAAACAGAGGAGGTTCTTGGGGTAGAGTGTAGGATGAAATAGAACAAGGAGAGACATCGCACAATGTCTGTTGACAACTCTATTGATCATGTAGACAGGCATGAATTGTCAAGGAGGGAAGCTGGACAGTTGGTGTCCAGAGATCCATAGTTTGATTAGTATCACTAGGACCGTCTGCCAAGAGACACACTCTAATGTACAGACAGAGTTACCTCTAGAGTGTACTCTAAATATAGGTTAAAGCTCACATGTAGGCTATGTTTGTATTTTGTGAAAATAGACATGAAGTGCGTGATCAACAGCAATCAATGTCCTAAATGAAGCGATTAGTTACACTGTGTTTTGAAACCCCAAACCATAAGATCTGGTATTTGAATGGTGCTTGAATGTAAACCCAATTCAAGTGTTATGAACAACAAACCTTGTTTTACTGATTGGATGTGGCACTCTACTGTCACAGTCTCTCTACACCAATATTCTGGATGTGTCAGTCATACAGTCATACAAACAAATACCTTAAGTGTACAGTCTGATAGAATTAGGAAAACATATGCAGCATCATAATCATGATATGTGCAGCATAAAGAAATAAAGATGAAATGATAGTGAAACAATCGGCAAAAATGGGGCTTGAACACTGATCATGTTTTTTATTTGAGATAAGTATGTGGACATATCATATCTTTTTTTTTGCTTCATTTAGGTATGGTTAAGTATGTTGCGCTAGTTTCATTATTAAATGTGGATTCAATATGTCACAGAAGGTCAATGCAAGATTTAAGTTTATAGCCTAATCTAAGTAAAACATTTTGACAGCCAGGCAACGTTTTAGAAAGCAGACCTAGAAGGTTATTGCAGAGCTACGGTCTTGAGTTACAATTATGATTCCCTGAAATTCCCTCTGGTTCAGGGTGTCTGCCAAATTACTTAAACATAAAAAGTGTACATACAGCTCAGGAATAAGCATATCTGTACAGAGATTGTATTACAGTTAGTACAGAGGTACTGAATATGCACACTTGATGTGGATGAGGTATAGCTGCAGCAAATTATTCCCTGAGTTAACATATCATTTAGAAGAGATGAGGCTGAGAAAGGTAGCCATTGGGAGACACACACGGTTATTGCTCATCATTGAAAGTGTGGTCATAAACACTGATTGATACTATTGCACGATATGTGGATTTCTTGTTTGACTCATCAGGGTTAGGGTTACAGATGAAGTGGTCTTTTCCAGAGTCCATTTGCTGTTGTGTATTCCTAGTTTAACAGTGTGTGTGTGTGTGTGTGTGTGTGTGTGTGTGTGTGTGTGTGTGTGTGTGTGTGTGTGTGTGTCGGTGTGTGTGTGTGTGTGTGTGTGTCGGTGTGTCGGTGTGTCGGTGTGTGTCTCTACAGGGATAGAGTGGTATGCCCAGGTGCAGAGATGACCACTGATAAGGACCTGTCCATGGATGGCCAATCCTCTGCAGTGGTCTTTGCCACTCAGGGCATCGACGTCACGCCTAACAAAGACCATGGAGTACGAAAGGTAGGCATCAACCCAATCGCCAACATCTTCACTAAAGGCTCAATTCTGATTTAAGATTTAAGTTGGGATTCTCTCATCACCACTCATTAGTGTTCCTATCTATTGAACATATCCTCCTGGATATACTTCAAAATCTGGCAACTGTACAGAGAAGAGCAGAGGACGAAATGTGTGCAATGTGGAACTGATTTAAACAATCTGAAATATTCTACATAGAAATAGAAATACTCAACCCTGGCCACAGAAACAAGGACTTGCATACTGGGATGAACTCATTTAGAGCTGATGGGTGTTGTCCCTGCAGGTGGTGAGACGACAGGGAGAGGATGGGGACAGACCCATGATTGGGGATAAGGTGACTGTCCACTACACTGGCAAACTGCTCAACGGGAAGAAGTTTGACTCAAGTCTGGATCGCAAAGAGCCCTTCTCCTTTAATTTGGGAAAGGGTATGTATGGGTCTGACTCTCTTCACAGCACTTCTGCTTGTTACTTTATATCTCACCTACCCTTTAGCGCTTAACTTTAGCCGCAGATGAATACTATTTTCAGAAACAAAATTCTGTTATATAAACAGTAACACATATAGCCTGTACTGTAAATGCGTACAGTATATCTCAAAGTACTTTACATGCTCAATAAATAATGTGTGAAGTCATCTGATTCACCAGACACATGTATTTCCATCATTTTAGCAGCATAATGTTCAGTTGTTGATTACATAGTCCCTTTTCATCCCACAGGGCAGGTGATCAAGGCATGGGATATTGGTGTGGCTTCAATGCAGAGAGGAGAAGTATGCATGTTTCTCTGTAAGCCAGAATATGCCTATGGATCTGCTGGGAACCCCCCGAAAATCCCTCCCAACTCTTCATTACTGTTTGAGGTGGGTAATAAAGTACAATACAGTTATATCATATCGCAGTGCTGCTTTGTTTCCCTTGATTCTCTGGAGCTTAATAGCCAGCCTCATGGTAGATCCTCTGGTACTGTTAGCATACTGTTTCGATGAGGATCTTTGCTGTTAGTGTGGTACTGCTAGCGTTGCTATGGAAACTCATGGCTGTAATGTGTCCTTCGCTCCAGGTGGAGCTGCTCTGCTTCGAAGGAGAGGTGCTTACGGAGGATGGTGGTGTCATGAGGAGGATAAAGATCAAAGGGGAGGGCTTTAATAACCCCAACGAGGGATCAACTGTTGACGGTGTGTGTGTGCTGTTCTGACAGTGCTGTCTGTTGTGCTTTCCAACCTATATTGTCTAATCTTTCTAGGATGTTTTCTTATGGGTATAGTCAGTCTGGCAGTCTGTCCTTATTTAGACTAGCATTTGTGCACTTGAGGTTCACAATAGGTCATTTTCATTATTTAACAAATTCTCCTTACCAATTAAAGTGGTGTCTAGTCTAATCAGTTGGTCATTTTGCTGATATTCTTCTGTCACCTCTCTCCCACAGTGCACCTGGAGGGTAGCTGTGGAGGGCGCTTGTTTGACTCCAGGGATGTACGCTTCATCGTAGGGGAGTCTGATGACATGGGGGTTCCTCTGGGAATAGATCGAGCCATGGATAAGATGCAGAAAGGAGAGTGCTGCTTACTCTACTTGACACCCAAGTAAGTACTTCTACTCTCAATATATTATCACCAGTATTCCCTATTGCTTTATGACACTGTTGCAACACAAAATGAACTTACTTAGCTCTCATCAATGTCTTGTAACCTTCCTGTCTTGTAAGACTACCGTATCTTGTTTTGAAATATTTTCAAGAAAATATTCAGCCTCTCTTCTTTTGTAGGTATGGTTTTGGGAGAGAGGGTAAAACAGAGTATAAGATCGGACCAAACGCAGATGTGGTATATGAGGTTACCCTTAAAGACTTTCAGAGGGTGAGTTTTACCTTTAGCATTACTCTAGTAAGGGGGTAAAAGCAAAGTGGGGGGTTGAGGAGTGAGATGGGGGGCTGCATCTCCTGAATAAATTAAGAATGCCAATTTTTTGTTAATTTGTAAACATTCTCAGCATTTGAAACTGATCAAAGTACTGTACGTTTTCAAGGCCAAAGAATCCTGGGAAATTGACCTGAATGAGAAACTGGATTTGGCTGTTGGAATCAAACATAAAGGGAACCAGTATTTCAAGGTGTAGTACCTTTGTCTTTAACTCAAGCAACAACAAAATTGTGATGTCCTCAAATTATTTGTCAAGGTAGGATCACTTTGAGGCATAAGAGAGCATTGTGATTAGCACAAGTGTCTGTCTTCTGTCTCTGCTAGGTGGGGCGGTACCAACAGGCAGTCATCCAGTACCAGCGCATCGTCTCCTGGCTGGAGATGGAGTGTGGTGTGGGCTTGGAGCAGCAGCAGCATGTTCAAGACCTGCTACTGGTCTCCCAGCTCAATCTAGCGCTGTGCTTCCTGCGACTCCGGGAGTTTTCACATGCAGTGGACAACTGTAACAAGGTGAGAACTGGATACATACACACATGATGATACTGCATACTCCTGTGCACATGTTGCTACCATTTACATTACATGTAGTGTACACATGTAGTGTTACGTACACACTCTGTACAAACCTTGTGCGCTCTCCTGGCCTTGTTGATTTATTGTATTTTGTGGTACATTAAACAAAAAGTAGGGCAAGTATTGTGGTCTGTGCTCAAAAACAGGTTTTATAAATGTAATGAAAATTACATTTATAAAACCTGTTTTTGAGCACAGACCACAATACTTGCCCTACTTTTTGTAGATTTGTATTGTCTTTTGTAGCAACAGATAAAATAGATAGATAGATAGCCAGCCAGCCAGCCAGCCAGCCAGCCAGCCAGCCAGCCAGCCAGCCAGACAGACAGACAGACAGACAGATAGACAGATAGATAGACAGATAGATAGACAGATAGATAGATAGATAGATAGATAGATAGATAGATAATTTATTGAATTTAGGAAATTAGCAAGAAGACATAACGTCACAAACAAAATGCCCCTAATCATGATTGCACACAACTATAGACCAACACTCTGGTCTCTAAGTGTTTAAATGTCTCTGTACTCTTGGTCAATGGATCTTTATCGAAGTGTATAATCGTTGTTGGTGTGTGGTATGTGTGTGTGTGTGTGTGTGTGTGTGTGTGTGTGTGTGTGTGTGTGTGTGTCTTAGGTGATAGAGCTGGATGGGAAGAATGAGAAGGCTCTGTACCGCCGTGGGGAGGCTCGTCTCCTGCGTAATGAGTTCAGCCTGGCTATTAGCGACTTTCGCCAAGTGCTCCAGGTCAACTCATCAAATAGAGCTGCCCGCTCTCAGATCTCCATCTGCCAGTGCAAGATGCGGGAACACCATGAACGGGACAAGACAATCTATGCCAACATGTTCCAGAAATTTGCTGAACATGATGCCAAGGTCTGTAACTTCCACAGTCTTGGCACAGTCTGGGCTTTGTTCTTCAATATGGATAATCAGTTAATCTGACCTTGTTTGCAATTATGTGTCATTAATCTGTGCTCTGTTCACTGTTTAGATTCACTTTGAATGGTAGTATACTGACACCTAGTGGTAGAACTGATCAGCAATTTTGTGCAATATCACTCTTTGCATTTTCTTTCTTTAATCAACCATCTACAGTATGACAAATTTTTCCTAGATTGTATTTTTAGAAAGCTACTCATGGCATAAAAAAATCGCATCCAAACATGTCTTGTATGTCTTTGCTTTGTAGGCTGGGAAGTTGAAAAGGAGGAGGGATGATAGTGGAAAGATGGATGAGAACAGTGAACTGGGCATTAAAAGACGACGCAGGAGTCAGGACTGTCCCTGAGGTCTCTGAGACCGGGATGAGGGCAAGGGGGGCTGGCCTCCTCTCGCTAACCAACACAGAGACCAGGGGTCCGAGGCAGGGGCAGGGCAGGACAAGACCCCCAAACCCTGACCTCATTATCCCCTGCCTATCCTCATCGTGCTGTCCCTGCACAGGAGGGACAGTGTGAATCGGGAAGGCTGCAAGCCAAACAGCATTTATGAAGTCACATGGAATCCATAACCTCGAACGCCTACGCCCCCAAATACACACCCTCACAGTCTGCATTCGGATGACAATGAAATGTAAATGAATCATAAATGATAATACAATATAATATAATATAATATAATATAATATAATATAATATAATAACGTCATTACAATACAGTACATTTCGGTATTTCCTTTTCCTTTTTGCACAGATGAGCAAGGTATTTTGGTGTCTTGAATCTTTTGGTGGGTTGCCTTTTACCTTGTGCATACAGTAACACAATTGGATTCCTCAACACACGATTTGACCATGTGGAAACACAGTGGTGCAATGCTGCACACCACCATGATTGGCAAAGCAGCATGGATCATCACACGATCCTACACAGTCCCAGAGGACTAATTCTGAGTCATACAGTACATGTGCACAGACTGTTCTGCTGAAGAAGACCCCCCCCTTTATCCTTGAATATGGAGAATACACAAGTACAGACTCATCCAAAATGGACCCTTGCATGCTACTGATGCAACTGTACTATGGGTGCTAGTGCTACTCTCTTGGACCAGGGAAATCAATCAAAGAACTACAATGAAGCTTTAAGTATCAGCTCTCCAAGCTGCAGTCCTCTCTTGACTTCAATCCTGCATTCTGTCGTGGACAAATGTATTTTACTCCATGCTGTTAAATGTTTTGGTTTGTGATCATAACTAGAGCGTAATGTTTGAGTTATGTAGTTCTCTTCTTCATAGTCCTGGAGTGGTGACTCTGTTTAGTTCACTTGTCTTATTTTCCTCTATAGGAGTGTTAAATTATGGACAATAATGCACTTCAGCTAAGATTGTAAAACCACCGATGTTGTCTTTTTATGAACATAGCACTCTCAATGACAAGCCTGGATAAAATCTTGGCTTTAAATTATAGACGTTTATTTTGCATTGGTTGGTTATCAGACCCTCAGTTGTCTTAAAACATTGTGTAAAAAAACGGCTTATACTCTCAATATAAAAAGAACCATTGACTCCTTGCGTGTGCTTTTTTGAATGTCTATGCTTTGTTTTAATGTATCCTACACTATTTATTGGAGGGTAGTTACCCAATGTTTCAGGGTTAAAACAATTCAGGAATATGGTATACCAATCAGGTGTTTTTATGCTAATATTGCCTAGCAACATCCATTACAGTTGTTCACCAATGCCTTTCACACAAATGACCTGTGTCTCTTTGAACTGAGCTGGGTACTTTAAATGTTTTTGGACCACACTGCCAATTGCACATCACAGTGTTATAAGACCTCAGTCTGCCACTAAGCTGTCAGGTCTCTTGTCTTGTATCTGGGCCTGCTGGACTTAAATGTCATCTACAGAAAGTGAGCAAATGTCATGTTTTGACTATGAATGTGGTAGTACAGTACACATATGTCTTTAATCTCATGTCACATCAGCAAAGTGATCTTATTTTACCACATAAGTCAATTTAAAGATATTTTTTATTGACTAGCTGGGATTGTGGTTTAATACAACAATGTTATGTTTCCTCATATTTGAATTATAAATTGCACAATATTAGATATGTTCAGCAAATGATCCTCTTTATTTACTGTAATGCAATAACATTAACATTATAGGCCAATGCAGGACCTTTTCAAGTTCTTGTTTATGGAAAGAAATCTATGGCATCACATAATGTCAGACAACATGGAGGACTACAGTTGGCCTTGTGTTATTGTTTAGATCAATATATTTTCAGTATGAAAATCGAACAAGGAAATAGTTCTTAATCATCAAGATCCTACTGGCAATAAAAAAAAAAGCTATACCATTGTCATTTGATATCCGTCTTAACCTTTTCACAATAGTTTAGTTAGAAAAACAGGACATCATAAACTGCCACGTTAAAAGCACTGCATCTTTTCAATTGGTGAAGAGTTTTAAATACTAATTTTGGTCTACTGTCTAATTATTTGGTTGAAAGAATAAGAATACTATGCATTTATCAATGGAAATAAGAAGCATACACTAACCTACTCGTGAAAAATTCTCATAACAAAAGGTGGGACATTTTATGTGGTGTGATTACAATTACAACAACCTGATTTCCTGCAATCAGAAATAAGCTAGATTAATGAAACTCACTCAGTACATTCACAGTTAGGTTTCGTGATATCAGTAAAATATCTTACTATCTGCAGGTTTTATTGGCAAACGTAGTTTTTTATGGGTGAAAGTAACTTTTCCCACCCCACCGTCTGTATGTTTATTATACCAACCAGAGCTTTAATATCCTAGAATCCAAACCAGTTAGGTAGGTGGATCGTCTTGAAGATGCTATTGGACGATAAATAGATTTGGCTTGTTAATATATACAGTGCCTATAGAAAGTCATCATACCCCTTTGAAATAGTTACTATATTTGTCGTACAGCCTGAAATCAATCAAACCCATAGCCATACAACATCAAACAACATCAAACAGTTCTGAAAATTTATAAAAAATGAAAAACAAGAATAACAGGGTTGGGAAAAGTCATCAGTCCCCTGATTTAATACTTTGTAGAGCCACCTTTTGCTGCAATTACAGGCATCAATCTGTTTGGATATGTCTCTACTAGCTTTGCACACCTAGATTGGAGAATATTTGCCCATTCTTCCTTGCAGAATTGTTCGAGTTCAGTCAAATTCCGTGGTGAGCGGCGATGGACTGCTTTCTTCAAGTCCATCCACAGATTTTCTATCGGATTTAAGTCAGGGCTCTGACTTGGCCACTCAAGGACATTCACCTTTCTATCCTTAAGCCACTGCGTTGTTCTTTTGGCAGTATGTTTAGGATCGTTGTCGTGTTGGAAGGTGAATGACCTGCCCATCTTCAGCTGTCTAGCAGAGGGACGCAGGTTGTCCTCAAGAATTTGGGTGTACTTGGTAGCATCCATTTTCCCTTCAATCCTGACCAATTGCCCAGTCCCCGCTGAAGAGAAACATCCCCACAACATAATGTTGCCACCACCATGCTTCACAGTAGGTATGGTGTGTTTTGGGTGGTGTGCTGTGTTTGGTTTTCGCCAAACATAGCGCTTGGAGTTCAGTCCAAAAAGTTCAATCTTAGTCTCGTCTGACCATAAAACCTTTTTCCACATGGCAACAGAATCTTCCAGGTGTGTTTTTGCATAGCACAAACGAGACTGAGTGTGGCACTTTTTCAGAAAAGGCTTCTTTCTTGCTACCCTGCCATACAGGCCAGCTTTGTGTAAAGCTTGTGAGATTGTTGTCACATGCACAGACAGACCAGTCCCAGCCATAAAGACTTGTAAGTCCTTCAAAGTTGCCTTTGGCATCTTGGTAGCTTCTCTGATCAATGTCCTCCTGGCTCTGTCATCCAGTTTGGACGGACGGCCTGATCTAGGCAAGGTGTTGGTGGTGCCATACGCCTTCCACTTCTTAATGATGCTCTGAACGGTACTCAGAGGGATAGCTAAAGCCTTCGAAATCTTTTTGTAGCCTTCACCTAACTTGTGCCTTCCTACAACTTTATCCCGGAGGCCTTTTGAAAGTACTTTTCCTTACACTTAATTAGATCACAAGTATTATGGATGCATTAGAACTAGTCTACACCCGGACTTGGTGAGATATAGAGTACATTGAGGAGGCTTAATCAAGCTAGTCATCTCTACTATTTCCTTGTGTCTTTCTCTTTGGCACCAAAGTTTAAAAAGTGTTAAAAGATGACAGAATGCTATTGGGCCATCATCCGAATCAGAATTTCCACGTGGACGGGGATACTGGAAATTAAAAAACAACAACTTCTGAATGACGTAAAATAGTTAATAATGGATACTTCTCAGAGTATTGAAGTGTCAAGAGGTCTGAAACAAGGTTGTCCGTTATTTCTTTGTTATGGCCATCGAAATGCTAGCAACTAAAATCAGATCCAATAATATGATCAGGGGGTTAGATATTCAGGGCTTAAACACAAAAGTGTCAATATACAGTATGCGGGTGATTCAATCTTTTTCTTGAGTCCACAATCCAGATCACTGCTAGGTCTTATTAAGGATTTGAACAATAAGTCTTTCTGGATTAAATCCTAATTATGAAAAATATACTATACTACGTATTGAATCGCTGAAATATACAACTTAAAATTGATTGATGGAGCAGTAGACTTATTTGGTATTCATATCCCCAAAGATATACAATTTGTATAAAAATACAAATGTAGCATAATGCCTCTAGGACCCTGAGGAGCGGGGAGGGTATAAATAGGGGACACAAGGCTTCGGTCTTCCTTTGTACCAAGCCTGATTTGGGTGTTTGTCGAACAGATAGCCTGAGCAGCAACAACAAAGGTAGTACCTGTATGGGGTGATCTCTCACTTCTACATGTGCGTTGTCAGGCATCCATTAATGGGTAATATGGTAACCTATTACACACATGTTACCTGGTAATAATGAGGGAATAAGTTACCATCACTAATTCCCATTTACGCCACCCAACATTCTAAAGGAATATGGGACTGTACTCTCAATCCAAAATTACAAACAACTGCTTGCAGCCTTGCCACAAAAATGGAAGAGGAAAATTGGAAAAGGAGAAGGTAGGGATTTAGTTTGTCTGCCTCATATTAAAGATCACAAATGGCTGAAAAAGATTAGTGTAAATAGATCAGTACACCAGTTTCATTTAAGTTCAAAAACACTGAGCGCTGCGCCATATAGGATACAATATAGCTAGGAATGGATTTTTTATGTTCCTATGCCATGGCATCAGGTTTGTGAATTAATATATACATGTGAAACAACAATGCTCACCATGTAAGGCTTTGAAAAATCACCACTATGCAGATTTTGTAGTCAGGAAACCAAGGCAATAGATCATCTGTTTTGGTATTGCCCTCAGGTGTCTGACTGGTCTAAGGTTCAGGAATGACTGGCAAATAATAATGTTTCTATCTAAAAAATAACACTACAAAAAGCACTATTGGGTGAATTAGTATCTGATGGACAATCCATAATCAATATAATTATACTGTTAGCAAAAAGATTCATTTTTAGCTTAAAATCTGTGCAAGCTCTATAATTAGAATGTTTCAGGAACTATGCGAGACATCACAGCACAATTGAATATATGGCACGAGGGTGGTATACCGAAAGAGGTGGGATGGGCTGAGAGCATCTGAATGGTGGGATTATAACAAATCTCAAGAAGTATCAATTAAAATGAAAAAGATCATATAATGTATAACAGAAGTAATACCAAATATACCACAAATGACTGAAATGACCATGTGCAAAAATATAATGTGTAAATTACAATTACATTTTTTTTGTCTCCGGTCATCCTAGACACAGGTGGTTTAGCCTGACCTGGCAGTTGATGATAACTACTGCCAGTTGATAACTACTCTTTCACTTCTGTAGACAAATAGCATTGTTTCAATGGCAATCCTGAGTCAGACCGTTAAACAGATTCTTTAGCTTTTGCTGTAAAACCTCTTATAAGTCTCTGAAATTAGAGATTGTATAGTCAGCTCCCAGATGGATGTGAGGTCTAAAAAATGTCTGCACATAAAGACCTCTGGATTTACAATATTCTGAAAGTTAGGGTAAAATTGAAATATGAAGCATAAAAACATGTTAAATGAATGTACTAACATATTCAACACTTTATATCTCAATTATTAGAACTATTGATTCAGTTCATAATTCATACAGTAGATACAGTATATATTTACATCTACAAAACAATCCCTTTTCTTTCACCTTGGTTATTTTTCAACCTCACAAATCAGTAACAAAATATACAGTAAAAAGAGTGTCTTATGATCAATTCAGAATTCACATACCAGAGTCAAAGATTACCTTACTTAAAAAGTAAAAAAGTGTTCTGTTGTGCATGGTTGGACTCCCTTAACCATCCGTGACCAAGAGCAAAGATGGCATGCCTCTGTTTCCATCACATTGTGTGACAGGTGTTTGATCCACTCATCCAGACTCTGTGCTTCCAAAAATTCGGTCCTCATGGTTAAAGCACAACTTGAGAGATCAGTCTTTAACGTAACTCACTCTTATATTAAGGTTTTTACAGCATTTGTACACAAAACAGGTTGACATTTACTGATCTTTACTGATTATAATGTGTAACAGAAGCGTTTCACTTGTCCACACAAAATTACCATTTCTGCTTCAAGACTTCCTTAGAGTAACAGTGAAGGTGTTCTAGGACAAAAACTTTGCTTAAAGGTTTCTGGAACAATACCACAGCATGCCACTTTCGCCCAATAGAGAGGACCAAGGTGAATGTTCTTTCCCCCTCAAACCAAGTAGGTGGATGGCCTCTGTTACACAACTGAAGGTATTAGGTGTTTAGGGCCAATAGGTGAGTTTTTAAGACCTATGGGTGAGTGATTGTCCAGAATGGCCCATCCCCAAGCCTAAGGTGACGTGTGAGAGGATGTTTATAGGGGGCCTTTGTCTCTGATACTGCTTAAGACTATCCTTTCATGCTGGGATGCCATGTCCCCAAAGGGTCTGTCCTGTTCAGTCTGCTGGGCAGAAAGAGCTTTCTTTTGTGCTTTAATCATAGGAAGATCATCTGCTGGGGTGCACAGGATGATGATTCTCTGAGGAAGGAGAGAGGAAATTCAGTGAGGACCTAAAGAGAAGAGAGGTGCCTATAAAACAAGTGCTACTTGCTGCTCACTGGCTTTGCTACCTTTTAACAGATACAGTGTAGTTTACAATTTGTAGTAGTGATAAATCCACCATGCATTACCTGTCTCAGAGTACCAGGAGTGACGCTTAAAATGTACAGCATCCAAAGAGGAACCATGAGTGTAGAAGAGAGAGTGAACCACCAGCCAATGGCATAGCCCCACCAAGGATACTCAGTTGTGTTGTTGAATTTCAGAGGGGCATATTTGACCAAGGAGAAGACAAACGTTGCCTGAAATGAGATAAGATATATGGAGGGTGTGAATAAGAATACAGTACAAGAACACAACATATTTTGGCATGGCAGTGTTGGGGAATTTTATGTTTATACTTGTAGAACCATTGTGTGTGATCATGTGTATAGTGTGAGTATATTACATGATTGTATGACTGATTATATCACTGAATCATTTCTACCTTTATGAATACTTTTATGTATTGATGAATCTCTAACCTTGTCGGCTGATGTTCAGGGCCAGAATATCCCTGACAACAGTGAGTCTGCTGGCAGACTGATTAAGTGAAGTGTTATGCCTGTTGTATGCATGCCTGTTGTATCTGTATGTTCTTTCTTAATTTGTTGATAGCAATTGACAAATATGGAGGGCATCATCGATAGGTGATCATGTAATTCTACGGTATATATGCTGTGTCCTTCCTATTGGAGGTGGGAAAATGTCTCTACTGGGATGCTGGAGATTGTTCCCTTTTTGCAATATGTTGCAATTCGATTGTAAAAACGACCCCAAAAAATGATTGATTGATTATAAATGCTGTTCCTGATTCCTGAACAATGACATTCATATCATCATGTGTATAATATTGAGGCATTGCAAAACACAACACTGATCACTCTTTCATTCATTTGATTTGAAAGTGGGCTGTAAAGAACATAATACTCACTATGCAAATAACTGGAGTAACGTATTTCAGGCAGTACTTAATCAGGGGAAAAGGTCGATAACCGATCATGTCCTCTATGTTATCATAAAAACGGTCTGCACCTATGGAGTAGACACAACAGCGGATGGAAGGAATTCAAAACAGTTATTAATAGGGTTTCAGCAGTAGTTGTTTTGTAACAGAGGCTTCTGTTTTTTCCCACTCCACAGCTACTGACCCAACAAGCTGCTAACTCACCATAAATCCATCCAATACACACAGACTGCAGTATAGCAAAGAGGAGGAGAGTCATTCCACTGCAAGCATAGTAATCAAACAATTGGAAGATGTACAGGCCGCCCTAAAAATAGTGATGGTGGGGGGAGAGAGTAGATAGAGAGAGAAAAATGTATCAAGCCAAAGTAAGAAGGCACATTCAAATACATAGTGTAACCAAAGGGCAAGTATGTATACACATTACACAAGTGTTCACAGTCTATATTCTTGTTGAGCACTTGTTGAAAACCAACACACTCTTTCAGCCACCTGATGTACCACTCAATTGACCTACTGAGTGGTGCATATGTTTACCAGTGAAATGATTGATATTATGATGACAGCCTGGAAGACGACCCCTCACCTCTGTGACCATCACCAGGCCAATGAAGAAGCTTGCCATGCTGATGGCAAGGAGGACGAGTTTACGTCGATGGCCGACATGGAAGAAGGATGGATACATGTCTGATATAGCTGTCATAACAGCCTCCAGACCTACAAACTGAAGCAGTAGTGAAAATAGTAAATAGTAAGTAAATAGTAGTGAATTTTATTTCCCCATCTTGAAGAAGAGAATTTACCTACCTCACTGTCTAGCCCAAGTAAGATGATCATGATGAAGAATAAGATAGCCCAGAGCTGGGGTACTGGCATCATGGCCACTGCGCGAGGGTAGGCAATGAATGCCAGGCCAGGACCTGTAGAAACACATGTACTGTAAACCCATCACAAAACACTCAGGGCAGAGTGAATGTACAATGTTCTTTATATTCAACTAGAGCTTTTTATGCACTAACTGATTGTCATTCACTCATTCATTTTTGCAATTCATATCTCAACACTGCTTTTCTACAATACTAACCTGACTCAGCCACCTTCGAGATGGTTGTCTCCTGCTCATAAGCCATGAAGCCTAGTACAGAGAAGATAGCAAAGCCAGCCACAAAGCTGGTTCCACTATTCAGAAGGCACAGGTACAAACAATCCCTAAAAAAGAGAATGAATAACTTATCTGTTACAAAACACAAAATCATTTTTGTTAAATAATGTGCATTCCCCTTATGTAGACCTATGCAAAGAGAGGATTATATATATATACTCTCATTCTGGAAACGTGTATGATAATGATTGCTTTCACTGACTTGTAACAGTTGTTGTTGTACTTATTGTAGCTGCCAAGAGCGGTCAGACATCCTATGCAAATAGCATAGGAATAGAAGATTTGCGTTCCAGCATCCATCCACACCTGTGGGTGAGATACCGTGGTTATAGTATCACAGAGCAGTTACAATATACAATCACTGAGCACTTTGTTAGGAACGCCTGGACACCTTCTCATGGTGGAGGTGGTGTAATGGTGTGGGGAATGTTTTCTTGGCACACTTTGGGCCCATTAATACCAATCAATCATCGCTTGAATGCCACAGCCTATTTGAATATTGTTGCTGACCATGTGCATCCCTTCATGGCCACAATTTACCCATCTACTAATGGCTACTTCCAGCATGATAATGCACCATGTCACAAAGCAAAAGTTGTCTCAAACTGGTTTCATGAACATGACAATGAGTTCAGTGTTCTTCAGCGGCCTTCCCAGTCACCGGATCTGAATCCAACAGAAGACCTTCCTAATAAAGTGCTCAGTGAGTGTATCACAACAAGGTATCACAGGGCACTGCTATATGTGCACGTCGTCCTTACAGTTTGAGATCATACACATTTTCTTTCTATTCCCTCCCCAATCTTTATGACCACAGTCAAGGAACAGTAAAATTACCTGGGGGTCTGCCAGGCGGGCTGGGTCTGGGTAGAGGTAGAACTTGATGCCATCTATGGCCCCTGGCAGTGTGAGTCCTCGAACCAGCAGCACCAGCAGCATCAAGTAGGGGAAGGTGGCAGTGAAGTAGACCACCTGAGAGAGGACCAGCATTACATTGTCAGTCTATGGAACATCCTGACAGCTCTACAGTATCTATGGTATCAGGAGTAGAATGGTGGAGATCCTGCCTCACCTTCCCTGTGGACTTCACTCCTTTCCACACACAAAAGTAACAAATGATCCAAGACAGCAGAAGACATAGAGCCAGCTCCCAGCGAATACTGCCAAGTTTGTGGACATCGCCAGTGAGATTCAAAACTCTTCTCCTGCAAAACAAGATATTTTCCATTTTCCTAAACAAATGATCATTTGAGTTGAGTAGATAAATTAATTAATGTAGTTTACTCACTCCCAGAACTCCCTCACTGGTGATGTTGCATTTCCTACCACTGTCCAGTTTAGATAGTCAACTCTTCTGTCATACTCCATGCAGGTTACTATTTAGGAGGAAAGGAATTAATTAACTTTGTGTCTCATATTTGGGAAACGTACAGTGCAGGATCGGTTTCCTGGACTTATGTCAACTTGAGTCACAGCTCCAATACTCTCTGGTATAAGATATGCAAATTCTAGGTCTGGGAAAGCTATCACATTTACATGTACCTGTGTTCCAGCTATTTCTGCAACTAGCCCAGGGGAGTTCAGAGCTGAAAGAGGAGAAGAGGTAGAAAAAAGCCCAAGCCAGTATGATGATGTAATAGATGCTGGAATACAGAACGACCACTTGACTTCCATAACCCAGCCCTGAAAAAAAAAAAAACTGGGTTGATTGTCATATGATATTAGATTTCAGTACAGACAAAGATCAGGATATATTGTAAATGTAATTGGCAAGTGGTTCATCCATGAATGGGAGTGTATTTAAAGCTTCTGAAAAACCGGCAAAAACCAAGTGGCCTCAGATATCCATTCCCATTACACTCTCAATCAATGACTACTGAAGGGGCAGGTGAAATGGCTCAAGTCCATATGAATGTCAGCCGCCCTGTTTAATAAGTAATGGTGCCCCTCCAAAGGAACATGTGTGAATCTTTTGTGTATCGTTTTGTCTTTTTATTATTATCATTTTTTATTTGTTTGACAAATGTACAATAAGAAGTGTCCATCAGTTCAGAAGCAGTTCAGTCAAATTTGGGCCAGAAATGTGGCCATTTGGGCCAGAAACACAATAAATGCTTGTTTCCTGGCTCAAGAAACTCAAGGTCGTTTTCTTCAGTAGACACTTGTTATACAGTATGTGATATTACCTTCGAACAGGGGACAGATCTTCCTCCAACAGGTAATGCTCCCCTGTGCAGTGTACTGTCCCAGTGAGGTCTCCATGAGAAAGAGGGGGATGCCACAGGTGAATAGGAAGAGAATATAAGGGATGAAGAACACCCCTTAGGAACAAGACAAGTTACTCCTCATACCTATCTCAATTACAACATAATTGAACATACGTTTTTATTCATATGGTGGACACTCTTAATCTAGACTGACTAGCATTACATTTTAGCGTTTAATTACCACTCACTTCTATGGGATTGGAGATATATTTCAATACTGGCAATGATCAACCAAACATTTCAGTAGCACTTTGTTTTATGGTCCTATTTTCACTTGCATTTACCATGTATTTAGCACAATGGGTACTTACTGTATGGTACCTAAACCTAATCCAAAGAGATGAATCCCATAGTTTGTAACCATTCTATTACCATGCCATTAACATGCCATTTCTAAGTAAATACCCGGTAAATGTTTTGCATTGTCAAATAAAATACTACTAACGTTTGTTCTTAACTTATTTAGATATGTAAAAGAAAGATTATAGTATGTAAAAGAAAGATTATATGTAAGTCTCTTATCATATCTCCTTTGAGGATTTGCATCGTCATAGAAGACTTACCCCCTCCATTTTTGTAGCACAGGTATGGGAACCTCCAGACGTTTCCCAGGCCGATGATCTGCCCAGCCACAGCCAGGAGGAACTCGATCTTGTTGGACCACTGGCCTCTGGTCTGGATGCTTTGGGCAGGGTGCACTATGCCCATGTCCTGGTTGGCCAGGTTAAATCCCACCATGTTCTCATAGTGCTTCTCCATAACACTGAGGAGGACAAAATAACATGTCATTAACACACATCAAGAACTCAAAGGTGCTAGGTTGGGTTCATATGACATCATGTAAAGAGAGAGGACATTTCCGTCTCACTGTTTGGCATCTGCAGTTTTGAGGCAACGCGTTTTGACTGCCTAACAAGAGTGGGAACATCTAAACAGTTTGCTGCTATTCTAATTTTCTTTACGGAATGACATTTAGGGCAGGATATCGCAGCTTGAGCAACATGCATACATGTTCAAATTCCACATTGTGGCACCAGCCTTGTTGCATTAGAGTAGGAGGGGATCAGCACTGCTTTGGCACTAGATACATTCTGTCATCAATGTTGCCTTTGTGTCTTTGCCTGGTATCGCTGTGGGAGTGGGACACAGAGAATGGAAAATATGTGACACCATTATCATGACTTATTTCAATGCACGATGCATTGGAAATTAAAAGAAGCACAACCACAAGTACCATTGTGCGCCAAGTGTTAAGCACAGTTGGTTGTGATACCATGAATCATGTCTTGACAAAATAATTGCTCTGGGATAAAGGCAGCAGTTTTAGATTAATGGGAATGGCTGACATGCAACTATGTGTTTTGTCTTGAAATTCAGAAATGTTAAGATGGTATGTTAAGATGGTATGTTAAGATGTATAGGTACATCCAATTCAAATAGGGGATTATTTTGTACTGTATGACACAAAGGATCATAGAGAGATCATACAGAGGAGGAGGCAGAAATGACCAACAGACATTTTCGAAAATTGTATATGTTTTGAGGTTGAAATAATGTTTCTAAAATTCCTATTTTTAAATGCTTGACTGTGTTGAATTACACAAAGAATATTGTATCTCCATAAATAAAACATATTTACTTTCTACAGAACATGATGTGAGCTCTACATGCATTATATTTGCCTGCAGTGTTACACAAAACAGGAAGACAGTGCTGCTCTCATTGCTGTGCTGAGCCGTCAGCCTGTAACCTTTGGCCTACATTCAGCGGCTACTGAATAAGTGCTAAACAAGTGCTACTGCAACAGAGCTTCCCATGAAGCCCCGGATTCTCTAGCCTGTCTTTGTGTTATTAGTCAAAGCCCCAGCCTGACAAGTTTACACTCACCACCTCAGTGTAGAAACAAAAGAAAAGCATAAAAATGCTAATATTGAACAAAAAGCTGCGTCTAAGAGAGAAAGGGAGAGAGATGGACAAAGAGTACCTTAAGGAGGAAGCTGCAGTTCTGAAGCCTGCTGTAGTGGTCTACTTCTCCATTAAGCTTAGGGGATGAATACTTTCTCTCTTGGTCCCTCTCGGCGGAAACAAGCCCAGACCCCAAGTCTCTCCCTGACAAAGTTCCTCCCCAGCTCTAACCACGAGTGAGCCCATATGGAGAATGTGTGCATGTGTCATTGTATGTGTGTGTGGTGTGAGGCGGAGCTTGTGGCTCCTTCAGTGGGAAGAGGAGGGGGTTTGGTCAGTGAGAGCGGCACCACCAGGCAGGCTCTCTTTGAATCGTGAAGGACATGCTTTTGTGGAATGTGAACAGATGAACCCCTCCACTGGAATTTTACAATGGTTAGATACCCACCTTTAAACTTCTTAAAACCAAATGCCTTTAGTTTCAACTACCCCTATTATAAGAGCGGCTTGTGCTGTGGTGTTACAAAAGTGTAAACTACTCAAACATTGCCACTCTTTTGCATGTTTTAAATTCCAAATGATCAACTAATTCTCTGTCGCTGCTATAGTGCAAAAGAAGAAATAGTCACATTGTATGTAGGCCTATCCTGTGAATAAACTGTGAATGTCAGTGCTCACACATGCCAAAATAATCCACTTGCTTGTTGTTTCCACAAATAGTGGCAGTCTACACAACATGAATTGCAGGCATAGATGCACATCATCATACCCTGCAAATTGTGAATTTCCCTCCAGAGAATGCACTGATCATGCAGTTTGACAAATATCAACCACTGTTTGGTCGCTTTGTGTCTCAATAGACTGTTTTGAGTAAAATATCAGCCTATACAAAAGCTTTACAACAAACAACAGTGTTAAAAGGCAAGGGAACCAAATATTGAGATGGCTATAAGAGAGGCCCAACAAGAGTAGTAATTTCTTGTTCAAAATACAAGAGATCATACAAAAGAGATACATTCATATTGTATCATATTGAAAGGAAATGCACCTGACACATTATCAAAAAGTCTATTGGGAGTAAAGCCAATGTATGTTAGTATATTCTCACCATTCTCTGTGTTTTAAAGCTGGGCAGCTTTCTTGAAACACTCCCTCTGATTTCATCTCAACTTCATTCATCTTAAGCCTTTTTTCCACCTTCAAGTTAAGCTGTTGCCTTTTCTCTGTAGACCGTAGACAGAGGAGCTACAGTGTCTGACAGGTGCTTTCTTTTTATAGACAACCATAATACTGGCGGTTAATAAATGATCTAAGAATTCCAAGTACCGTTTGGTAAAGGTTTAGAAGTCACAAAAGTGTTACAAACAGAACTGGAAAAGCTCACTTTGTTACTTATGAACAAACTAATCTCCTTTCAGTCATATGATTACTGAGGGAAAGTCTTTAATTACTTTGAAGGGATCTAAACAGGAGAAACTAAGTCAAACTAAGTCAACTTCTTGTAGAGTAGAGCAAATGTCCTACGGCAATTAAAACAATATTACACAGGTTAGTGTAGAAGGCTATCAAATTGGCAACATGGAAACAAGAGACCATCTTACAGATGATGGGATTCTGGACCCATTGTTCAACAGAGTTCAAGTTGTATTAAAGGTTAAAAAAAACTATTTGCCAGCACCATTTTCCATGACATGTTTATAGAGCATTACCTAAAATGCTGTCCATTCAATGTTACTACAGGCAGTAATTTAGTGCAACTTCTATCATACTGTATACAAAGCTGAATCTGAGGTGATTGAGGTTTATTTCCTGGAATATATGAGTCTAATACAGTATGTCTATGAAGTAGAGAATGATAGCAAGAACAAACTGGAAAAAAAAGTTCCAGAAATGGGCACTTTGTCGTCTTGCAAAGTCTTATTTTGGTAGTGGAAAAAGTTTAAAGATGTGTCGATAAATAGATAGATTTGCTGGGTAATTGAAAGAAAGTGAGATAGTCTTATTATAGTAGCGGATAAAGTTAGAGATGGTTTGGCTAGTTGGTTGGATGGATAGAATGTTAGATAGATAGATAGATAGATACATGGAGGATGAGCCAGGGGTACTTCAGTGGAGTGGGTAGAAAGTTGGCAGTGGGGTAGAACTGGTAGAAAAGAGAGTGCATTGTTGTGTAATCATTCTAAGAATGTGTTCTACAGGCCTCCTGTTGTTTTTATTTAAGAGTCCTGAAAGTTCCATGGCAGTTTCAGCAACAAAGGAGGTCATAGAATGTTTCCCTAAATCAACATTTCACCATGCTTTGGAGCTACAACAAGCTTAATAGTTTAAAAAGTCTAAATGGTGTGAATAGCTTAAAAGGCATCTTTGGAGTTGTATAGACTTCCATGTTAAAAAGTGCACTTTCAGTTTTGTATAGTTTAAAAAGTTGAATAGGTATCAAAACCAAAATCATAGCAACACAGGTACAAGGAAAAACAAAAACTAAAAACATTTATAGACAATAAATAAATAACTCTGTGCATATGTGGCCTCAGGTTTACATCCAAGGCAGCATGGAGCAGTGTTTAACTGTTGGGCCAACTTAAAGTGAAATATGTTTTATGGGGGGACCAAAATACACACCCACCACCAATCCTTAAGAGCCACTGTGTCTGCTGGTTTTCTGTTTACTCCTCAAGCACTTAATTAATTTAAGGTGTTACTAGTTCCTCAGAAGGTGCACACTGCTGATCTAAATCAGTCCCTGATTTGAATGAAAGAAAATAGCCCAAGTCTGAAGCAATTTAAGTAAAAGTAGCAGCAGAGTATGGAACACATAAATAAACATTGTTGTCTCAAGCCATCAGCTAGGTGTTGAGACACATAGTCGTCAATCTCATGAATGCTTAATTAGACATTTGTCTCCACCTACAGTATAGCAAATTGATGTGCATCCTATTGATACTGGCATGGCATGCATATACTGTATTCTATTGAATAAGGCCTAGGTCCAGAGATGGTCTGACTGGTTGTATTGCCATCTGGATGGTGATTGTGATTGCTCTCAGGAACTCCTCAATTAGGAGTAAGTACTGAGGTTAAAACTGTAGACACTGTACAATTGTCCTGATGGATATCTTACAAATGATAACCAGCAGATGTTTCTAGAGGGTTGGAGTTGACTACCCCTGCTTCAGACACTTCATGAACACATATTGGGAAATAATAATGAGAGAGGTCATATCTAAAAACACTAAAACGTAGCAGTGTGTTGTTGCATAAGGCTGAAATGGAGTGCACACATGAGTCTGAGGTGAAGCTGAAGCTGAAGCTGATGAATCTAGGGAGCAGCATGGGCCACCCTGAACCCAAGTCTCAGGAGAGGGGCTAGTGGGGCAGCAAAATGGAGTTCTTTTTGGCAGTAGTTGGACACATTGTTGGTCTGGGGAACGTGTGGAGGAGGAGGTGAGCACAGGGACTCATTTCAAGCATGTCACATTGTTTGATGAAGAGTAAATATTTGACAGACAACAGAATAATCTGTGGAGATACGGAATTTTGGGTTCATCTTTGGGTTTATAAAGGGAAATGCTAAATTGTGCAAATAACATCTTGAGTGAAAGTATGCATAGCTTACCCATATCCAATATGGAGTACAGTTACATAGTTATTTTCTAGACAGTGAGCTGAAGACAGTGCAAAAATAAGTAACTTTTCTTCAGAGTCTACATGGACAAGCATTCATAAGCCATGTGACCGGTGTGATATGCAGGTTAGATAACACATTAGTTAGAAATAATATCTAACCACAAAACTACATTTTCTGACACGCTGTAAACTGCCGCATGCTATACTAGAAAGTTGTTTTTGTATTGTGTTGTTATTGTAACAAATCATTTACAATGTACAGTATCAGTACAGTCTTGGTTCACATGCATTACAGTAATCAATTCAGTGTTTCATGGAAATATTCAATTATTGTTTGAAAGGGGTTATCAATTATTGTTTGAAAGGGGTTATGTTCTGTTCCTGTTCACCTGCAGTTTTTTCACCCTTCTTTTTGGAGTCATCTTTGGGACAGTATACCAGTCAGGGTGGAATCACTTGTTGGAGAAACATCTACCCACTTTGTGTCTGTTCCAAAATACTACTGACTTAAAAGTTTGAATTGATATGGGTCATTTAGAGGAGCAAACTTCATAATGATGTTTCCCTTTGTAATTAATGTTATTTGTCTTTCTGCCTTATTATATTGATCTACCTGAATAGGATTGGGCTATGGAGGTCAAGTGGTCATTTTGTACACTGGGGTTTATTATGCCCTTTAGCTGACGCTTTTATCCAAAGTGACTTACATTCCAGTGAGTGCATAAATTTTTTAGTATATATGGTCCCAGCGGGAAACAAACCAACAACCTAAGAGCCATGCTTACATACTTATGTAAATGTGATATTTCAGTTTTTTATTTTTAATAAATTAGCAAACATTTCTAAAAACCTGTTTTCGCTTTGTCATTATGGGGTATTGTGTGTAGATTGATGACGAAAAAAATTAATTGAATCCATTTTAGAATAAGGCTGTAACATAACAAAATGTGGAAAAAGTTAAGGGGTCTGAATACTTTCCAAATGCACTGTAAATCAAATATGAAAAGGATGACTAGATATTGACAAATAACTTCTTATTTGTTTTATGTTAACAACAGTTCTATGTATTGCATAGTATATTTGAGTGCAATCTAGTCTACTGTGAAAGATGCCATCAAGTCAACTTCCAAAACCTCATCATGGCCCAGACACACACTTTACACATATGCATTGTTTACCGTAATCCAACCACATGCATTTAAGAATCATCTTAAGAAAACAGCTGAGAGGTTAACTTCTTCCAGCTGCACATCATCATGAAATATAATGCAGGGAAACAAATGAAAACTAAGCCTCACAATATACATAGTCATGAGGGCTGGTGATTCATTATGCAGCTTTATTACTCGAAAAGAAAAAGAAAGAATATTCTCTGTCCACTCCAGGAGAAAGAGCACCACCTCTGGTCAGCTAACTACAGCACACACCATAGATTCCAGAATTCACGTCAACCCCCAAAACATGAATTAAAATGTGCATACTTGCATCCAAGTGACTAATCCCCAAATCCCGCTATTTGAGGGCCTGAAATCTTAAAGAGCCTTATGCACCCGCTTGTTTTCTAAACTAATGTTGTTAGAATGGAACATGAAGACTGGACATGAAGGGCGGAAGTACAGTGAAGTTGAACACATCAACAAACAAAACCAGAAAGGTATGTTAACATAGACTTCATCATCTAACATTATTAACCTGCTACAATTTATAGGCTATAGAAACTTTGCCATCGTTGTCACCATGTTGCAGTGTAGCCCCATGCTGCAAATGTGGAATGCGGGCCCAATAGTCAGCAACTAGAGGGCAGGGCCATCACAGACCTTACATCATCATACAGGCATACATTTGCAACAAATGTGCAGTAGGGGAAGTAATTATAGTGTTATTTATAGTGCAAAGTGATTCCTATTATATGTTATGACTGTTGTCGCTGCAATGGTTTGTATTAACCTCATCAATAACCCTGAGTAATGCTTACGTACATAATATCTGTTATAATATATACGTGTATATAGTGCAAGGTACAGTGTAGCAGATACATCCATGTCACTAACTCATATCAGGCATTTGAACTGCACAGTAGAGTGGTAATGTCACCATCTGTTGGCAAAATTAACAAGGTACATGCCTCTGGCAGGACCAGACTTCCATTCTCCATAATCTCATCAGGCAGTGATGTGGTGAGAGAGGGGAGGACGCCACCTGTTGGTCAACTGATATCATCACAAGTTGTCACCTTTTGAAGTTGGATACATGATGTCATGAGGCCTACAGTAAAAGTCTCACAGTAATATAAATCTCAGCTGTGAGAACAAACATTTTTCAATGTTTAAGTTTCCAAACTTTATTTGTAGTAGCAATGTGCAAATTCCATTATACAAGTGTGGTATTTGCTATTACACAAGTGGAATAAGGATTTCCTTGTTACTTAAATCAAATTTCCAAATCAAATATATTTGCACTTTTTACTAAATAAACAGTCTCAAAGTGCTTTACAACAAGAACAATACAATACTTAAAAGCAGTGCAACTCAATTAGTGCAACAAAGCCATTTACTGAATCAGTGAAACAAATAATGCTGTATATATGCACAGGTATAGGGACATTTCATGTAAAGTGTTACATTGTTTTATTGAATTGCTGTTCATGTAGGTTCACCTGGTAACAGTGTATAATGAAATTAATAAAGAATGTACATTAGGTGAGGTGCCGACTAATGGAACAAGTAACTTTGAAAATAAGGTGAAAGTCGCACACTTTTCTCTCTTCTCTGTAAAATTTTATTGCCACCTGTAAGGACGATCCAAAAAAAGTGGCGAGAGCCCACACAACAATTCTCACAGAGACTTATAGAATGTGAGCTCTATGACCAAACAGCAACGCTTCACAACTGTACATCCATGTTGAAAATAGTCGTGGCCTGGGGCAGTCTAGTGGTCTAGTGGTCTACAATGCGCACATATGCCCATGTCGGCATTAGTTTGAATCTGGCCCATGCCTGCTGACATACCCTCTCCTCCTTACTTTCCTGTCTCTCTTCACTATCTCTATCCAAAATGAAAAATATAAAAGTGGGACCACTCCAAGAAATAACCTTTAAAAAAAATTATGAGTGCCTAATGAATCAGTGTATATTTCCAGTAGTATTATCATTGCCAAAGCATGATAAAAACAACCCTGCTTTATGATTGAGACCTTGGAGTGAGGTCTCAGAGTGTATGGAACAATCCCTACTATACAGTATGATGCCATCTGACATGCCCTGATGCCACCTTGATGCCATCTAACTACTTTGCCATGCCATTATTTGTATGTGTATATCATAATCTCATGCACCCTCTGTTTTTCACGTGACATCCATGTTTGGATTGTTCTATGAGCCTACAGTATGTGCCATGCTTATTCATTACAGGGAGAATGTTTAGATAGTCCCTGTACATTGTGATTGTGTTATGTGTGAGTAGGATTACTGTAAAAAGTAAGTGAGAGGCGTAATGATTCAAAACACATCTCTGTTCACAGTAGTTTCAAAGGTTACACAGTTTAACTGATTATGTACTATATTAGAGCATCTAGACCATTTATTTCCTCAACTTTCAATCAGACCCTTATCTTGCCTTTATCAATTACATACATCTGTGGCACTGAGTAAATGTTCTACTACTTGATACTGTATCTGTTCTAGTCTAACTCACCTGGTTACAGATACAAATAAGCTTCAGTTCCTGTTTGTGGGAGTAATTTCCTGTCACACTTTCCCTCCCCTCTAGCTTGCATCGGACTGTGATAAGTACCCAAAGAGTGACAGAGTCAAGGTGCTAAAGGCTAATCCCAATTAAGTGACCTGTGAGTTAGCGCTCTCTTGATCTGGGCTTTTTCTCATCTCCTCTCCTGCCTCCCACTGACTGCAGACCACAAAGCTTCAATCTCAATCCTATTTGGGGCTCAATTCAAACACCTTCCTAGTACCAGATGCTCCAAATACGTCAGTTGCTCTCACCTTTCAATCAGGATGAAGTTTGTCTGATTATGTTCAAGATCATTCTTCCATTAAAGTTAGAAAACACTCTATTTCACCAACACAGAAAATGTCACTGGTCTCCTATAAAGGAAGTATATTGCTATATACAGTACAGTACTAATGGTTAACAGGTATAGTACATAGCACACTTGCAGTATGTTCTCATACGTCATCCAAAGCAAGTTCTCTTTATATTTTAACCAGTGTTAATTTACACTACACCAGTAAAAACTGCAGTTGGTTAGAATTGTACAGAGAACAGAGGCAAGGTTGTTTGATCCTAGACAGGCCTGACATTTTGCTATTGCCTTTTTTGTTTTGTTTGTTTTGTTTGCTTTGTGTGATTTGTAATGTACCTTGGCTGTAGATTCACAAATACAGATTCACCAATACAATATTCCCTTTAATTCCTTTACTGCAATACAGCAGACTCAGTAGGGCTGAATATAGCTAGCTACATTTTAAATGTCCTATTTTATTCCCCTTAGATGGGACACTTTACAGCTATTTTCACTGACATAGAATGTGTCTATTTGGTTCTAGTACTTGAAGTTGTGAATTAACAGATTTGAAGGTTATCAACAGTAAAATAACCAAGAGTCATAAATTAAATCTGATATGCACATTCCTAAAACTGATTAAGCTTAGCAGGCATAGTTTTTGCATAGGACAATAATTGTTCAGGACAATAAAAGATATTTAATCTTATCTTGAATATGTCCCCTATAAGCATCTCGAGGTAAACAAATAAGTGTAACAATAAAGAGGGCTGCCATAGCCCTATGTAGCGCACAATGAAACACAGATATTCCAAGCATTATCTTTTGTTAGAATTCAAATTAATATTTTTCACACTATTCCTCTCTATTCCTCACTGACCCAATTTCATGAATCTCTGCCCTTCCATCATGAAGGCTCCTGACCTCACGAGTAAGTACAACTGTTACGGTAATCATCTTGGGAGACAAGTGTGAATTGAGGAAGACAGGTGTCACTTCAAACACAATATAGGCTACTCAACGCCTTTGAATTGCGTAAAAGATGTGAAGCCAATTTAGGAGGATTGGGGATTAGGAGGGGGCAAAAGATCTCGGGTCAACCAGCTTATTAGTGACAAATTTGGACACTAAGCAGATGGATTCAAAGCTTCTTTGGCCTTGAAATCCCTCTTGGGGGTGTTGACATCATAGAAATAGAAAAGGTAGAACGGACATGGTTATTTAGCTAGTACACCAAAAGATGGCTGACATGGATTTGTAATGCATAATTGCCATGGTAAACATTATTGCTGCATGTGTATAACACAGAGAGAAGCAAAAAATTCAGAGGCAGCACCATAGCAACTTGGCATCATTTGAATGGTACACCAAAAGATGGCTGCAAGTACACCCACCTTGGAATGTTGATTTGGGCATGTCCGTTCTACTCATTCTATTTCTATGGTTGACATCATAACTGGGTAAGGATGCTATATCTGAGGCACAACCTGCCTGCATATCCTGCTAGATGTTCCTTTGATGTCATTTGTACCTCCTTTATCTTTTCCCAATCTACTGAACAAGTACCCAATACAGCAAGCACAGCCTTTTTCCTCGCCTCTGCGTCTGCATTCTTAGTCTGTATATTCCGAGGAAGAGCACTGGCCAAAGAAAATACCTCTGATGTAAATCAGCATGGCGTTCTAGAGGAGCTAAACATTCCGCAGGGTCACGCTGAGCAGGTTCAAACTTCCCAATATTCCTAACTATTGAATATACAGTTGAAGTCGGAAGTTTACATACACTTAGGTTGAAGTCATTAAAACTCATTTTTAACCACTCCACAGATTTCATGTTAACAAACTATAGTTTTGACAAGTCGGTTAGGACATCTACTTTGTGCATGACAAAAGTGATTTTTCCAACAATTGTTTACAGACAGATTATTTCACTTATAATTCACTAGATCACAATTCCAGTGGGTCAGAAGTTTACATCCACTAAGTTGACTGTGCCTTTAAACAGCTTGACATTTTTCAGAAAATGATGTCATGGCTTTAGAAGCTTCTGACAGGCTAATTGACATCATTTGAGTCAATTGGAGGTGTACCTGTGGATGCATTTTAAGGCCTACCTTCAAACTCAGTGCCTCTTTGCTTGACATTATGGGGAAATCAAAAGAAATCAGCCAAGACCTCAGAAAAAAAATGGTGGACCTCCACAAGTCTGGTTCATCCTTGGGAGCAATTTCCAAACGCCTGAAGGTACCACGTTCATCTGTACAAACAATAGTACGCAAGTATAAACACCGTGGGACCACGCAGCCGCCATACCACTCAGGAAGGAGACGCGTTCTGTCTCCTAGAGATGAATGTACTTTAGCGCGAAAAGTGCAAATCAATCCCAGAACAACAACAAAGGACCTTGTGAAGATGCTGGAGGAAACAGGTACAAAAGTATCTATATCCACAGTAAAACGAGTCCTATATCGACATAACCTAAAAGGCCACTCAGCAAGGAAGAAGCCACTGCCCAAAAACCGCCATGAAAAAGCCAGACTACAGTTTGCTACTGCACATGGGGACAAAGATCTTACTTTTTGGAGAAATGTCCTCTGGTCTGATGAAACAAAAATTGAACTGTTTGGCCATAATGACCATCATTATGTTTGGAGGAAAAAGGGGGAGGATTGCAAGCCGAAGAACACCATCCCAACCGTGAAGCATGGGGGTGGCAGCATCATGTTGTGGGGGTGCTTTGCTGCAGGAGGGACTGGTTCACTTCACAAAATAGATGACATCATGAGGGAGGGAAATTATGTGGATATATTGAAGCAATATTTCAAGAAATCAGCCAGAAAGTTAAAGCTTGGTCGCAAATGGGTCTTCCAAATGGACAATGACCCCAAGCATATTTCCAAATTTGTGGCAAAATTGCTTAATGACAACAAAGTCAAGGTATTGGAGTGGCCATCACAAAGCCCTGACCTCAATCCTCCAGAAAATTTGTCGGCAGAACTGAAAAAGCGTGTGCGAGCAAGGAGGCCTACAAATCTGACTCAGTTACACAAGTTCTGTCAGGAGGAATGGGCCAAAATTCCACCAACTTATTGTGGGAAGCTTGTGGAAGGCTACCCAAAACATTTGACCCAAGTTAAACAATTTAAAGGCAATGCTACCAAATACTAACTAAGTGTATGTAAACTTCTGACCCACTGGGAATGTGATGAAAGAAATAAAAGCTGAAATAAATAATTCTCTCTACTATTATTCTGACATTTCACATTCTTAAAATATAGTAGGGATCCTAACTGACCTAAGACAGGGAATGGTTACTAGGATTAAATGTCAGGAATTGTGAGAAACTGAGTTTAAATGTATTTGGCTAAGGTGTATGTAAACTTCCGACTTCAACTGTACATGTATATCAATGGTCCTTCCCTTGGCATTGTGGGTGTTGTTTTGCATAACAAGCACATAACATGTACTTTTTTCATTTCATTTTGAAAGTTACATTTTGGGGAAAGTTTGACAAAATGTTTATAAAACTGTATGACTTAACAATTTGCCTTGCTTATCAAAGGTAAATATCAAAAGATGGATTGGTTTGGACTAGATTCCTAAAACATCACAATGTGAAAAGTGGGTTTCTATTTACTTTGGCTGTTGAGTGTCTGTAAAATGCTTTAAAAAAATGTTCACAATAAATATGATGAGTAATAATGATGACATTAGCAGCTCTTTCTCTCTACCTCTCGCCAACACTGCTACCTCTCCTCTCAAAACCACTGTGCTACACTCTGGTTTATCAGCTTTTCCCCCCCTCTCCCCTGATGATATTCTAAAACTGGTCACATCCAAGCGGGCAACCACCTGCACCCTCAATCCTATCCCCTCCCCCTTTCTTCAATCCATCTCCAAAGATGTCCTTCCGTTCCTTACCACCATAATCAATTCCTCTCTATCCACACGATCTGTCCCAGCTGCCAGAGTCAAGAATCTTCTGAAGAAACCAACTCTTGACCCATCTGTTGTCCATAACTATCCCTTCTCTCCTTCTTATCTAAAACCTTTGAACGTTCTGTCTCTAACCAACTGTCTCACTACCTCCTACAGAACAACCTCCTTGACCATCACCAATCCGGCTTTAAGGCTGGGCACTCTACTGAGACTGCTCTCCTTGCTGTCACGGAGGCCCTCCACTCTGCTCAAGCTTCCTCCCTCTCCTGTATTCTCATTCTTCTGGACCTGTCTACTGCATTCGACACAGTAAACCACCCAATCCTTCTCTCCACCCTCTCAGAACTGGGCATCTCTGTTTCTGCACTCTCCTGGTTTGTATCCTACCTGGCCGATCGCTCTTACCAGGTGACGTGGAGAGGATCGCTGTCCTCTCCACAAGCCCTCACCACTGGGGTCCCCCACGGCTCTGTCCTAGGGCCCTTACTGTTCTCCCTCTATACCAAATCTCTTAGCTCGGTAATTTCCTCACATGGTTCCTCCTACCACTGCTATGCAGACGACACTCAACTCTTTCTCTCTTTCTCCCCTTCTGACTCACAGATGGGGACATGTGTCTCTGCATGTCTTTCCGCTTGGATGTCAGCCCATCACCTCAAGCTCAACCTTAACAAGACTGAGCTGCTCTTCCTCCCGGGGAAAGCCTGCCCTCTCCAAGACTTCTCCATCACAGTAGAGAACTCTACTGTGACCTCCTCCCAGACAGCCGAGAACCTTGGGGTGATCCTTGACAACCACTTATCCTGTGTGGCGAACATCACAGCGTCAGCATGCTCCTGTAGATTTTTCCTCTACAACATCAGAAGGATATGTCCATTCCTCACCAAAGAAGAAGCACAACTTTTGGTCCGAACACGTGATCTCTCGCCTTGACTACTGCAACACACTCTTGGCCGGGCTCCCTGCCTCTGCTATCAGGCCTCTGCTGCTCATCCAGAATGCTGCCGCCCGTCTGGTGTTCAATCTCCCCAAATTCTCCCATGTCACCCCCCTCCTTCGCACCCTGGCTCCCGGTACCAGCTTGCATCAGATTCAAGACCCTGGTCCTCGCCTACCGGGCAGCAAAGGGAACAGCCCCTCCGTACTTGCAAGCAATGGTCAGCCCCCAAACCCCTGCCCGATCACTCCGCTTTTCCACCTTGGCTGGCTGCCTGGCACCCCGCTGGTGGAACGAGCTTCCCACTGCTGTCATGACTGCAGAGTCATTACCTATCTTCCACCATAGATTGAAGACCCATCTCTTCAAGACCTCTTCATCCCACTACCCCCCTGTGCAAGTTTCTCACCTGTAAATAAATAAAAAATAAAAAATAAATAAAATGAAACAACATTTTAAAATCTTCCTTTCTTCTAGGATTGTGACTGCCAATAGCCCCTGGTCCTAGCATAGATTAATTTTTCTTATGACGACTGATGGATAGATGATGTGTACAAAATGTAAGTCGCTTTGGATAAAGGTGTCTGCTAAATGCCGTAAATGTAAATGTAAATGAATAGGGCCCTATGACAATACTGTCAAAACAAATATAAATGTCTAATCAATTACCTCTACATCAAGGTAATACTTGATAATAGATGGTCCTATCACCATGGTGCTTCTACCAGGAATAACTTTCTAAATTCCCAGTTCTGTTGGGCAATGTTAATGGAGTTTAATTGCTCAAGTGGTGAATTTTTTTGCTTGGATGATTAGTTAGTTAATGGCTTTAGCTAGAGATTGGAATAATAGTCCCAATTAGCACAGCGTGTTGTGCTTCTAATGTTCCAAGAATAATCTGTTAAATTCCCAGGTCTTTTTTGGCAGTATGGTTCGTGTTAATTTGTTCAATTAGGTTGATGAACTTATGCTTGGATGTTAAATTGGGTAATGGTTTTATGTTCTGTCTAATGATGTTTGTGCCACATTCCTCATTAACAGCAAACCTGTTTGTAAGTGGAATGTTTTAAATCAGCGAATACTGTCACAATAAATGGATTAGCTTTGGCTGTCCCAAACATTAGTAATTGTTAAAAACAAAGGAATAACATTAGAGTGTAGATAATGCTATGTAATTCATTATATGCTACTCCTTACAGAACATACTGTATAGTAGGCTATGGATGAACTGCTTCCATCCACTCTTTTGTTCCCAATTTTTTTTGCATTTCATCAACGTTTGAATCAGATTGTGTAGTTCCAAACTGTGTAGTTTCGCCAGAGCCCTGTTAGTCCGCTTAACCTGCTTCTACCTCTCACTGGTGGGATATACTGTAGGGGTGGGTTTTGAGAGGCCATCTATGATTGTTGGTACAAAGCGAACATTTCACTAATTTGATGATGTCAATTTGATGACTTATCTCAAGACATGGGTTATATGAAATCATGTGTTATAGTTAGTCTTAATGATGATGAAGTTGTCAAATCTGAGGAAGCTAGCTTTTTGTTGGACATGCTATAAAAAATAAGTCATATTCATATTGACAATTGACTTTCAGCTTGATCTGCATTCAATTATCCATCAAAGTGTCCCAGGAATGACTGCTAATGTTACTCCATAGCCATGTCATGAGGGCTGAGGATTAAATCCCTCTTTGACCTTGTTCTTTCCCGGCAATCTCTGCTGTTGATACACATTAGTAAAGTGAAGGGAGTCACAGCACCAATGTCACAAACTATCTAAACTGCATCCACCCATATCCCAATTAAAAAATACTCTAGTAATACACAGGGTATGTGACTGATCTTGATATCAAATAAAAAGGCACATTATTCACGTTGAGCCAAATTTCCATGGGTGTGTTATATTTTGTTATATTTTGCTGAACCAAATTGCAATGAATGAGTACAGTAATACATATGCAATTGTGCAGAGTTAGAACATATGAGTGTTAACTGCCATGGTCCTACCACCTGAGATCTGGAGAGGGCTACTTCACACATAGTAAGAGGCTTAGCTTTGGTATTACTGTACAAGCAAAGCTGTCCTCTTAGCTGGGTGCTGGGTGTGATTCCTATAACATTGCATTGCAACACAGATCACTTTACTTGTGTATCAACTGTAGAGATTGGAAGTCAAAGATGGGTGAATGTAGCAGAGTTACTGTATAGATCACAGTAATGTCTGTGAGGAGAATTAACAAACAAGATTCATGAAGTGCTATGCAAAGTATGCACATTTATCTAGAAAGACAGAAAGTTGGTACAATATTACACAAATAACAAACAGGACATGAATTCTGAACACATAATATTTATAAATTAGTCAATAATAACTCACTAACCTCCAATGCCAGTATTCAATTATGCCTGACACTGCTCAATACTGTTAAAAAATACACAACCTTCCTCAAATCATCCATTCCTGGAATATTCCAAAAACTATTTATCCAAATTCTACTTCATTCATACAGTAGCTCAGACCTTTTTATGGTTTTAAAATGTAGAGTTATTTTCTATTGTTTGCTTAATTGTGCATATTAATGTTGCACATAAAATCCTACAACCTAAACAACAGTACCATTAACCTGTGTTGAATAATTTGAATTGTTAATAAGAAATGCTATAGCTTTTACATGTAATTTGCAATTCTCTATTACTGCAGAAGTAACCCCACCCCCACCCTAGCACCAATGCCAAGAGGGTTTGACTTGATGCTGGAAGGCCTGTTGCATTAATATACCTAAACAGCAGCACATAAACAAATATTTTCAAATTCACTTTAAATAATGATTTTGGATTCTAATACAATTTGTTGTGTGTATCCTGCTTATAAATAATGAATTCATGCTAACTAATGGGAGTTATTTTACATTACGGTTCATATAGCTTAAGCCTTTCAAAGAGGCAGAACCAATTAAGATGTTACAGACAACTTTGCTTTGTTTGTAGAACTACAGTATATAGCTATAACTAAACATCTTTCTAAGTGCATTATACACAACTAGCGACAACCTGTCTCACGGACGGCCTTTTTTACAATGGCAAAGTGGGAAAGCAGACAATGGCAGTGGTTATGAACAACCTTCCCAAGATCTCATGTCAATCTAAGAAAGCTTCCAAAAGTGTGTTTCCTAAGCCCGCTATCAGGCACTTTCCCCCCTGTCCCATCCATCCCGTCTCTCCTGTAGGCAATAGACGTGTGTGCTTACAGTGTTTGTAGCCCTCAGTGCTTTTGACAGTACAGAATATTATTTGAAAGCAGTCCAAGGACAGTACATTGTTATTTGAAAGCAATGTACAATTTTGTGAATCGAAGTAGCCTGTGAGCTCAGAAATTAGGAGCATTAAAAAGACCATCCTGCACACAAAAAACAAGTCTTTATTTCCCTCCATCCCACAGTCTCGCATCGCAAGTCAAAATCTGACCTACCATTACGCATGGTCATGATCAAAGAAAAATTCCCACCAGTATAAGCTGAGCTCATGTTTGTAGACTACATGTTTAGTGCTTCTTTAATTTGTGTGGATTCATGAATTTACTTCAAGATTCATGAATTTACTTCAACCTTGCTTTACGGGTTAATTTAGGGTTGAGGTAAACAGGACAGTCTATGAGAACGGGGAATTGGAGAGCGGAGAAGGAGTTGTAGTGCTTATTTGATAAATATTCATTTACGTTAAACCCGAATGCGCCACTTATACGTGATGTTCAAAAATGATTAAATCTGATTCCTTTGACCTCATGTTATTCTACCTTTAGGCCTAGACATGTTTACAATTACATTGTTACAACGTGGGAAAGCCATTCTGAGTGGATCGTTATTTTTCTTGTGAAAAACCCCCAAAACATATTAGGAATTCACAAACACGATTTGTGATGAGCAGTTAGGCTAGCCAATTAGTTTACAAACTGTTACTTAATTTTAATTGTAAGATTGGGCTATCATAATTATTTTAACTTGCCTACTACAATATGCCATTAAAATCTTGTAATCAAAGTTATGATTATTTGAGATTTTTGTCAGAAGAGGTCAAGAGAGGGTAACTGAACCAATCGAACGAAATGAATCGAAAGACCCGACTCTTTCAATTGAGTTGAGTTCGAAAGAGGCGATTCAGAATTCTCAATATAGAATCGACCCCAATTTATTTTTTACACAAGCAATCTTATTGGATTAGGACATAAACACCTCTGCATAATGTGGACATTCCTTAGTACAGTAGGAAAGTCTGTTTTACTTTTTTACACTAGAATTCATGAATATATAATTTCCTAATTCTCATTGTTGCACATTGTAAGCCTTATTCTCATTTGAAAATGACCCTAACCCTAATCCTAGCAGAAACATGTTCACAATGGTTCACGCTTAAATACTGTTAGATCACTTACTTACTTAAAATCATAAACTCTAGCTAAGACATGTATTTATCAGAGTAGCCAGATTGTAATGTGTAATGCCAGATTTCAAAGCTCTTGATTTCTAACATATCTGGTGAGTTTTACTAACATACATTTAATGCATTTGCACCACTAATGAAAGTAGAAAGAAAACAAGCTAAGAAGCTTTTTTAATTAGCCCACTAATCAATGACCTTGCATCAACCTGCTTATGATTTGTAGTAAATGCATTACTGAAATCTCTTTAGGAAAATAAATGTAGTTATTGGTCACCTTTGACATCAAATTAACAAAACAATCTCAGTTCATGTACTGCAGGCCAAGTTGAAGACACATTAGGAATGTGTGTTACATATCTACATTTTGATTATGAGTACAACAAATCCCTTTTTTGGGTTGAACTTTGGACTTTTCCACAAATCCCTTATGTCAGAGGTTAAGCTCAATTAACAACAAGACTTAAGCTTGTTACCTCTTCACAACCCCGTTCCCTGCTTTAATTTAGCCCAATTTTTAAATCCCCTGAGAGTGTCCTGCTAAGGGTATAAAACCCATACCCTGGACAACTTAAGGCAGTAGAAAGGATCTGCACCATTAGCATCCACAAAGGTTGACAGCCTGCTCTACCACCCATTCATTGAAGATTTCCATTGAGAAAAGATGAACGGCACAGAGGGTCCAAACTTCTACATCCCCATGTCCAACCGGACTGGGCTTGCGAGAAGTCCTTATGAATACCCGCAGTACTACTTGGGGGAGCCATGGCACTTCAAACTACTCGCATTGTACATGGTTTTCCTCATCGTGTTTGGTTTCCCCATCAATGGTCTGACATTGGTGGTTACAGCTCAACACAAGAAGCTTCGACAACCTCTCAACTTCATTCTTGTCAACTTAGCTGTGGCTGGACTGATCATGGTCTGCTTTGGATTCACCATGACCTTCATCACTGCTATGAATGGTTACTTCATATTTGGGGCCAATGGCTGTGCCATTGAGGGCTTCATGGCTACACTTGGAGGTGAGACTTTTTTTTTTTTGCATATTATTTTCTTTAACTAGCTAACTACACCATGTTAACCTGAAGCTAGGGAGGTAATTAGCGATACAGTAGAACTCTCAACACAACTTACCTGTATCTCAAAATGTTTAATGTTTTTAGTTTAACTAAAGTTTGGGTCACATCTTATAACAAGGAAACAGACTTGTAACACCATTAACGCATTCATGAATATATAATTTCCTTATATGGTCAATGAGGCACAGCTGTGTTCACAGCAGCATTTCAGTTGTTGTATCTTACAGTAAATCATTATAGTTTTGTTTTAGTTTTTAGTTTTCATGAGTGTCTGTACTCTTGTTAGAAGATTCTTTGATTACAACGGCAACCAAATAGTGCATTATTACTTGTTTGTGTCTGTAACAACTTGACTTGTATTTTGTCACTGTAAACCCTACTAAGATTCAGATTATATGAAGTTAAATGTGGTAATTTAGCAGATGATTATATTCACAAGGACCCCATAATGTTTATCTCCAACTCTAGTGTTGCCAGAACTGTTCCAGATCTACCTAGTAGATGGCTCAGGCAAACAATTCAACACCCTCTCTCTTCTCAATCCTAGGTCAGGTTTCTTTGTGGTCTCTGGTAGTACTGGCCGTTGAAAGATACATTGTTGTCTGCAAGCCCATGGGGAGCTTCAAGTTTACGAACAACCACGCCATGGCAGGGGTTGTATTTACCTGGATCATGGCTATGGCTTGTGCTGCTCCTCCCCTCGTTGGCTGGTCCAGGTAAGCCTGTCTTAGGTAGTTAATTTCTGTAGGATAACATTGCTTCAACTTGCTATTCTGATTATGCCCCACCAGTACATTTTGTTAATTCACAGGTAGAATTAGAAAAAGTGGGTAGAAATAGTCTTAGTTTAGACTTCCAATAATGAAAATAGTGCTCATTTCATTGCAACCTAGCCAAATTGAAATGCAATTTCACATTGTATTTATATTTCTCATAGGTATTTGCCTGAGGGACTGCAGTGCTCATGTGGACCTGACTACTACACTCTGAACCCAGGCTTCAACAATGAGTCATACGTCATTTACATGTTTTCATGCCACTTCTGTGTTCCTGTGTTCCTTATCTTCTTCACTTATGGAAGCCTTGTGCTCACAGTCAAAGCGGTAAGATCTCATCAGAAAACATGGCAAACAGTAGTGAAAGAGCATGTTAAAAGTTAAACACTACTAAGAATATAATATACAGTATCTAATATGTTCATGCTTATTATTTAATTATTATTGTTATTACTAGAATGTTAATAGTCTATAATGTTGGCAAGAAAAAATAAAAAACTTAGCAGACCCTCTTACTGTGTATAGCCTATAGCAGGTATCTAGTAATCCTCCACTATCTTGTTCAACACATTTTTAGGCTGCAGCCGCCCAGCAAGAATCAGAATCCACCCAGAAAGCTGAGAGGGAAGTGACACGTATGTGCATCCTGATGGTCGTTGGTTTCCTTGTCGCTTGGGTCCCCTATGCTTCCATGGCTACTTGGATCTTTTTCAACAAAGGAGCTGCCTTCTCCGCACAGGCCATGGCTGTTCCAGCCTTCTTCGCCAAGAGCTCAGCCTTGTACAACGCCGTCATCTATGTACTGCTAAACAAACAGGTGGGTAATATGGTTAGACATGTTTGCCTTCCTGCACTTTGATGTGCAAACCACACTTTTTTATTTAGTTTATATTAATAATAATACAAAATTAATAATTACCTTGATATCTGATACTTATCTTCTATTGCTCTGATTATTTCTCTTCCCAGTTCCGTAACTGCATGCTGACCACCTTGTTCTGTGGCAAGAACCCATTGGGTGATGAGGATTCCTCCACCACCTCCACCACATCTGCAAGCAAGACAGAAGTGTCTTCTGTGGCCCCTGCATAAAAAACCTGGACTGTCCTCAATCAGCTCTATCATCTATTATCCTAATTCTTTTTATGGACTTTTGTATGAAGAAAATATTTCATTCATTTGACAGAGTGGATGTGCTCATGCATGTACCATCTGCCTGCAAAATCTCACACATCTCTCATTCTGTGTTTGTAGAAATGCTTCAGTTGCTTAATACTGAAGCTATGGATTTACAGACTGCATTGAACTGTGCGAAAAGAGGGCAAGAATGCTTTGATTACATATTAACTTTTAAGGTTAATTTATGCTTTGTCAATCGACACTGCTAACAACTTTGAAAAAAATGGTGTCTTTCACCCCTTACTCCTCTGCTGTTCTTTCCTTGCATCCTCTCTTGAGGCACAGGAATATGTCAGCCTTGGCGGATAGCAGCAGTGACACCGCTAAATTCAGTGATGGATGGATACACAACAAAGCAGGCTCAATTTTCCAGGCTAGATCACGAGCCAAATTTCATTTGTCTCACTTTCTTAGCTCAGAACTAAGACGGAACTCAACATGGAAGTAAATCACAGTTGAAACTTTATCTTTAGCTCTTGTCAATGAATTGAATGCTCACATTTCAAGCTTGAGTGAGTTTCACTCTTGTTAGTGTTTGTGTGCTATTAGCCAACTCCTGTTACTGGCATGACAACGGAGGTGGCTAATAGCACAGTCAGTCTGGGGTGACCAGGCAAACTTCACTTATTTTGTCTTCACAGACCATGACTAGTTTGTTTCAATTATTTTATTGTGTATAAATTAATTGCTGTACTGTATATGTTTTATATTAAATTAGGACTAGAAAATTAAATGCATGCATGAAAAAAAAAGTTGTTGTTGGTTATTTATTGTCGAGACTTTCCTCATAAATGACTATACTGTATGTGGTGACATACAGTCAACAACATTAGTTACCTGGCTATAGGTGGCTCCCGATTCTTTCTGATCTTTATGCCGGGACATGCTGTACAGTATTTAAAGTTAAGGTACAATTAATTGCACAAGGATAGTGCTAATAATTCCAGGCCAGTCATTTTCAGAATACGTGCGTCTGCACACGATAGTAGTTACCGGCTAAGCATGTGTGCATGCCTGTTACAATAGCAACTGGCTACAAGATAGGTGGTAGTTTGGAGTTGGGGTTATGGTTGGGATTGGCGTGTGGGTGTATAATCATGACTTGCAACCCGAACATCGCAAGTTTAAATCCGCTTTGAAGCAATTATGACAAAAGTGTGTGTGTGTGTGTGTGTGTGTGAGTGTGTGTGAGTGTTTTTGTTTGCGAATTGCTGTTGCTAATGTTTGCTAATACCTTCGTCGTCCCTCCCACCCCATCACAAAGTCGTTTTTAAACTGACTTCTGCCCGAGTGCCGCAGCGCATTTTAATGCACATATAGGATTCTTCCTGTGGAATCCGGAACGCAACGAAGACTTGTGCAGCTACCGAGTCGCAATGGTGCGCACCACATCCCATTGAAACAAATGGACTTCCGCCGGACCTTAACCGCAATGCGCAGTCTATGTGACTCCGGCATGCAAACAGACGCATTGCGCAGTCTATGCGTTTGAGGTCCGGTGGAAGTCCATTGTTTTCCAATGGATATGGTGCCCACGATTGCGACACTGCGGCTGCGTTGCTTTCCGCAATAGCTTTAATTCATAGAGTGACCATACCATGCAGTTTTTTCACAATCATTTTTTTTTTTGCTGGATTGCAAACATTTTGCTGTAGTCTGTGTGCACGTAGCGTTAGCAACCACTATCGTGTGCAGGCGCACATATCCTACATTTCCCTTCCATGCCGGAAAACATCAATATGTATAGAACTGCTGTTACTCAAGGGTTCTCACCCAAAGTAATGTGTTACAGTAACACATTAACACATGTTACAGTAACACATTACTTTCATGAACCAGTTACACTGTGTGTCCATCGGGTACGCTTGTATGGTATGCAGCAAATACAGAGTGTGGATTTAAGTTTTGTTTAAATCAAATACATTTCAGAGTCTGATGGATAGATAATATCAACACATTACAGCAATCACTTGAACCATCTGTGCACAATGATTGTTATAGATCTTGCTAGCATCATCCACAAGTCTCTGATAGGTGTCTGGCACCCCCTGCAGGCTACATTATAGATAGATACAGTTGAAGTCGGAAGTTTACATACATTTGTCATTGTCCATTTGGAAGACCCATTTGCGACCAAGCTTTAACTTTCTGGCTGATTTCTTGAAATATTGCTTCAATATATCCACATAATTTCCCTCCCTCATGATGTCATCTATTTTGTGAAGTGAACCAGTCCCTCCTGCAGCAAAGCACCCCCACAACATGATGCTGCCACCCCCATGCTTCACGGTTGGGATGGTGTTCTTCGGCTTGCAATCCTCCCCCTTTTTCCTCCAAACATAATGATGGTCATTATGGCCAAACAGTTCAATTTTTGTTTCATCAGACCAGAGGACATTTCTCCAAAAAGTAAGATCTTTGTCCCCATGTGCAGTAGCAAACTGTAGTCTGGCTTTTTCATGGCGGTTTTTGGGCAGTGGCTTCTTCCTTGCTGAGTGGCCTTTTAGGTTATGTCGATATAGGACTCGTTTTACTGTGGATATAGATACTTTTGTACCTGTTTCCTCCAGCATCTTCACAAGGTCCTTTGTTGTTGTTCTGGTATTGATTTGCACTTTTCGCGCCAAAGTACATTCATCTCTAGGAGACAGAACGCGTCTCCTTCCTGAGTGGTATGGCGGCTGCGTGGTCCCACGGTGTTTATACTTGCGTACTATTGTTTGTACAGATGAACGTGGTACCTTCAGGCGTTTGGAAATTGCTCCCAAGGATGAACCAGACTTGTGGAGGTCCACCATTTTTTTTCTGAGGTCTTGGCTGATTTCTTTTGATTTCCCCATAATGTCAAGCAAAGGCACTGAGTTTGAAGGTAGGCCTTAAAATGCATCCACAGGTACACCTCCAATTGATTCAAATGATGTCAATTAGCCTGTCAGAAGCTTCTAATCTAAAGCCATGACATCATTTTCTGAAAAATATCAAGCTGTTTAAAGGCACAGTCAACTTAGTGTATGTAAACTTCTGACCCACTGGAATTGTGATATAGTGAATTATAAGTGAAATAATCTGTCTGTAAACAATTGTTGGGAAAATCACTTGTGTCATGCACAACCAATCCTAACCGACTTGCCAAAACTATAGTTGAAATCTGAAATATATATACATGAAATCTGTGGAGTGGTTAAAAAATGAGTTTTAATGACTTCAACGTATGTAAACTTGTACACTCGTATGAAGTGTATGTAAACTTCCGACTTCAACTGTAGATAGATAGATAGATAGATAGATAGATAGATAGATAGATAGGTACTTTATTGATCCCAGAGGGGAAATTAAGGCGTTACAGCAGCTCACAAACAACAACAACAAAATAAAGTGACAATAGAAGAATAGAATAAAATAAAATAGACATCTGAAACATTATATACAGTAAGAACAGTCCAGTATGATTTAACATCCCCCAGCCTGACTCTGATCACCCCAATCAAGCCAGCCGGTGGAGGAGTTTTATTGCGGCAGGCAGAAAAGAGGGCAAAGATCTCCTTAGTGCAGCATGGTTGTAGTAGTCTGTTGCTAAGGAGCTTCTCCGCTCTGCCACAGTGTGATGTAGGGGGTGGGAGGGATTGTCCATAATGGCCAGGAGTTTGGTCCTCATTCTCCTATTGGCCACCCCTCTCCACAGTGTCCAGGGTGACACCAAGGACAGAACCAGCTTTCCTAATAAGCTTGTTCATCCTCTTGGTGTCACCCTCTTTGATGCTGCCCCCCCAGCATACCACCACACGTACAGCACTGCACTGGCCACCACTGACTGGTAGAACATGTTCAACAGAGTCCTGCACACGCCGAAGGACTAAAGGTATCAAGTTTTGTGCTTTCCCAGGGCCAGCTCTTAAAGGGGCAATCTGGGAATCAAACAATAACAAAACGGTCTCCCTGCCAATGTTTTTGGTAAACAGCTGGGGGATGGGGCTGGAGAAATGTAATTACTCTCAAAATCATACAATGGGGGAAATAATTATTTGATCCCCTGCTGATTTTGTTAGTTTGCCCGATTACAAAGAAATGAGCGGTCTATAATTTTTATGGTACTTTTATTTTAACAAATAGAGACAGAATATCAACAAAGAAGTCCAGAAAAAACACATTATATAAAGTTATAAATTCATTTGCATTTGATCGAAGGAAATAAGTATTTGATCCCCAAGCAAAACATGACTTAGTACTTGGTGGAGAAACCCTTGCTGGCAAGCACAGAAGTCAGACGTTTCTTATAGTTGGTCACCAGGTTTGCACACATCTCAGGAGGGATTTTGGTCCACTCCTCTTTACAGATCCTCTCCAAATCCTGAAGGTTTCAAGGCTTTTGCTTGGCAACTCGAAGCTTCAGCTCCCTCCACAAATTTTCTATAGGATTAAGGTCTGGAGACTAGCTAGGTCACTCCATGACCTTAGTGTGCTTCTTCTTGAGCCACTCCTTTGTTGCCTTGGCTGTATGTTTTGGGTCATTGTCATGCTGGAATACCCATCCACGACCCATCCTCAGTGCTCTAGCTGAGGGAAGGAGGTTCTCGTCCAAGATCTTATGGTACATGGCCCCGTCCATTGGCCCCTCAATGCAGTGAAGTCGTCCTGTACCCTTAGCAGAGAAACAACCCCAAAGCATAATGTTTCCACCTCCGTGTTTGACGGTGGGGATGGTGTTCTTGGGATTGTAGCATTCAGCATTTCTCTCCCTCCAAACACGAAGAGTCGAATTTATGCCAAAGAGTTAAATTTTGGTCTCATCTGAACACATCACCTTCTCCCAAGCCTTCTCTGAATCATTTAGGTGTTCATTGGCAAACTTCAGATGGGCCTGTACATGTGCCTTCTTGAGCAGGGGGACCTTGCGGGCACTGCAGGATTTCAATCCGTTACGGTGTAGTGTGTTACCAATGGTTTTCTTGGTGACTGTGGTCCCAGCTGCCTTGAGATCATTACCAAGCTCCTCCTGTGTAGTTCTGGGCTGATCCCTCACCCTTCTCATGATCATCCTTACCCCACGAGGCAAGATCTTGCATGGAGCTCCAGGCCGAGGGCGATTGATGGTTATTTTGTATTTCTTCCATTTTCTAATAATTGCACCAACAGTTGTCTCCTTCTCACCAAGCTTCTTGCTGATGGTCTTGTAGCCCATTCCAGCCCTTTGAATGTTCTTTGGTCTTGCCCATGGTGGTGGAGAGGTTGGAATAGAAGAGATTGATTCTATTGACAGGTGTCTTTTATACCCATAACAAGCAGAGATTAGGAGTACTTTTCCTAAAGTGACAGGACTAATCTGTGTGCCTCATGGGCATATAACCGGTCTGTATGAGCCAGAATTCTTGCTGGTTTGTAGGGGATGAAATACTTATTTCCTTCGATCAAATGCAAATTAATTTATAACTTTATATAATGTGTTTTTTCTGGACTTTTTTGTTGATATTCTGTCTCTATTTGTTAAAATAAAAGTACCATAAAAATTATAGACCGCTCATTTCTTTGTAATCGGGCAAACTAACAAAATCAGCAGGGGATCAAATAATTATTTCCCCCACTGTAGATGGAGCTATGGTTGCAATGACTGACCAAAATGAGCCATACAGTGTTTATTTACAATTACATTGTTTACAAACAATGGAGTAAAACAAACCTATATTTTGGGTTCTGATGGGGAGAGAAAGTTGAAATGAGTTCATGAGTTCAATTATATGAAAAAAAGTTACTGTTTGTTTTTTCTCACACACTCTAAATGAGCATGTGCGTGATAGCTCAGGGCAGTTGAAAGGCCCACGCAGCAGAAGTTTCAGGCCACACACAAAAAATTATCTGCACAAATTCATGATAATTAATAACCACTTTCGTATTGACCATGTGGCTGGTGAGTGACAGACAGCCAATTAAGTATGAGTATGTTTTTATTTTCCTGATTTAACTCTCTAATAGGCTTATAGGTTAGAGGTCTAGTCGAGAACATGCAGCGAGTGTCATCTCGTGTGCAGTTTGATACACACAAATCACCATAACAAAGTGTTGTCATGGCCTGATAAATGGAACCTGGGCAAAATATGCAGGGGTTTAAAAAGTAGAGTATGGCTAACTCTTTTTTTTGTTTCTGCCTGTATTATACCACTTGCTCTCACTAAAAAGTGTGATTTCTTGTCTCTCAAGCATGCGCCGACTCAAACATCAGAGAAAACCTGTTAGCTCAAATCTAATTTGCTTGGATTATTACTTTTCACATGCTGATCTCCCTTGACAGAGAAATTACCCTCTTCCATATTAACCTCGCTCAAAATCCAATCTGGATCAAATATGTTCAACACCAAAAGCCAGATATGTCCTAGAATTCATTAGGCCACAATAACCACTCAAATCAATTGATATAACAGAATATAGTTAATCAACAATTGTCAACCGGCATGGTTCATAAATCCCGGTTATGTTAAACCTTTTGTTTCCGCACCAGGTTGCTCATAGTGTTCCATTTTGGAGTTGATATTTATTTTGCTCAGTGTGTACACATTTTTGAGGGAACATTACTTATGAAACCAATATTCAGTGTAGCTAGTATGTCATGTGCTCATGAACATGTACTATAATGTATGTAGCATGAGTATGAGTTCATATGAATTGTTACCATACAAATCTAACCTTATTAGAAAACATGAAGAAATGTAGTATATCTATGAGCCCCATCCCCTGATATAGACACTGAAGCATGCCCCCTCTCTCCCCCACCTTGCCTCCCCTGCCCGTCACTGCCTCCTGAGCACACACAGCTCTGGCATGGATTTTCATGTAACCCTTAATTTCCTGTTGATAACCTGACCTTAATCGTTATATTGCTTGACTGTTATACTGTAGAGCACCTACACTGCAATTTTCATCCTTCTGTATTTCTGTGCCATGGACACCTGCAAGCATTTAGCATCTCTGTTGGAGATGATCTCTGTTGTGGGTGGGTGGGTGGGTCTTGGGGGGGCGGGGGTCTTCACACTTTACACTTGCTTTAATCGCGCCTCACAGAGTCCTGCTACACATACTGTAGATGCCTTAATTACACCCTGCACACGTTGTCATTAACCAAGCTACAAGGCTAATGTCCGCCCTCAGTTCCTCTCCTCTCCCTTCTCCTCGCTGTGCATGTTAAAAGCATTGGAAGAAGGCACACAGTGGGTTGTCCTATTATCCTGGTCATCTTGGTTGAGAAACCAACAGAATTAGAAGAATGTACAGTGGAACCTCGAGATACGAATGCCCCGATATACGAATGTTTTGAGTTACGAATTGAAATTTCGTAGAATTTGTGCTCTGAGATACGAATGAAAATTTGAGATACGAATCCTTTTTTTTCGCGAGAAGTGGCAGAGAAGTGGCATTTTTTTTGTAAAATTTGAGATACGAATGTTTTGATTTACGAAGGAAGTCTCGGAACGGATTAAATTCGTATCTCGAGGTTCCACTGTATATTTATTTATAGATATTACTGTATATGGAACCCATCTCAGCGTTTGACATTAATAATGATGTTTTCCTTAGCTCTGCATTCTCAGTGTTAGATTCCTTTTCCATTAGGTAACTTACTTGGTAACTTGATGAGTTCATCTTTACCACTCTTTAGTTACAGTTGATTGCTATCACTATTGCAGACATAGAGTTCATGAGGTGAATGAACCAAACCAAGGCATTCAGGGTAGCTTAGATGATCAGTATTATCAAAGTGGGGCTCAGTGAGAGACAATATGTTGAGAATTAATGTTTTTTAATCCAGATATTGTAGGCTTGGATCCCATTACAATAACAGCATTAAAGAGAAAGCAATAAACTCCCTAAGACGGGGAGAGGTATCCCATGAGTCCTCATGGCTGTGCCTGTGTGAGCCATTACTCTGACTGTCTCTGCACTTTTCTAGCCACAGAGATAAATAGGCTGGGCACAAAAGGTATCTAGGGCACCAGTGAGGTTTAGTTAGCATTTTCCCTACCAGACAATTACACTTATCTATTGTTTTCTTTTTTTTGCTCACATCTACTATATATGTATTGCCATGGTAACAGCTCTCAAGGTAGACTTGATGCCTGTGATACAACTTACGAGAATATCAGTGTATCTTTCACCTTTCTGTGGTAAAGAGTATTCAAAGCTCAGCAGAAAGTGTTTTCCTCTGTAGAAATCACAATGACATTTCTCACCTCCGAAAGCTTTATCAGTGGTGTGTACAGACTGGCTGGACATTCATATTACTTCGCACAATATGAGGCAAACTATCAGACTGAAGGTTTCCAAAGCACAACAATGCTCAATACAAAGAGAGGCAGACAGTTTGGACTACAGTATGTCAGTGTAAGGCTTTATTAGTGCCTCTTTGTGTTTGTGCAACATCACCACCACCAAAATCATTGACAGATAAGAACAAGTGCACAACACGAAAGTGTACTCAACATGGCTCTATATACTGTGACAATATCAGTACAGGTAACACCAATCGGTTACTGAATCACTTAGCATCAATATGAACCAACTTTGAAAGAGTCATAAATAGATATTTGATTAATGGCCAATCAAAGTTTGACTTGACACATGCATCAGTTACCATAGCCTATAGTTCCACACTGCTTGTGATGTATCCCTTACTGCTACAGCAAGGGCTTTTCATTTGTTTCAATACCTTGAGCTTATATCAACATGTAGGGTACAGTTTTGTATTTTTTTTGTATTTTAGTAACAATTAGTTCACAAATATTTGCTCACTTCAACAATTTCAATTTCAACAGCACAAAGTTCACAATAATACTTCACTGAAACTTAAAACCATTTGGACTTAGACATATCAACCATTTAAACAAGTACTGTATAACACCTGTGCACCAAGTAAGAAACAAACCATCAAATGAAGCATCCAACTGAGATTAACTATAGAGCTGCTCTGGACTTTAGTACACTCTCCAGTCCATACTGTACTGTAAATATCAAGGAAATGAATGTGAACTGGAACCCAGACAACTCTCATAGTCCCTTTCTTTCCAACTCTCTCTCTCTCTCTCTCTCAATCTGTAATACACTTTCTTATTGATTTGAATTTCCTTTCACTAACTCACTCACTTCGCTGACCTTCCTCCCTTCCTTTTTCCATCTCACCATATACAGTACCTACTCTTTCATCCATAGATGTTACACCTTCATCCACCTGCCCTTGTAACCTTCACTTTTAAGGGGTGCATGTTTGTTGCCCTCAACATCCCCTATACCTCATGATTTTACCATCAATTAAACATTAATTCAAGACAACTAGCAGATGCTGTGCCCCTATGGGCCATACCTGCTTATCTCTGACAGATTTTCTCTAGTCAAAATGACAGGGGTAAATCTTATGGAATGAGATCTAAATTTCATTGACAAATATGAAAGGCCCTTTGGAGGCGAGTCTATCCTCCTGGCTGTAGATGTTTGGTGGGCCTAGATGGGTCTGCGGCAAGGTAAGGCTACCTTGCCTGTACGGTTGTTGGCCAATTCTTCCCCCTGGTTGGTCGAAGCTGCTCTGGCTGTAAAGATGTTGACCAAAACTCTCCCCTGGTTGGTCAAAGCTGCTCTGGCTGTAGAGCCGCTGACTCATCCCACTGGCCCGCTTCTCGGACGCACTCCTAGTTGGATATCTCTGGCCTGTCTTGTACCAGCCGGTCTCTTTGAAGACAAACCAAATATTGCCAGCCCAAAGGACAAAGTTTATAAAACCAAAAACCTGCAGGAAGAGAGGAGATTTTCAGTTTGTGTCTAAAGATCAAAATGGCTTTGTGAATTGAAATGATCAGGTGGTTGTTGACCCACCACAGATGTGTTGAGGCCAGACCACACTGGCTCCTGGGTAGCAGCACATCGGTTTGTCCTGACTCTGCAGGCGGACATGAGCAGGAGAGCCTGGGTAGGATCTGTGGCTGCCTTGACATCAGACAGCGCTTTGGCCCAGGCACATGAACTTACCAGCCACATAAAGGAGAAGATCACTGTCACAATAAAATCCTGTTTAGGAATGGAGAAATACAGAGGGGTTTGAGGTCCAATGAAACTGAGGCAATTTAGGGATGGAGCAAGACAGGGTAATATAAAAAAGATTTGTAGGGATAAAGAGAGAAATACATTACAGAATCCATTCAAATTAATATGATTAATTCAATGGGCCTGCATACACCAATGTCATCACATTAGTCAACCAGTTATTTACTCACTCACCACAAGTGGGCCTCTGTTGTTCTCTCGATACTTGTTCTGGTAGAAGATATAAATAATGGTGGCCAGCAGGGAGTACAGGAAGGCAAATACGGCAACAGACACAAAGAATTGCGTTGAGGAAGAGTAGTCCCCTTCCAAGAAGAGGGTCTCTTGTCTCTTTCCCTCACAAGTGGGGGCGTTGAAATATACCTGCTGCAACCTATGGGGCAAAAACAACATGGTCCCAGTGTGCGTGTATGAGATAGCGTGGCTGCAACACAGTATCATTGCAAAACGTCAACAGCAAAAACTGTGCTGAGGTAGCAAAGTGGAGAACAGAGAACTGGAGAAGCTTTCACTGACAACTCAGGGTAAGATGATATTTAACTTAAAATAGGTTTTTAACCATCCTTTTAACCAGAGATTTTGTATATATTATATAACCCTTTTAACTTTTAGGGATAGCTTCAAAGTACAAAAACAATGTTTGTAAAAATCATCCCAAAGCCGTTTCGAACTGTGATATTCGTGTTGCAAGTCTTGATTATACGTCCACTCGCCAACCCCAACTTACCACCTACCAAAGCATTATTCCTTTTGTATCTCCCTGCCAGTAAACCTCTTTACGTCTCTCTGACCTCTGACACTACTTTTGTATTATATCGTACAAAATGATGAGATCAGGCTGTACTTATCTCTCCCAACACTGACACATTCCATCAGCTTAAAGCTAAACATTCTCTTTCAATCATTCTAAAGGTTTGAAAACAGAGAAGTAGCATTGTTGCTCAGCCTCTAGAAATTCTCCTGCAACACCAAGTCTGTTAAAACGCTTTCTCAGACTCCATTGTTTAATCAAGGCTACGCTAGGGAACATTGATTACAGTGTGACTTTACACACATTGTGGAATGTTTAGCTGTATGAATGTGATGTGTGCCTGACTGTGACAGCCAATGAGACATGACCCTTCCACTCCAACTTCTTATTGTTCACACTGTAGATGAGGTATAATTCATACCTTGAATAAAATAATCATTAGGTCATTAGTATTGAATGTAGTGATTGTTCGAGTGGCTGTCAGTAAAAACAAAACTGCTTTAGCTGAGTGGGGCGCTAACCCGTTTCTTGTTTTCAATTAATTCCTGCTGAGGGGCATTTTATCATGTCCCGTTGTCCATCTCAGCCATTACTCTGTTCCTATATGTTCCTTCATACTTCATAAGAAGGCCTACCAAATATAGTGAGGTATTCTTTTGATATTCTATATCACAGGTTGTGCCTTGAGGGATTCCAACCCCAAAGCTTATTTTCTTTCTTTCTGCTTTCTGAGAAGTGTCTATGAGCTAGGCAAAAATCCCAGAGATTGATCCTGGCATGATTCTGGTGTATGTGTGTGTCTGTGTGTGTGTGCGTGGGTGTGTTTGTGTTTGTGTGTACACTTGCACGGGGAGATAGAGAGGGAGTGTACAGTATCATTTTAGAGAAAGCATTATTATGAATAGCAGTGACTGTTGTGACTACCAGCGTGTTGTTTTACCTGAAGGGATAGGCAAAGTTAATGGTCATGCTCAGGTTGCTCTGGCTCCTATCCACACAGTCCACTCTAACCCGCAGGTGACCAGTGTACCCTCCACATGTTGCAAATGCACAAATGGCAAAAATCTGTGAAAAACAGCAAACGTATCATCATCACAGTGTCATCAACTATTGACTAACACCTCAGGTTTCTGTAAATGATGAGTCAGCAGACATGGAGCGCAGGCTTGACTTTGCTCCTCCTCCAGTCTGGTGCTCAACGGGATGCCAGACTAACAGCTGGCCTTAATGGAGCAGTCAGGACAATCTATAACTGAAGTTGACATTGTCAGTAACCTTTTTTTTTTTTTCTTTTTTATATAAGTTATCAGTAACCTGTACAATAGGCCTATGGTGCACACAAGAGAGAGCAAATGCTTGGTTGCTTGTCTTCAGGTTGAATGCAAAGGTGAATGCTTATTGGGGAACTGTACAGATCTATTAGATGACTACATGAATAGTACAGGTATGAACTAGCTGTCAAATGTAGTACTCATTTTATATGCTATAAGAGATATCATCTAGACTAGATTATATGTGAGAGACTGTAGGAGACTGAAATCTAATTAATTTCCTTAGCATCTGTCTGTGGGTCTGGCAGTCAGGCTACTGGCACTAATCTCCTGCTGTTGTCTGGTCTTGACACCTGGGACAGGACACAAGAACTGGTCAATTCCAATCAGGATCCAGCACCACCTGGATAATCAACCTTAATCTTAATTTCATAGAGGATAGGAGAGATAGGGAGAGAGAGAGAAAGAGACAGTCAGACAGACAGACACAGACAGACAGACAGACAGAGAAACAAAGAAACTCAAGGTTTAATATACAGCATAGCAAGCTTGTTGTTGCAGTAAACCAAAGTGATTAGGGATCCAAATGATTCAGACCCCATCTCATTAAATGAAAGAAGTTGCCAGTATAATTAAAAGTCAGTGATTAGGTTACTTTCTGTGAGGTGATTGATCTGTCTTGTCTACTCATATCCTAGTAATTTGAGACATCATAACTTGTAGCAGCACTATTACTAGAATGCCGCAACTCAGAAACGAGGCTGTTGTCAAAGCCTCTTGATATTATTTGAATCCATCTGTTTTCTCATCTTTTCTTTTAAGATAGTTAATGGTCTAGAATGAGGTTTATCTCTAGGCCATACATATTGTCCATTTCAGTCTTCAAACAAATCTATTGGACAAATTCCAATTTTCCCAAAGTGTCTCTGATTCCTCAAAATGTACAACTGATTCAAGAGAATAGGCTAAATCATGGGCAATACATAATAACATAATAAGCATTGATGTATTCTGTGTGAAATGGTGTGCTACCCATAAGTACTGTTCTGTGGGTTTCAAGATAAGACATGCATTATAATCTGAGGAGGAGCAAGGCTTTTCATGAATGTGAATGTATATTTTGTTATCAAATGTTAGGTGGTTCAGACAAAGAGCATCATAGTTCTGCTATAATCTGGACAGTTAGATTATGGTATTCTGTGAATGATATAAACCTGATCCACTGGATTTGCTCAGTTGCAAATACACACAGACACACAGACACACACACACACATAGACAGATAGAGAGAGACAGAGAGAGAGGGAGAGAGAGACAGAGAGAGAGGGGGGGGTACCATATCTGATGATCAAGGTTTATGATTGATTTTTAAACAACAAAACAAATGAATAATTTAGAGATGGGAAGACTGCAAACGGAGAGCTGCCTACTGTGAGGTAGAGGGTGGGCTCAGCGCCATAGAGTGACTCAACCTGTTGAAATACATACTGTACATGCTCCATGCTCTCTCTCTCTCTCTCTCTCTCTCTCTCTCTCTCTCTCTCTCTCTCTCTCGAGCGCGCACACACACACACACACACACACACACACACACACACAAAAACAGAAAAACATTTTCTAACATCATAGTAGAGGTGAGTAAGGTGATAAGGTTTCAAAGTTCAACTTGATGGAAATAGAATAGACTATCTATGAACTAACAATAGAACACACACATACACACTTGTACATTTATCAAGCTAATGAGCAGACTCTATCACCATTAGAATCTAAATCAATGTATCACACTTAGGTTAAAAGAAATGTAAATAAAACCAAAAACTTACCGGGGCAAATATGACCATACACATTTAAAAATCACTGAGCGCAAGTTCCTCTCCACAGGGTGTTTCTCATCCTGCTGTAAAACTGCTACTGATGTAGAAAGATGGAGAGAGTGCAGAGATTCCTAGAGGGAGGGGAGAGCAGACTGGATATATCTGGGTGGAAAAGAGACTCCTCTCCATAACTTCTCATTTCCTTACGCACCACCTTATGCACGCGGATGTGTGCTTTACGCGCCAAATGTGTTTGCGGAGATCCAGCGCTTATTCTAATGTCAAAAAGTAAAACGTTGTATTTTATGTCAATGCTGCTACATATATGTGTTTTAATTATTTCCAGTGTCACTTAAACAGATGGCCATGGCATGGCAATGTTACATTACCTGATTAGCCTACTGTTGAATCAACCGTTATCCATCAAATTCTGACAGCAAAAGATGCAGTTTCGAACCCTGCCAATGGTGTTGCTCATCACAGTCTCCAAATTATTAGGGTTCTGGGGGATCGTTTCTGCAGATCAAAGAATATGATCTGTGTGGTTGTATTATCTAGCTTTCAACAATTACATCATCAATTAAGGCAAGTTAGCCAGTTCTAGTGACAGCCATACACAACCAAACCATAACACCCACTCTACCATGTTTCACAAATGAGGTGGTATACTGTGGATCTTGGACAGTTCCTTTTTCTCCAAAATTTCCTCTTGTAATAACTCTGGTGCATATGTATATTCATTTTGTCTGTCTACAACACGTTTTTCCAGAACTCTGCAGGCTTTTTAAGTTTTTTTTTTTTTTTTTTTTTTTTTTTTTTTTTTGCAAACTAACCTAGCCATCCTGTTTTTGAGGCTCACTAGTGGTTTGGACCTGGCAGTAGCCGTGTTTGCCTGGTGAAGTCTTCTGTTGATAGTAGTTTCGGACACATTCACGCCTACCTAATTCACGTCTACCTTTAATGATGTTCCAAACTGTTGACTTTGGTAGGCCTAAGGTTTTGTCTATGTTTCTGATATTTCTTTCAGATTTTTCAGCCTCCTAATGGGTTCCTTGACTTTCAGTGACACCTCTTTTGTCATCCTGTTGACAGGCACCAATAGCAGACGCAAAGGCAAACGCAAAGCCTAGAATCAAGACTAGATATTGACAGCCCTCTTATGCCTGCATAAATGATGCGACAGAACACACCTGGTTAAGAAAAAACACATCTTAAGCCAATTGTCCCAATACCTTTAGTGCCATGAAAAAGGGGGACTGTATACAAAGTGTTATGTGTCATTTTCAAATGGTGAAACCAATATGTACACAAATTCTCTCAAATAAAAGCTGACAATCTATAATTTAACCTCATAGTAATTGTTTGATTTAAAATCCAAACTGTTAGAGCAGAATGAAGAAAAAATGCTTCACTGTCCCAATAATTATGGAGGGCACTGTAGCTAAGAGCTCATTAATACTAGTATGAAATCCAAACATAAACTGGGAAAAAATGAATGAGATGGAGGAGCTCAGACACTGAGACACAGATAATGAATGGCAGCATCTGGTAAAGTCTGAAGTGTAGCACAGATGGAATACCCTGTCATGAATTTCAAAGGTTAGACTGAGTCCTTGAATCCAATGCATCGCTGTATTCACTTAGCCCTGAGAGTGGACTACATTACATAGTCTCAGTCCCATCTTTACCACCAACCCCTTAAATAAAACTATTTTTTAACAGTTCAGCTATTTTTAACAGTTCTTTTTTATCAGATATATGGGTGTTCCAGCATCATGATCACTGTAATTAGAGTCAGCAAATGAGCACAGCTCTCCACTTCCTATGTTCAGCCTAGCTGGCTGGCCACCCAGCTGGGAGGAAAGATGCCTGGTGAGGTCATTAATACATTGTACCATTACTTTGATCAAGATTTAATACACAAACCAAATAGTTCAACATCAAAAGAAAACATGCAATGTTCTCAGTATTATAACTTCCTCTTCCTGATACTGTATGAATGTTTGAGAGGAAGGAAAGATGACATGAGCCTATTCCTCAAAGAAACAGGCAAAAAATTATCTGGGGTTGCTATGGTAACACAAGTCAGAAGCAGTCCAAAATGTTCACTCTTTTTTTGAAGAACTGCAACTTTAATGGAATAACAACCATCTTCCACATTGAGGACCTCGCCACAGCATTATTTAATAATAATTGTCTAACAGTATATGTCATTATGTACACTTTCAAAGGGAATTTGAGTTTTTAAAATGACACGACAAAATGTGAAGCACAGACACAATTTAATATCCTATAACCACCATGGGTTTATCTTGAGTGCTGTTTTGAAGAAAAACATGTTTTCTCTTCATTCTTATACTGTAGATGGAGTCCTCGTAGATTAATTAAATGTCACAGGAAAGAAGAAGCAAAACACTTTTTGCTTGCATACTTGTGTCATTATGTACAGTAAACCTCCAACCTGGTCACCATGGTGACTGCTCAGGATAATTAGCTAGTAGATAATTGCAGCTATCAGGATTGTTAAATCAATGTGATTAGTCTGTGAATGGAAACTCAGAGGGGACGCTTGATGTTCCATGTTCTATTTCGGAATAGTCATGGTCAGTGCAAGTTAAAATCCATGCATTCATTCCAGGTTTGGTCATATTTACTATCACTTTATGGATTTTGCCTGTTTGACGGTTAATGTCCATAAGTACCTTATTGAGTAATTTCTGTTGCCAAAAAAACACAGCCAAACTGTATCAAATGTTGAAGCGGGTTAATGCCCAGTTTACCATAAGGTTGTATGAGTATACTATGCAGTTAATTATTGAGGATGTATGGTGCTGTGACCAAAAGTTCGTGATACCATGTATTTCACATTGGAATTAATTTTTCTGCACACAGAGGAAATATATCAATGGAGGCACAGGATACTTCTGAGGACCATATTCCATGAATGCAAATGTTTTATTGGTGGAATAAGAGTACTCGCTCTACTGACAATTGTGAACAGCTGCTCTCCTGCTTTAGATTATGTGTGATAGAAGTCTGTCTGTTCTTATTTGGAGAGGAAATACATAATCATATCATAACTACAATGTGTGCTCATTCATTAGTGCACCAGGCAATCTGCTCAGTATACACCGCTGCTCAAGATCCTGCTGTACCCATCATGCAACACAACCAGCAGGACATGCCCATTCCCTGAACATTCTGCCACTGGTGGTGCTACAGTATATCCATACGGTATGGGCCTGACTACTGGATGTGAAATGTCATCATTCTCTATCTCCACATGGAGGCACTAGAGAACCAAACATACCAGCTGATTTACAGATAATGTCAGTATCACTTTTGACATAATCTACATTTCCATAACCAAAACATTTAATTAGCTGTATTCACATTCAGACCTTCAGAGACATTGAAAATTGAAACTAATAAAGAATAATCATAATTGTCTGATAACCAGTCACCATAGTCAATGTCATGGTAAATCAGAACATGACTGCCACAGAGGCTTTACAAGTACAGTTAGTTGAGTAGTTGTATACCAATTGAGTTGTATCTCCTTAGTAGCTCAGTAAATATTCCCTCTGAGGAAATAGGCCTGCTTGGTCTCTCCTGGAGGGGTATGGAAACAGCTGAGGGAAAGGCTGCTCAATCATCTGCCCTGACATAGCTGCTGTGCTGAAGGACATTCAGGAAAATAATTTACATGAGAATAGCCTTCATCAGGCATCTCTATAGGCCTCTGAAAGAAAACCAGTAAATCAGGATTGGAGACATGTTAGGGCACACACCCGCTCATACTGTATACCAGCCAAATACTGAGCTCTCTCAAAGGCCAACACCCCTGGAAACTGTGTTGAATGTAGTCTCATACCCTTGTGGTAGAGTGGAAGCGGACAAATGAGGAGAGTTACTTAAAGGATTATACAGTTTTATTAATGCAGATAATAATATTTGCACAAACAAACTGGGGTCTCTGCAGAGGAATTCCAAAAAGTTATTATCACGTCTGTCCCTTATATACCCGAAAACATGCTGCATCATTTCTTTTGGCAGAAACACGTGTACAACACTTTGGCAAAAACAAAACATATCGTTTCGACACCATTGTGACTTTTTCCTCACTCCTGTCCCAATAACAACATCTGGATCCTATCAGCCATTGTTTATCAAGCAGGAATTAACATCAGTCATTTCTTAGAAAGTCTATCACTGAACTTTCTGTCACATCATTCTGGGATTTTCCACCACACCTGTTACGGTTCCCCCTCCTAACCAACCCTCTGGCACCACCTTGAGGCTGCGGCGGTCATCACTGGAGCATCTTCCTCCCAGTCGACAACGCACCTGGACCCGATCCCCAATCAGCACATCTGCGACCCATCCCCAATCAGCACCCTATAAGAACCCTGCCATGTCTTCACTCCAGTGCCAGATCGTACTGTGACTTACGAACCCTCGTCTTCCACGGACCTACCCTTCTCTACTACTGGATTCCCCGTTAACGTACCCTGGACCTGACCCCGACGACTACCCCTACGGATTATCTCATGACTCTCTCCCCCTCCCCCGAACACTGGACCTCCCACAATCGACCCCCGGACCGGACCCTGACGACCCCTTAGATTATCCTTCTCTCCCCTACCCCTCTCCTTGTTATTATGATTATTATTATTTACTATTAAATACGCATTTGGGCTAAAAACCCTACCCTCTCTGTGTGTCGTCATTTGGTTCCTTAGACGTTTCATTTTAACAACACCCATAATGACAAAGCGAAAGCAGGTTTTTAGAAATGTTTGCTAATTTATCAGAAATAAAAAACTGAAATATCACATTTACATCAGTATTCAGACCCTTTGCTATGACACACGAAATTGAGCTCAGATGCATCCTGTTTCCATTGATCATCCTTGAGATGTTTCTACGACTTGATTGGAGTCCACCTCTGGTAAATTCAATTGATTGGACATGATTTGGAACGCACACACCTATCTATATAAGGTCACCACCGTTGACAGTGCATGTCAGAGCAAAAACCAGGCCGTGAGGTCGAAGGAATTGTCCATAGACCTCCAAGACAGGATTGTCTCGAGGCACAGATCTGGGGAAGGGTACAAAAACAATTCTGCAGTATTGAAGGTCCCCAAGAACACAGTAGCCTCCATCATTCTTAAATGGAACAAATTTGGAACCACCAAGACTCTTCGTCATGCTGGCCGCCCAATGGTCACTCTGACAGAGCTCCAGAGTTCCTCTGTGGAGATGGGAGAACCTTCCAGAAGGACAACCATCTCTGCAGACGGAAGCCACTCCTCAGTAAAAAAGCACATGACAGCCCACTTGGAGTTTGCCAAAAGGCACCTAAATGACTCTCAGACCATGAGAAACAAGATTCTCTGGTCTGATGAAACCAAGATTGAACTCTTTGGCCTGAATGCCAAGCGTCACGTCTGGAGGAAACCAGGCACCGCTTATCACCTGGCTAATACCATCTCTCCGGTGAAGCATGGTGGTATCAGCATCATGCAGTGAGGATGTTTTTCAGCGGCAGGGACAGGGTGACTAGTCAGGATCGAGGGGAAAGATGAACAAAGCAAAGTACAGAGAGATCCTTGATGAAAACCTGCTCCAGAGCGCTCAGGACCTCAGACTGGGGCGAAGTGGCCCAGCCAGAGCCCGGACTTGAACCCGATCAAACATTTCTGGAGATACTTGAAAACAGCTGTGCACCGATGCTCCCCATCCAACCTGACAGAGCTTGAGAGGCTCTACAGAGAAGAATGGGAGAAACTCCCCAAATACAAGTGTGCCAAGCTTGTCGCGTCATACCCAAGAAGACTCACTGCCAAAGGTGCTTCAACAAAGCACTGAGTAAAGGGTCTGAATACTTATGTAAATGTAATATTTCAGTTTTTTATTTTTTAATAAATTAGCAAACATTTGTAAAAACCTGTTTTTACTTTGTCATTATGGGGTATTGTGTGTAGATTGATGAGGGAAAAATGAATTTAATCCATATTGAATAAGGCTGTAACATAACAAAATGTGGAAAAAGTGAAGGCAACTTTCCGCATGCACTGTATATTATCAGTGAGACTGTGATAGAAAAGGACAGAGAAGGAGTTTGATCAAGTGAGTGATGTGAGAGAGAAAGACAGAGAGTGTGGGGGGCACTATATCTGTTAACTAGTCTGATGAGCGAGAGACAGAAAGAAAGAGAAAAAGAGAGTATGTGTGTTGTGTTCAGTCCAGAAGACCAGGGGAATGTCAGAAGAGGAATAGAAGCAAATGGGCTGAATGATGATATCTGCTCCTCTGGACCTGGGAATCCACCTCAAAAGCAATACAAGATTAATGAGCAGGAAGAAGACAGAGATTTGATTTGAATAAAACTCAGTGGGTCAGGGGCTTGGGGGGACATGCAGACATAAGAAACTCAAAATCTTATGATGAAAGATTGTGGGGTCAGTTCATACAATCTCTGAGCTGTACAATAAAAATGTGTAATCATTTGAGGTTGTCCAATGTCAATAATGTTCACCTCTTAAATGCTTTACTCCCCTCAACACAGACCAGTAATGTCCAAATAGACACGTTTTAGAACACTATTTGAACACTACGTACGTGAATATACTCCTTGAAAAGCTGGTGAGCTGCATTGTCTGTTCGCTCTCTGGGAGATAGCTAGCAACTGTACTACTGACACTGACCCTATTCCATCAATCTCACATTAAAAACACTCCCAGCATTTAAATATTTCAAAGAGCTCTTTGGCTACCTCTGCAGACCTACAGAGTCTCTGTGCGCCAATCTGCCACACTCTCTCTGCTTACTCTTGTCAACCCGCAGCTGAACCCCCCAGACCCCATCCCTGATGGCTTTTAGTAAACATCATCGAAGCTGTAACATTCCAAGCCTGATATATCTATCCATACCTCAGAGTGTAATCAAGGAAAGCATGACTGGACTCCACCATAGTGGACTGTGCTTGAGTGCCAGCACTGCATGCAGCAGTAATCAGAATAGCTCTACTGCTTCCCTCATCTGACATCAAAACAAATATGGCTTCTGCAGAGGTGTAGCTATTATTTAATGTACTTGCAAGTGTAATAGAACATACGCATTGACGAAACAGTAAAACAAACACATCTGTGGAATTAAACAAAGGTTATGGTAATATGTCTTAATGGAACTAAGAGGTGAAAAGAGGCACATGTCGCCTTTAATTAACACAGATGGTTAATTAAAGGTGACATATTTCAAGATAACGAGCACCTGCACAAATGTTCAATGTCAAACAGGACTTTTAAGACTAAGATGAAGCAACATTCCATGACCCAGGTCAAAGTTAGGGTAAAGTGCTGTAATGACGATACTGTATATTTAGAATCTGCTCTAAAAAAGAGAATCCCCCTCAAAAAAGATGCTTGAAATGGTTCCTAGCCAGGCCCTTTGATGAGTGTCTGGGGCAGCATGTGAGAGTGAAGCTGTAAATCCCAGAGCCACTGCCTGCATTGAATCCTGGGGCATAGTATAAATATGCAAATTAAGGTTGTTCTGGTGATTGATTACCAATGTAGCATTTTTTTTCCTCTGGATTTTCAAAATGTCTCTATTAACCAAAAATGAAAGGCAATTAAAAACCTGCATATGAAACACAGTAAATATCTCAAGCCATGCAACAATAGCCATGAGACAATTCAAATCTCTCATACTGTAAGGCATTGGGGGGGGGGGGGTATTTAAAGACCAAGGCCATGTTTTAATGGAGGGAATTTGGGGTAAACATCTGTGATTGCTTTTATGTTACATCAGTTGGTTTTGTGAGTATACATTACATGTAGTATGTACAGGTATGTTGAAGCTACTTCCTGCTAGTTTGACAGGCACACTGAGGGGTGGGTGCAGAGGAGGGAAAACAGAAAGACATGAGAGGTATGCTGTACAAACTAAGATACATAGGGCAGGGTTAATTCAGGTTCAGGGGTTAGGATAGGATTAGCACATCAAATGCATGACAGGTAACAAAAAGCATGCAGCTTTGACATTTTTAAAGGAAGCGGTCGTATTTCATATATTGACATCTTTGAATGTACTGTATACAGTATATATATATATTATCAAAGCCACAAAAGACAGGAAATTCAAAATGAGCACCCATAACTTCACCTATGCACAAACAAGGTTTTCCAGCACATAGCTTTGATACCTACTATAGTGCTGTATGTTGGTCTACTGCACTTCAAACAACATGTACTCATCACTGGGCAGGTTGCTTAGGGTTCAACGCGTCTCTCAAACAGCCTAATGCATACTCTTAGAGTACGTTTTCTCCAAAGATAGAGATGTATATTCAATATATAAATACATATATACAATATCATTTTATTATATAGAATATGGATAGGCTTAAGTTCTACATATACATGTACAACATTGTGTGTTAATCACCAAACATATACTGTACCTGCATCAGTCAGTGTTTCCAGTTTTTAAGCAGGGGAGCAGAAGCCCCCAAATCAGTGTCCAGGATTGACTTTTAGGACTAATGGTTTTCAGTGGGGCACAACATATATACATCTGGAACACTGACCTGACCTCTATGGGTTTGTATTGAAGAGTATGAATTACGCTGTTTGAGAGAAGCTTTAAATCCTAAGCAATATGTTGTGTATTGTAAATAGTGTATTGGGTTAAGCTTTAACTCAATTAAGTATTTTCTTTGTTTGTTTTTGAATTGTTTACAAAACTGTAATCAGAAAAGTGTAATAAACCCATGTGTCTTATAAGCCCATATGGCAGCACCATCATGACAGTACCATAGTGCAATGATACTCAAATAAATAAAAATCAATCAATCATATACATATAATATGATATGCATTCAAATGCTTTCACATTTTAAAACTAAAGATGTGTTTTCTGTGCTTTTTTAATACACTATTTTGTCCCTCATTAGTATTGTAATAGCCAGCACAGAGGATTCAATCAGAAATCCAAGGACAGAGAGCAAACAGACTATTCACATTAACCTGGAAGGTTTTGTGTTGAATGAGCGGACACAGGTGCGCTGCATATAAAGAGGCAGACGAAAGGCAGCGATACAAAATAAAAGTTTCTTTACTTGAAATAATAGGTTCTTGATAACACAGGATACAAACGAACTTGCACGAAAAGAAAGTGGGAGAAAGCGAAGTCTCCAAAACGGAAACAGTAGATAATAAAAGGCAACGGATTTAACTCGAAAAATAAATAACTACGTCTCATAACTCGAACTCGTAAATATCAACGGCTTACTTTTCTCACGTGATCAAACAAACGGTGCACACACTGTGAAGACTGAGCGGGGAGTGAGGGCAAAAAAGCATGACAATCAAACACAGGTGCAGGTGATAAGTCCGTAATGAGTGAGAGAGTGAGACGGCACAGTGGGCAGCCGGAGGGAGACACCTAGGGCTCGCACTGGGAAGTGCAACCTCATCCGTAACATTAACCCCGTCCAACTGTCAATATTGGCCTTTGTGAGAGAGGGATATGATGAAAAAGATATTAAACTTCTCAACCGTATGATTAGTAATCATCCGAATTCCAACAGAAGGAGTGACAGATACGCAGAGAAGAAGAGAGCAGGGAGAGGAAAGGGGTGAGGGAGAGGGAATTACAGTAAAAAGCATGATTATGACACTGCCAGTACTTGGGTATTTAAGGAAAGGCCACATCAGAGGGATGAAATTGGATCAAGAGTGTGTGTGTGTGTGTGTGTGTGTGTGTGTGTGTGTGTGTGTGTGTGTGTGTGTGTGTGTGTGCGTGCGTGCGTGCGTGCGTGCGTGTCTGTGTGTGTGTGTGTGTGTGCATGCGTGCGTGTGTCACCATATTAATAACTGAACACTCTCTCTCTCTCTCTCTCTCTCTCTCTCACACACACACACACACACACACTCTCTCTCCCTCCCTCTTTCTCTTTCTCTCTCTCTCTCTCTCTCTCTCTCTCTCTCTCTCTCTGTTGAGAGGATGGTTTGTCTTTTTATAACCTTCATGCACTGTCTCTAACTCATGTACAAACATTATGAATTCATTCAGGGCAACATAATGTACTGTATATAAATGCATCAATGCCAGTAATACATTAATAATGGGTTACGAAGAATTGATTCATATGGTGTGTTATCAAAATGGTGTAATGTTTGTATTATATATAGTATTTAAAGTATGTTCATATCATCACATATTTGTCAGAATGCGCTGACACAACAATATTATTCATTATTTACTAACCACTGTAATTTTTTCTTTCTTGCAACCTAAATGTCTGTGTAACAGTAGCTTAGTAGTACTTTCACATCAACATTTCAGTACACTGTACACACTCTGGTTGAGGTGGACCAGGGGAGAGAACATCAATAAATTATTAATGGTTAAAATGCAGAGAAAGTTCTGCTGCAGTGGTGGTTAAGGTTAGACCTCCCGGAGGGGTACAAGAGGTGTGTACAGTTTTCAGGAGAACCCAGAGGAGCAATGAGAGAAGCATTCATGTTTATGAAACCTCCAGATGGAGAGAGAGGCATGTGGCCATAGAAAATGTAACAGAAAGTGTTCTATCTCTATATGTGGCACCCTATAGACAACCCAGCGAGGTTAATTTGATTTTAAAAAACCCATTGATTAGATACAGTATGTGAAGTACCATAGAGAATCTATAGGGGGAGAATGAGGTCCAATAGAAAGACTAGTCCAATAAGAGACTACAAGGGTAAAGGAGGGGACATGGAGTCCTTGAAAGCATGGCTAACTGCAGGGAGGTTGCTGGAGAGAGGCTTGGGGAACATCTGGAGGAGTCAGCTCACCGGACTGGCTGTCAGATTCAATGTCATCTGTGCAGCTATGAAAGCATGTCTGGCCATCCAGCACATGCTGAGCCCGCAGCATTATGGGTAGCCCAGCATGGGCAGAAGAGAAGGGATGTAGGAGAGAGGAGGGAAGAAGACAGGTGGGGGGCGGGGAGATGAGGAGGAAGAAGGAGGAGGTTGTCTCTGGAGCAAGACAACAGTGAACTGCACTAATACTCTACCTATAGTAACTCATGAAGATGTCCACTAATGGTGAAGACAGCTTTCAAGGTGAGGATGCAGCTAGTTTGCACATACGCAGTGTATGTTGCAGCCAAGCAGGTATGACTAAAGTATTACCTCACCTTATTTTAGTCTTGCTTTATTGCTATAGATCAATCTAGAGATAATCCCTTGCCCAATGTAAAAGTTAATAACAGTCAATTAAACCAAGGACCACTACCAGATTGCAAAAACAGCGGGAATGTGCAGATAGATACGCTAACTCCTATCACAGAGCATCTGGCACTCATGTCAGGGCCAGTGGGGTTTCTTATTTTTAGTCTAAGTGCAGAGACTTCACTGCGCCTGTAGCCCCTGTGGCTCCATAACGCTCCAACAGAGAGTGTGTCTTCAGAGAGAGACTGAGGTACACAGTTACTTCACTGCAGGGAACACAGTGCCACTAGGCTGGAGGAACCAGCACCCATACTGTTCATAAAAGGAGGTTCTTCTTACTCTGATCCTCAATCTATCTGCATGGTTCTTTATTATCTTAGTTATACAATCTCATATTGTATAATGAATCGCATATAGGACTATTATGTAATGCTCTGGTTAATAATATGCAAAGTGCTGTTTCACACTCAGAGCTGCATATTGTCACTGCTTGTGGATGGACTGTGCTACTGCAAAGCTTAATTAATCATAAAGAATATTATCACATTCCAAATGGCTAATCCATCAATCTCTACGACCAGGTTATTTATCATTGATGAATAATCCATCTCATTTCCTTTTGGGGATGAGGAAAACACATTGAGCTGTTCCTTTGACACAACCACACAGCATTTGGCCACTCTAAACTCCTGAACACACAGGCATGCACATATACACACACATAGGCACACACACACACATGCACACACACACACACTCATATCAAACATGATGAGGAAGTCAGGCAGAACATCCCATTAACACACAATTTCACAGTCAGAATGAAAAACGTGTTTGGAAATGTTGTGTTTCCCAGCTTGAACTGCAAAATGACAGTAAGAGACTGCATGTAATCATGGTGAAATTCTGACTAGCTTTGGACTAACTTCCAAATGTGCAATTCACACAGCAGCATTGACAATATAGTTCCTGTAAAGCTCTTTACTGTAAACTAACAATAAAGCCAAGCTGAGGAGTGTCACAAAGTGCCAAACTACGCCACCCTAGGTTTAGACACGCAGAGCATAGGGAGCTCTGTTCAACACTACATTTAGAGACAGGCTCTTTGAGTGGCAACAAAAGAATACAGGCATGGTTTCAAAGTTCACACATTTTATTTCCTCCTCCAACAATCATCATATCCAACACTGAATAACATCATTTCCTCCCTTGACCATCAGCTGGTCAAGGGAGGAACACAAAATCTAAATCAACAAACCAAAATCAGGAACACAGGAAGAAGAGCAGCCCGAGAAGCAGGTGTCCAGGTGTCTCGTTCTTATATATATTACTTCTGTTAACTTGCAAATGTCTCAGCCCAAGCACATGGACACCATACCTCCGGACTGCATTACTTCCTGTGGGCGGCTGCACTTTAAACAGAAAAGACAGGGAATGTAAAAGAACAGTCATTCAATCAGTTAGCGCTTCAGAAGCATGGTAAGGGGGCCAATTGTCACATTGTGACAGGTGTATACTGACCATACAGTGCCTTCGGAAAGTATCCAGACCCCTTCACTTTCTACACATTGTTGTGTTATAGACTTAATTTAAAATGGATTAAATTAAAAGAATTTGCCATCAATCCACACACAATACCCCAGAACGACAAAGTGAAAACAGTTTTTTAGAAATGTCAGTAAATTTATTACAATTGAAATACAGAAATACCTCATGTACATAAGTATACAGACCCTTTGCTATGACACTCTTAAAATTAGCTAAATGCAAAAATGTCATCAACAAATCACTCAATAAGTTGAATTGGGACCGTCTTAATGCAAAAATAATAGTTCATGTAATTTTGGAATTAATTTTTATAGTTTAGTTTTTATAGGGTCTCTGATTTGCAAAGGAATAAATTACACACTGTGTGGATCAGGTTGTCATTACAAACTGAGCAAATGGAGAGGAACAAAACTGCTCAGGAATGAAACCCTGAGGCCTGGGGAGACTTACAAAAATCTACAAAGTTGAATGGTGGAGAGGAAAAAGCACAGTCGATGGGACAACATCATCTCAGTCACTTTGCAACAATGCAACAATGAATTCAAGTGATACAGCAAAGAAAGTGGCTGGAAATGTGTTTATTTGGTTTTACTACAAAGCATTAAGTTTGGTGCAAATCCAGCACATGCAATGCAGTTTCCGCACCATCTCTCGTGTGAAGAATAGTGGTAGCTGCATCAAGTTATGGGTATGTTTGTCACTGGCAGGGACTGGGGAGTTTGTCAGGATCAAGAGAAAATTATGAAATTTGGTAGTGACATCAGTGTCATAGCAAAGGGTCTGAATACTTATGTACATGAGGTATTTCTGTATTTCAATTTTAACTGTCCTTAAATGTACTTAAATTAAAAAAAACGTGTTTTCGCTTTGTCATTCTGGGGTATTGTGTGTGGATTAATGGCAAAATCTTTTATTTTAATCAATTTTAAATTGAGTCTATAACACAACAAAATGTGGAAAAAGTGAAGGGGTCTGAATACTTTCCAAAGGCACTGTACATGATGTCAGTCCTGTCTTAACCCTCCATGAAGACCTGCAACAATCATATTGAGTTGTGCTGAAAAGAGGGCAGCTTCTACACAGTGACATTACACACAGCTATCTCTTGGGCGGTCATTCAGACATGTCTTACAGGTATTGAGTAGAGCACCAATATGACTGTCACGACAATTCATTTCCTATTACTGTAACCCGCTGTGGTGGTACATCATGCTAATAAAACATCTGCCTGTGAGGTTACATGACAGCCCAGTTCCTATAGTAATAAGCAGTCCATGTCAGATCAGCTGGTGCGAGGAGTAGAGCTCTCAGCAGCAGCTATGGGCCACCTGGCACCTGACACCCTCTCTAGGGAAGGTTTGACATGGATGCAAAGAGCTGCTATGACATTTCCCAAGCTGCAAAACTCAGTTGTACAAGATGCAAAGTGAAAAAAGGGTGGACACACAAAAGCAACTGGATTAAATCACCTGCCAAGTATCAGTGTACTGAATTAATGATGACAAAAAGCAAAACTCAAGAGCTGGGGACATAACATAATCCATAACCATAATATCTCACTTCTATCCATAGATGTGTACACATTACTCTTAAAAGTGCAGTTCACAATTGAGTTAGAGTCCATTAGCACACTCAACAAATGGGATTTAAGGAAAGCTGTACTTACTGTAATGTGACAAGTCATTATGTACTAGGCAAGGAACCTGGACCAATGGAAAGTGTTCTGCTTGCATACAAAGATAAAAAAACATTGACTTGGATTCAGTCCTATCCATCATCAAAATGTATAATCAATGTATTTCCCACGATAGACAACTTAATTCAATATATGGACACCATACGAATGAATTGTAATTATTGTAATTATTTTATTATCTATGTAATCTATTTGTAAAAAAGAGTCAGAACCTTATGAATCAGGTGTGATGTGGTAGAAAAGGTACAAGATGTTGGATTCTGTTGCTATCAACAGACCTGTTAATACCTTGGTCCAAATATATTCTATACACAGCTACTGTAAGAAAATAAAGTACCGTAACAACTTCTGTGTTTAAGGAATCTTTTACTTGGTATATCAGGCAGCAGAGCAAGTCCATACTCTGGGTCCAGCTGTGTGGTCTGAACCAAGAACAAAGTTTTCAATCAGCTCTTGTAGTGTTTTACCCCTTTGATCTATCACCCACAAATCAGTATACAAAGCATTACCATCTTCATGTCATACCAATATGTTATTTGTATGTTAATTGGTTTGATAGTTCTTTAAGAATACTAGGGGCTAATCATTGGGTTAAGTAGTCAATATTATACAATGCTGTTTAACTTTAGAATTTGTTTATTTAGATAGCTGAAATGAATATAACTCCTGTACCATGCAGGGACAGGAACTGGTGCATTGTTAATGGCACTGTAAATAATAAATTACTTTTAATTGGCTCGTTAGTGTTGTTGTGCATGTATTTGGCAATGTGCATCTCTACGAAGATCATCACTGATTGGTCATCTGATGGGATGATTATCAAACAAGAGGGTTTCTTTACCCCCTCCCTGTTTACAATACTGTATGTGTCAGAGACCTCACACTCCCATGATCCTTTATCAGATCACAAGATAATTAAGTCTTGTGGGATCTAAAGAAAAAAGTAATAACATCAGAGGCTATTGGAAACTAAATAATCCAGATGAGTAATCCAGATGATAAATTCAATGATTTGTTGAGGAAGCACACATACAGAAGAGGAATAAATAACTTTAAATAAACTCAGGGTTTTGATCAGCTTTTATTGCTACGGCCAAAGGTGCCTTTGTACGTTCAAGGGCAAAATGGTTGGAGGAAGGATAAAAGAATACAAGTTACTTTTTTGCTTTAGAAAAAGGTAAATGTTTTCTACTCTCAAAATAAATTACAAGGTTAACTCCAGTCCTGTTGAAATAGTACAACATGTCAGTTCATTCTATGAACAACTTTAGAATTCAGATTTCATTGCTGAGGATTATAATCTTTTATTAATTATTTAAGTAAATTCATCCCCATGGTCACAGATTAATTTAAATCAATCTGTGAGTAGGATATTTTAAAATGTGAGGTCTCTTAATCTTTGCACTCAATGAAAAAAGGAAAATCTCCCGGTGTAGCTGGACTGTCAGTTGAGTTTTATCTTAATTTCTGAGACATTATAGAAACTCCTTATAGACCTGACACACTATGGAGATAGATTACTGCCCATATTATTGTAAATAAATAGAGTACAACTCACAAATGTGTACCATGATATGTAAACAAAAACACAAAGCACAAATATAATTTACTACCCACATTTGTAAACCAATATTTTAATACATGCAAAATGATTTGTAAGTATAGCTTAAGATGTGTGAATAAATGCTCTTAAATTTGCAAACAAATGTCACAATGTGTGAATAAAAACTAAAGCAGTATAGATTATAACTATAGCGATCAGTTTGATAACACTGGCCACATACTGAGTAATGAAAACGTTATGACGACCAAGTCATTTCCTATTGCGTTTAAAGAATATTACTCTGTAACTAAAGCCATTCCAGTTGGTTTGTCCATGTTGATGAAAAGTCATATGGGGTTCCTTGATACTCAAAGAGTAATATCAAAACTTTTAGTTAATGGTATTGATAGTCCTAAACGTACTAATAAACATATTAGAGACATATTCTACAGAAAGAGGAAAGTCACACCCCATGGGAAATTATTTTGGAATTCTCACTTGGTAGATGTAGAATGGCAAAAAGCTTTGATGTTACCCTTTAAGTACTACATTTCAAGCAAAGTAAGGGAGGTGCATTTCACACATATACATCCAACCAACTGTCTTATTACAAGTTTGGTAGAGATTTAAAACAAAACCGTTGGTGATAGTAAACCTGACACTCTAATGCATTTATTATTTACTCACATATATTTGATAGACTTGGTGTAATATAGTTGTTAAAACTGGTCCCTGAATAATCAACTTTATGATCTTGATTGGTTAGTTTCATATCCACATTATGCAAATCTTAATTTAGAATGTTTTAAAGTATTTTTAATTGATTTATTTTGTTTTATTGGGTCAATCAGATGTATCCAAAGTGTGTAAACTGTACAATTACATGATTCATTAATTTAGCTTCTTTACCGTCATTCATAATTGCATGTAAACGTCCCCGGTCCCCACTATGTTTTCTTTCCATTACAAGTATGCCTACGCTAAATTTATGAAACAATTAAGGATCCATGTCTAACAATTTATTCTGAGTTGCATGATACAGCGCTGTAAAAAACAGAGGTCAATAATCGACATTCGCTCAAAGTCAATGAGTTTGCCCCCCTTCAAGGCGCCAGCGAATAGATTCAGCACCACGGCCAGCTCCTCGCGCCTGCGTCCCTCAGTTCCGTCTGCCAGGCAGGAAGAGGCCATCGCTGGCGCTTTTCATTGAAGGAGCCGCTTTCAGTCATTCGCGCCCCTCCCTCTCACTCTCCCCCTCTCCCACCCCTACTCGCACATCCGCGACGGTGACTGGCGAGTTGAAATACAGAAAACACGTAACCATCGACGAGTCCTCGGTGCAGGCGGAGATTGCTGTGTCTATGCGTGCAGCATCACAAGGTCTCTACAAGCATCCGTCGAATTTCTGCATCCTTCAGAGAACCTCAGCAAATTAGGCTATCCTTCTATTTCAGGATTCAATTGAATTCGAATGCAAGTACATTCCGGTTAAATTTCGTACGAGTAGCCTAATTCTTATCCATTTGACCGTTTCTGAGATTAGATCTCCTGCAGGGCTTTATCCTCTCTGAAGCAAGATGTTAGATCCATCGTCCAGCGAGGAGGAATCGGATGGCGGGATAGTGGAGGAGGAAAGCAAAGAGGCGATGGCACCGCAGGCCGGATCCCGCATCTCTCCAAGCAGGACCAGCGAAAGCTCGGGTGGACTGGCGCCCAGTAGCAGCCGCAGCAGCGCTCGCCCAACCAGCCCGAGCCCATCGGCTGCCAGCGAGCAGGAAAAAGAGGAGGTGGAGAAATTGCAGAGGGAGGAAGAGGAGCGTAAAAAGAAGCTGCAACTGTATGTTTTTGTGATGCGGTGCATCGCCTACCCATTCAATGCAAAACAGCCCACGGATATGGCGAGGCGACAACAGAAGGTAAGCCATCGTGGAACGACATACATCACCACATGTCAATTAATAGCTTTCTTTTACATCGCTGAGGCTCTCATAGGGATGACCTAAAACAGACCAGAATAGATGGCATCCCATTCACTCACCCAATTGGCATACTATCATATTAGATGGACATGCAGGTCTGTCGCAAACACAAAACACTGTCTTTCATTCAAAATATCAGTGTAAATTGGGCCGAAATCACCCAAGCATAATGTGAGGATATGAGGCTCTGCAAAGGTCTAGATAGGAAGGGGACCATAGCACTGCAGAGCCATACAGATTGAGTTGGGTCGAAGATGGAGCGATACACAGTTTCATATTGACATCAATTGCAGGCCTTGACACAAACCTAATCGTTGATCACCTCATTCACAATATAGTGTAAATATAATCCGGATGGGGTCGATGATCACAAGAAATTAAGCAATTGCCGTTGTAGACCTGACCAGAGTCATGTGACTCGCAGTGTATCTGTGTGCTTTCCTCTTGGCGGATGCATGCAATTGACTAGCCTATTTGCGCCATCAAATTGATTCATTTTCCCAAGGTGACTTTTATAGTAAGACGCAAACGTCCGACCACGACTCCGGTAGGCCTACAAACACCTTATCGTGTAAATCATTAATTCTCAGTCTACATCACAATACAGAGCATTAGGCCTTTTTGAAAATATGATGATTCTGTTCATAGACTATTTTATTTGATCACGTGACCAAACAGGCTAATGACTTATTTAAATATTGTAGCCTACAATTGATCCACGAAAAGTAGCCTACACATTTTCACGCTTTTCAATACAGAGGAATTTTCGAACATATTGTCCTGGTGTCAGTCTTCTCCAGCAATGACCGCCACCTATCAACCACCGTTGGAAGTTGTCTAAAGAAAACAACCTTTTGCTCACATGTGCACTATAGTCTATCGTTGAAAACATAAATCATAGTTATAATGTTATTATTCACGATAATGTGTAGGCTAAAGATTGCAACTATTCTAACTGTTTGGGCTTTTACGGTTTGCTTTTCCGTGTGAATGAGTGTCAAGGTCGCCCTCCAAGGCTTCTCTGATCATGTAACAGTTTAGGCAGAGTCGTGGCAGATTAGTTTATCATAAAATGTGCATGCTGCCCTGTCAAACCTGACCAAGAGAGCTTTCACATTTGGTAGGAAAACGATAATGTTAATGTAACTATGAGGGCCCATGCCCCAAAGGTCTCTTTGATTAGCAGGGAATGGGCAATATAATAAACGAATGTAGGGCCTACAGCAGCCTATAAGATACAGTATTTTGTTAATGCAGTCATTTGTGCCTGTCATGGTGGAGTAGTGCCATTAAGAATGACACAACATTGCAACAAACCTACTATTTACATGACTTTACATTTATCATGCCATTTAGCATGTAATTTGTCTTAAATCATCTCACATACAGTACACATTTCAGTAATATTTCAAATTTTAGAGGGGGTTGCAATGATGCCATCGAATTGGCTAAGAACTGTAGTTCTTATGTCAGACATTGCCTCTGTGTTGTGAGATAGTGTGGGGCACAGAGACACGTTTATGTTCATTAAATGGCAGACACTTCTCCACATGTACCAAGACTCAGTCAGCATGGGAATAATGCATTGGTGCCTCCATTAGAATGCTTTGCATTTACCATATTTACATGTACTGTACCATCATCTCCTAACATCACCAATGCAATTCATTGAATGTATGGATTGTAATGTATGTATGTATGTATGTATGTATGTATGTAATATACTTGTAATGTATGTAATGTAAGTAATCTCTGTGCAGTGTATTGAATGTAAGCAATACAGTGCTGCCACTGATGGGAATGTAGGCCACTTTGAAGCCCACTTGACAGAGATGATAAAGGAGTACAGCCGTACAGTATATTGCACATTCTCTGCTAACAGAGGCAGCTGTACTGCACATGAATCGTGATTAACAGGAATAGTATAACCATTAGATTACACACAGCTCAATGTCAATATCATCATGTAGAGGTGCTACATCCACAGGTCAAGGGGGGCTTAATGTACATAACAATTGTTGCCCTCATGACATAGAGATATTACTGTGTAGATATTGCACTCATGACATAGAGAGTTTGAAGATATTACTGTAGTAGACCTACAATTGTTGTTACAGTGGGAAATTAATATTACATCTTAACTGTGAGTTTGGGAGCAGATCAGCCAGACCCATTTCCTTTAGTAATTGCTTTGCACCATAATAGAGAGGAGAGAATTGTATTAATACACAAAGGACTGTTACATATTCCTCCTCTGTTAAAAAATAATTGAAGCACTATTTAAAAACATGGCAGTACAACATTGCAAGTAAAGTTATTACAGTGTTACTACACAGGTATAGAGCAACTTGATGGGAAGCGTTAGCTCATTCATTGCCATAAACTTGTGGAGTGAGCTGGATAGTGGAGAAATGTTTAGGTGTCAGAATCATTAGTATTAACTGTTGGCACAAAGTAATTATTAGTATTAACTGTTGGCACAAAGTGAGATCCATTACGCTGAACTTAGTTCCATTGTTGTGAGTTGTATAGGACTTTATGACTATAGACTCTATGAAGAACATTGATCAATGATCAAACATATTGTGTAATATTTGAAGCTAGTAAACCATTTCTATAACTGGTTTCATTCTTCTCAAAAACTATGATATAGAGCTTGACCCATTCTCCTGAAACCATACAGTAGTTCTATAACATTTCCTGTGGAAACCCACTGATAAGCAACCCCAATAGCTCACTTTAGCAATTCTTCATAATTGTTGGCTTCAGAAATAACATATAGCCTATAGCTTTTCGGTTGTTACAGATTAGTCACAGGAATACGATGAAAGCATTTCGGTAATGAAAGGACTTGAAAGCCCTCTGTGTAGCTTGTGGAGCGGCTGCACGATAATCCGTTATTAGGAGCTCTGGCACACAAACAGCAGTGGCTGGGCTATCACTGTGAAACAGGCCCGGGCAGCAGAGTGTTCAAGTTGGACCGCTGCTCCTTGAAGTGCAGAGCTCTGACCCTGTGAAAGACAAACACAATAGGGCAATTACAGACTGTCACTTCCTTCTGAGTCCGATGAAAAATAATTTCCCCGTCTGAAAGCTCTGTTCTCCCCGGCTAAGGGTGAGGGCACATTGTGAATGCTGCTGTCAGTTATTCTTTATTGTTGAATACTAAACATGTTTCAGTGTGTAGGCAAGTGCATACACAGTATGTACAACACAGGCCTAAATACATGCATATGTTTCCTGTATTTGTGTACACTGTATGCGTATGAGGACTTTTGTCAATGAGACATTATGATATCTTTATGACATGGGCTTTCTAGAGTTTGTCTTCATATGAAATGTGAATAATGCAAAGCAACTTGTATCTGAGTGTATAAATGTAGGGAGAGTCCCCAGTGCAAGGCCTACAGTACCTCTGTTATAGATCATACACTAACTCCTCAAAATTGAGCACAAGACTCAATCAACCCATCTGCTTGTGAGTCTCCACAAAGGACTATCATGAGATTAGCCCCCTTACATCTATGCCCAGCGCCCCACTGCTGCTCCACGCCTGCTCGATGCGTGTTTCAGGCCTGCTCCACGCCTGATCCTCTGCTGTGCCTCTGATGCCCCACGGCTGCTAGGGAACAGGGACAGGGGAGCTGCGTAGGACTGATGATTTCATTGTGAGCCAGATTGAGATGCAAATCAGTGGCGCACTGAGAGATGGATGAAGTTAGCATTCCTATAATCTAGTAGCAAGCTTCGCAATTCACTTTATTTCCCCCCTGTTGTCGGATTGGTCCACACAGGTCTATTATTGATTGATGTTGTGAAGATGCGCTGACTTTCAGAAATGTATGGTTAAGTCTTTGATTGTTATTGTGTGACAGAATGTGCATGTTTATATCGCTATCTCTCCGTGTGTTTGTATATGGGATTTTTGAAGGTGAAGTTTCAAAGTGAGAGTCTATACTGTAGATATCTGTTTAAATCCTCCCCAGATCTCAAAATGTATTGCTCAGGGGTCATGAAGAAAACAAAACAGAGAAAAGGAAATAGAAAACAGACAGGGGCATTCAAAGACAATAGAAGATAAGAAGGTAAAAAAACTAATGTGTTAGAACAAGGGCTGGCTGCCTCTTGGTGGATCAATGTAGACACTGGAAAGAGAGAACACAAATCAACAAGAAACCAGAGAGAAACAAAAGGAAAAGACAAGTACTGTAACTGTTTGACAGAACTTCAGTTTTTGAGAGCGTAAAGCAGGAGAAGGTCATAGAAAAGAGTTACAGCTACTATATGTACGGTATCAATTGTGCCAATGACCAACACTTCTTGTAGATGTTGGTTTTCACATGCACAATGGTAACATGGAGGCATCAGATAGCTCTATTGTTGGGCAGCTCAGAAGGTGAGATGAGATAAGTGGTTAAAATGGGGTTAGGGATAAAAACACCTCAGTTCTTTTCAATAAAATCCAAACTGATGCTGTGCACATACAGGGAAATTGGCAAGGACTTGTGAAGTGCCCCATGGAGTCAACAGCTGAAACGATGGATGAAATAAACTGGACTCTCCTAACGGGATCAAAATCAATAAAGATCAGTGTAGACTGAAATCTGAGGATACAACAGTAGTAAAGATTAAAGAAGAATCAGTTATTGAATGTTGGGGATTAGTATAAACAAAGACATATGAGAGGCAGTAAAGATAAAATCTGGTTTGAGGTAGTTAAAGTAAGGACAGTACAGAAGTCTGAAACAGAGATGGTGGGAAACTACTGTATGATAGGTCATAGTCAATATGATTTTAACAATATATATCAATTTAAGCCTAATTTAACAAGCCTAGGTACTGCAACAGTGTCACAGCAAATTGGGATATGGTAGTTAGGAGGAGTGTTACTTTGTCATTATAACAGTTCACAATAATGATGATGCTAGACAGGAATAGAGAAGGTAGCAATATACTGTAACTGTCAGGATTCAGAGGGAATAAGGGGAGGGCTACATTGGATTGGTATTGAAAGACAATAAATGAGGGGTCTTAGTGTGACAGAAAGTTGAGAAAAGAACATTACATAAGGTTCTGTGAGTTAGATGGAGAGAGGGAGTGGTGAGGAGAGTCTTATTACAGGTACGATTCAGAGGATTAATGCTATATTAATATAACAAGATAACTGAAGTGGACTGCCCCAGTTCATTAAGCACATGAAAGACAGGGTCAGATGAACGATACAGGGCCCCAATTTGCTTCATCAAATAGTGCTGAGCAGAGCAAAACAATACCGTACAACTCAGAATACTCTACAGCATGATTCTTATTGCAGCTTGATTTTAATACTGGTTTTGAGAAAACTGTAATTATTCACAATCACAATTACACAGTTTTTGTAAACAGTCTGAAAATTGCATTGCATGTCAAAATGCATTGCATAACACTAGAACACTAGACGCAGTATTCAAAACTCCCAATGGATTATTTCTCATTACGTATATTTGAAGGTATTAAGGTAAAGATGGCCGACATTACTCAAATTTTACCAATCTTTGCACATGCAAATTGGGGCCCACAGTGTATAAAGGCAATAATGAAGGAAAGAGGTGCAGTAGAATTTTAAATAGCCCCGATCTGCAAGGGAATCTTGTCTGGAAGACACAGCTCCCCCTCCAGATGAATCTGTTGTACCCTGCAGCCCCAAGGCAGCTCCACCCAGACAACAAAGAAGCACAATGAAGCATAAGACAGAATCAGAATCAGAATCAGAATTCTTTTATTTGGCCAAGTATATTTGCACATACAAGAAATTGACTTGGTGAGGTTGGTGCGTGGACATAAAAAACAAATAGCAAATATTGACAAGAAATTTACGTATTAACAAAAATAACAAATTTACAAATTTACAAAAAAGAGCAGCAGAACAATACATCTTGTAGGCACAATAGGCTATGAAATGGCTGTGGGGCATGTACACTATAAATTAGAATAATTTTAAATATAAATATATATAAATTACAGTATAAATTACACTGTCAGTGTGTTGTTTGTATGACAGGGTGGGGGGGGGGGTCAGAGAGAGGCAGGGGGCTTGGTTGTGAGCCCCACTGCCATGGGGAAGAAACTGTTCAGGTGGTGCAATGTTTTAGTCTTGATTGACCGGAAACCTTTTGCCGGATGGAAGTCTCTGGAAGAGGTGATGACCAGGATGGGAAGGATCAGCGATGATATTTCCTGCTCTCTTACTGGTCCTGGAGTGGAACAGGTCCAGGAGAGATGGCAGGTTGCAGCCGATGACCTTCTCGGCTGACCGAATGATCCGCTGCAATCTGCCTTTGTCCTTGGCAGTGGAGGCAGCAAACCAGACGGTGATTGATGAGCTGAGGATGGACTCAATGATGGCCGTGTAGAACTCAAGCATCACTTTCTGCGGCATGTTGAATTTCTTCAGCTGCCGTAGGAAGAACATCCTCTGCTGGGCCTTCTTGATGGTGGAGGTGATGTTCTCCGCCCACCTGAGGTCCTTTGAAATTATTGTCCCCAGGAATCTGAATGACTCCACAATGTTAACTGGGGAGTCACACATGATGAGGGGGGCGGTTGGGGCTGGGCTTCTCCTGAAGTCTACTACCATCTCTACAGTTTTTAGGGCGTTCAGCTCCAAGTAGTTCTGGCTGCACCAGGAAGCCAGGCTGTCAACTTCCTCCCTGTAGGCGGCCTCATCACCGTTGGAGATTAATCCAATGAGGGTAGTGTCATCCGCGAACTTCAGGAGTTTGACAGAAGGGTGGCTAGAGGTGCAGCTGTTGGTGTAGAGGGAGAAGAGTAGAGGAGAGAGCACACAGCCTTGTGGGGCTCCGGTGCTGATGGTCCAGGGCTCCGAGACAAGCTTGCCCAGCCGTACCAGCTGCTTCCTGTCTGTCAGAAAGTCAGTGATCCACCTGCAGGTGGGCTCAGGCACGCTCAGCTGGGATAGCTTATCCTGGAGAAGAGCTGGGGCGATAGTGTTAAATGCAGAGCTGAAGTCCACAAACAGGATCCAGCCTCGACCAGATTCAAACAAGGTCTACCTATACACCCAAGCTCCAATGTCTTGACCTAGAGACAACTTGCAAGACTGAAAGAGACAGTTCACAAGGACTGTACACCCCCTTCAGAAACATATACTGTAGTTAGATTAGGCACGGTATATTGTAATACACAATATTGTTCACTGGCATTGCAATTTAGGATAGATTCGTACACAGGAGTTCAATTACAGCTGTTGAAGCTGGAGGCCCCGCCATAGTTTTCCTCACTATCTATTCTTTAATAATGCATAATGCTACAGTAAGTACTGTATGTATTGTTCACCAGGCACCATGCAGAGAACATAAGACTGCTGGGAACGGGTGTGTGATGATAAATGGTGATTAATCATTTGATTGATCCACAACTAAAGCATAGAGTTGAGTAGAGGCAGGCCACATAGTACCTGGGCCCTTTATATGCAATAATAAAAAAAAAAAGAAAATGATTAAGCTCTTACATGGTAAACATTCTGTTCCTCTTCTGCAAGTTGATAGTGAAAGACCATCTGATCTCGATTATAAAAAGGCCAGGAGCATGTTTGCACTCTGACAACTGCCTTTGCAGAGTGGACATTTCAGGCATTGTGAATAAGGCTGTAGCACACAATGCTCATATCATATACATAGAACATTTCTCAATGCTGTTATGTTTTCAAAGACAGGGATATGAATAGGAAGGGTGTGTGCGTTTGTGTTGTACAGAAATGGGCAATTAAGGAGTGTTAGCTGTTTTGTGTTAACATGTTTGGACATGGTAGTGTGTGATAGTGTGCCTGCACTTTATTTCTGTGATATCCTGTGTGCATAATGTCATGTGTAAGAGTCAGTGTGTACAGTATAAGTGTGTGTCTGTGTGTGTTCATATTTCTGTGGATGTGCCTCTCACGCTGTCACAGTTATGCTGCTCCTGCTGCTCTGTTTTATAAGGCTAAAGTAGGCTGCCATTATTCATGACAGTAAGGTGTAGACCACTGTACTTCGTTAATTAGAGACAAACCAATGTTACATTTTTGTGGCTTCACTGAGCTTATTAAACCTTGTACACTTCCGCCTTCCCAAAATGGACAGCTCAATTAGAGGAGAGATTAATGGTAACCGCCTACAGTTTTCGTTCACCCCCAGAATAGAGACGTTAAACAGTGAAGTGGCCCTCAGTGAGCTGGAAAGCACATACGAAGCACAAAACAAGACCTCCTGTCTCCTGGAGAATAGAGGCCTCAGCATTGGAGGGCTGTAATTTGATTTAACAAGCAAAGCCCATTAATTAAATGTGTTTAGAGAGTGAGTTAAATGAAGTGTTCTCACATGCTTTGCTTTTCAGCTTTGTAGCTTGTGCTATGAATCACCTTACTTTACATATGTTCATAAAAACTACAAAGTGGTGTTCATCTTCAGTATCTACATTGCTGAACAGATTACTAGTCTTATGTGAAATTCAAACATTGAAAAAGCAATGATATTCGATAAAACCTACACAACATCCCTAATGTTCTCTCAAAAGCAATCCCGGTATTTCTATGGTGTGATGGGATGAGGTCCTGAGAGAAGAGAGAGATTTACAGAGAGGGATGAGACAAAGAGTGGGGTAAGACAGAGAACAGGGGTAGTGATTGGAGTGATCCCAGTGGAGACACAGAGAGACACAGAAGCATGAGCTCATGAGCTATAGTGGGATCATTACCACAATCCTCAGATGTACCCCTCTTACCTCACTCCCCTCCTCCCCTCCTCCCATCCTCTCCACCCCTTCCTTCCCTGAAGCATAATGGGACAACAACACCAGCGTAGAGCAGAGCTACAGTCCTCCAGGGGCTGGGTGAGGTACAGGTACAGGCCCATTCACTCCAACCCTTTTATCACGTTGGTTATCATCACACCACACCGCCCCCACCCCTTCTACAACCCCTTTAAAACAGAACCATTTCACCGCTCACCTCCATCTAACCATCCAACCCCAATCACTCTGTGTGACCTTCCATCTTCCTTAGGGGGGGGGGGTAAACAGTGTTCTCAAGGTCCCTGCTTCGATCACTATCACTGTCACTGAAATGAGATCTGTCTCTAGAGACTCCTCATTCATTTTCAGTATTTCTATGCTTCTGTTTTTCTCGTTTCTCTTCTCCTGCCTGTTTACTTTCACTTAATCCAGATAATGTTTCACATGTTTGTATTACTGATCCAATAATGCATATGACTGTTTTTTTGTTTTTGTTCTAAGCCTTATTTGTGCAACATGATCTGTCTCAGATGAAGACTTAAAATGCAAGCCTGCATTTGGCTGAAACCTCAGTTGACATCTACGGTATTAGTACTCATAGATTGACACCAGAATGGATTCATATTTTGAGATGTATGCTTTTTTTTCTCTCTCTCTCTCTCTCTCTCTCTCTCTCTCTCTCTCTCTCTCTCTGATGCTTCTTTTCAGTATGTCTTTCTCTTTTCCCCCCTTGCTCATCTTTGGTGGTTAGACAGAGAACAGAGAGAGAGAAATAGAAAGAGGGGATAGAGAGAAAGAGAAAGACAGAAAGAAAGTGAGAAAGAGAGGTCCCCAGGAGAGGAGAGAAAATAGGGTGTTTCTTGGATGCTTGTTGAATGTAATGCACCATCAGAGAGAGTTTGTGCCAAAGGCGCCCATGCACAGTGAGCTCTGTGCCCTGCTGTACTGCAGCAGCATGCCAATGGGGGCTCTAATCCCCCTACATCAGCCCCCTGCTACTGCCTAAGCCACAGATATCATCCGCCATTCAAGTCTCAAGATCCGAATAACAGTCTGTGTTGCTCTGGAAGTCCTGTATATGCCAATATAGTAATGCCAATATGGTTGTTTATTCTTGCCATCGATTGAGAGCCAACATGGAGGCTAAGCATACTGTAGCCAAAACCTATCCTGGTGAAAACTACTATGGGGGTCTGGCTTAGCCACACTATGCTGGACAGAGTGAGAGAGTGGGGGCATATTTTCTGCTCAGTGATTGAACAAGCTCAAAGTGGAACCAGCCCTGACTAGCAGCAGCTTTGTGGGCAATCTGAATCTGGGCTGAGGGAAGGGAGAGGAGGGTGAGATGAGAGAGGAAAGGGGAGCTGAACATGGTGTCCTTCTTCATAGAGCAGTCTCACAACTCTAGAGTTGGGCATAGAGCCTGGTGGGAAGAGGTTGTGACATGGGCAGTTTTCACATTTTCCGCCTGCACTGTTTGCTGAACCTGTATCAGACAAACAGGATACTGCGTACATACAGTACAGCACCTGATTGTTTACTAACTCACCCTGCATCCTCTTATTTACTCAGACAACTAGTATATGTTTGTGGATGGGTCTGGATGTCTGTGTTTGTGTGTGGTCTCTGTGTGTGTTTGTTTTCGACTACTGAGAGAGAGTGTGTGTGTGTGTGTGTGTGTGTGTGTGTGTGTGTGTGTGTGTGTGTCTCTGTCTGTCACTAAGCAGCAGCTAGCTACCTCCAGTTTTTTGTTTACTCTGATATGGGCCGGTGGTGTCATCTGTTATCCCTAGCCTGGGCTGAAATTAGCTTTGTATGACAAGAAGACATACTTTCTCACCACATCCAGAGCATAAAACAATATTGTGAAATGGCCTTCACCAAGCACAATATCTCTGTACAATGACCACTTAGGATAATATCACTCTCATTTTATATTACAATAATACAGGGGTTGGTTTTCGTGATGTCCCATTTTACAGAATAGGTTACCAGGTTGGCCGAAATGTGATCATTGGTTATTGATTATTGGAAATGTGATCATTTTCTCTTCCTTTGTGTACTCTGGCCTATTGGTTACTGAATAAAGATGATGTAATAGGCATAGTGATGATTGATACTGATTACTCAAATTCATGAAGATTTGGCACTGAACTCTTCTGCCTCATGACAACATGGCATTATCTACAGTACAAAGCATTTCTGGTTATTTCTTGGTGGATACATGTAATTGCATGATTAATTCACTGACTCTACTTGTAGGTACATGTGATTGGTTTTACGTAAGCAGATGATGACTGACATGTGGTAGACATGCAGATGCAAAATGAACTAACAATAACTAAATATAGAGACAAGTGAGAATAGGAACAGCTGGTGTGAATAGGAACGACTAGTTCATACATGGTGTGTGTGTGTGTGTGTGTGTGTGTGTGTGTGTGTGTGTGTGTGTGTGTGTGTGTGTGTGTGTGTGTTGCATACTGTAGGTTAAATACAGATAAAGCACCTCAAGGAGAGGTACTTCTACCTCTGAGTGTCTCAGTGAGAAGAGTGAATGTTAGAGGAGCCACACTGTAATGAGTCATACAGTATTGTTAATGCCTGCCAAACGTTACTTGCAAAAAGTCACACTGCATTAATCATTTGCTTTTTTCATACGATCGATGTCTACTAATCTAAGGCGGTGTGCAGGGCTAGTCAGGGTAAGTGCTAACAACAAGCGTTAAAACAGTACAAACTGTACTCTCACTGCTGGCTTGATGTACTGTCGTTGGGGCCAGTCGTTTTTCCTGATGACATAACCCTATCCGGAAAAACTCTGAGGCCTAGTTGTCTTTGATATGGCAAAGGCACAGTACACTAAGCAGTAGGTGTGAAACGGTACACGTTGAACCATTCGGTATGGGGACCTCGGTTTGGTCCGCACTGTGAACTAAATGAAACGTTAAAGTTTTCGTTACGCGACATGAGCAATTTCATAGTTTCGAAGTGTGCTGTCATTATGTAGTACGTTTTAGCTTGAACTTACTTCCGGTTCAAGCCGAAAACTCACCATTCATTTTTCCCATTTGGATTTTTTCAAACAGCTGTGTGCAATAAAAGCGTTGTGTAACCTATAGGCTTACTATACTATAGGTTTTCTTGTCCGATTAATTAGCATTTTATTAGTCTTTCAGTTCGCTAGCTACAATCCTTAAATTAGCTTATTGATTTTCAAGTTTTGACTTTAAGACAACATAACTGAGAAACGGTTACCAGAACCAAACGCTAGTAAATCGGAAAAGAGCAACTGTAGCCCTTATATTAGCTACTTGAAAAAATCCAGAACGGAAAAATGAATTGGATTTTTCAGCTTGAAATGGAAGTAAATTCACAGATTTCAATCTGACTAAATTACTTCGCCACTCAATTGCCGTTCTTTCAAGCACTTTCACAAGACACGCGCCCTGTGAGTTGCACGGCACAACTCACATAATTTATCGAAATCAGAGCACAGGCAAAAAGGGCTCAGTTAAAAGTTGAACTGAACTGTGACCCCAAAACCAAGATACGCACCGAACTGTGGGTTTTGGTGAACCATTACGCCCCTAGTAGGTACTGTCTATGTTTGTATTAGATACATAGAAGGCATTATTCCTTAAAGTGCACAGAACATAGAAAGCATATTAGGCTAAAGCAATAGCCTCCTTAAAGCAGTGACCTGCCAATTTCTCTTGAAACCTAGGTGTTTGAATGGGTGGATTTGTTTAAGCTCTTATGCGTGTGCCAACTGCTCGCTGGATATAGCCACTCTGCCTTTGTAGCCTTGGTCTAATTTTGGAAAACACCTTCATTTTGCCTCCCTCTTAGAAGTTATGTAAGCACCGGAGAAGGCTTAAAAGTCTACAGGAATACAGTATCACTCCACTAGTAGGACTACCACACATGTAGGACTATTGAAAAAGTATTTCATTAAAACATGTTGATGGCACTTCAGACAGATGGTATATCAGAATAGTCATTGGACATGAATTAGCATTTAAGCCTATGTAAATCCCAATATTATCTATGCTTTGTCTGTCTAGAGAACATTATTGATTGTAGGCCTACATACTGTAATTGCAACCACACACACACACACACACACACACACACACACACACACACACACACACACACACACACACACACACACAAAAGATGTCGGACTTGCTTAAAACTTGAAAACAGACAACCTTTACCTTTGACCTCTACTCTGGGGCTGCTATTGTAACGCCATTAATCACTGGCAAACTGATCATGTGATCTACTCCCTCAACTCTACCTCCCTCTCTCCCCCGTCTGTCTTTCTCCCTGTGTGTGTGTGTGTGTGTGTGTGTGTGTGTGTGTGTGTGTGTGTGTGTGTATGCATACTGTATATATTACCTACTCCTTTGACACACAGAAAAAAATCATTATCATTGTATTTGTATTGTCATAGAATGCAAATGAGACAATAAATGAGACATCTATTGCCATGAGGGAAAATAAGAGCTCCTTTGGTGAGTTGATGGGATAAAGAAAAGGAAAGTGTTCTACTAACGTTAACATAAAGGCTAATCTTACAGCATGTTAAACTCCTGAACATTTATTACAAATTCAATAAACATTCAAATAATCACCTGGAAGCCAGTGCATGTATTTTGTAGGAGATGAGACGAATAGACTAGGGATCCAGTGTATACTGAACAGGGCTACAGTAGCTCTGAAGCACAAAATAATGGCATGGCTGAAGTTCACTTCACTATCAAAATGTCACTCACGTGCACTGTACTGAGTATGCCTAGCAGTGAACTCAAGCATGCCCAGTGACTAACTACCACCTGATCTGTGTATTACACATAGAAGTGTGTGCGTGTGCGTGTGCGTGTGCGTGTGCGTGTCCGTGTGCGTGCGTGCGTGCATGCGTGTGCGTGCGTGCGTGTGTGCGTGCGTGCGTGCGTGGGTGTTGGCATGTGGAGTGTGATTAATGTCACTGGCCACTTTATTGCGTGTCAATGAATCATAGAGTTACACAGCAATCTTGATAAGAGCCGTGCGAGAGGCAATCGATAGGAACGACCGACTGAGGTGGAGAGCACAACAGCAGGGCACAGGGTGGTCTGGGCCAACACCGACACACTGTTCAATCCATCAGCAGTTTTACCAGCTCAAGAGTTCTACAATTAATGATTGGCAGAAAGGACACAATTCATGAGCTGAAGTTAATTGTGGAAAGTGAATTAAATAAAACTTTTGTACGTAATTGAATTGTGCTTTGGGTGTGTTTTATTTCAGCCTCGTACTGCTCACTGGATGGGTCTGATGTCCTGCTGTGGCTTGATCTGCTGTCAGCATCACATAGCATCACACACACGCACGCACGCACGCACGCACGCACGCACGCACGCACGCACGCACGCACGCACGCACACACACAGTAGCATCACATACAGTCAGACAACAGCACAACACAAAACTGTCAGCATAAGCAAAAAGTATTATTAGCTTTGACCTTTCTGGGATAAAAACACAAACAGGTTTTGACAGTTTCTGGATGGTGGCCGCTGCCTCATATTTTAGAAATATGATTTATATCCTTAATAATTTATATCCTTATGAGCCTCTTCTGACCTCTCAGGTATCTCTTTTGTCACAGTGGATTAACAGTGGATTTCATGAGTTAACAGACCATACCTACAACTGAAAGCCTTTAGGGATATTAATGAGAAGAGTTGAACAGAATGTTATTGTAGTAGATAGGATTTAGGAGTATGCTGGATCTTGGAGGTTGGTTGTCTGATGTGGTGGAGGACTCTCAATTATGAATATACTGTACATTTGAATGATTGTCACCAATTCAGAGGGGGCACTACATCATTTGTGGGGGACAACATGTTTACTGTACACTTGTTTGATTTATTTCCAAATTCTTTCCAAAAACGGTGAGTGCGAGAACAAAACCACTATAACAACAGCATTTGTTTGGTTGTGTTGCAGTAATACAAGACCAAAACTATCCCATGACCAATAGCTGGTGAGGAAGGGGAGGAGGTGAGGGTGGTAGCATTTGCTGAGCAACAACAGGTGGACATTTGACAGTTGTATTGATTTTGTACAAACAAAACACAATTACCTTCTCCAGCTTTCCTCTAAATTCATTTTTATTTAGTTTTTCTTCACACTCTCTTCACACTCTGTGGAATAAAGTGCCACTTGGACTCCCACCCCCCCACCGTAATCCAATAGAATTGATCTGAGATTATGTCTGTATTCCCTCCTCAGCTAGCCAGAAGCTAGCCAGAAGCCTATGGCCAGCTCGCAGGCTCAGCTCAGCCATGCCTCTTTAATGGAAGTAATGATAGTGTTACCCATGAACGTCTGAAGAACCAGATTGACGGCACACAGGGAAGGTGGTGGGCTTTAGCCCAAAGGCGTATTTAATAATAAAAGGGGAAAAGGGGTAGGAGAGAAGGATAATCCAATAGAGAGTAGTCCAGGGTCGGTCCAGGGTTCGCCAGGCAGGCGGGTAGTCAGATGAGCAGGGGTCAGACCAGCAGGGGTCAGGCAGGAAGGCGGGTAGTCAGACCAGCAGGGGTCAGGCAGGAAGGCGGGTAGTCAGACCAGCAGGGGTTCAGGCAGGCAGGCGGGTAGTCAGATGAGCAGAGGTTCGGCAGGCAGGCGGGTAGTCAGACCAGCAGGGGTCAGGCAGGCAGGCGGGTAGTCAGACAGGCAAGGGTCAGGTAGGTAGGTGGGTAGTCGACACAGGAATGGGCTAGGTCCGTGGAAGGCAGACAAGGGGGAATCCGAGGAAGAGGGTTCTATGGGATCACAGGAGAACGCGGTGAAACACAACAAACACTGGAAACACGAGAGGATATGCAAAGGCTGGAAGCGTAAGTGATACTCGAAGAGTTACTGTGGGACACAGTACGTTCTGGCACTGGAGCGGAGTTCAGGCAGTGTTTTTATTGGGCGGTGATTGACTCATCTGTGAAGACACACCCTCACTCCCAGAGAGGACAGCCAAGGACGAATGTGCCGGTTACAGTCTCAGAGTGTATAACGGCCTTATTTGCATACTGGTGTGCATATTAACATATTTGTGCCTCAGGATGGTCCTTAAACACTGCAGTTTATTCGAACACAGCAGAGGGAGAGACAATTCAGAGCGTTTGTTCTCCATTTCCCTGTGTTCTAGTGCTGGAGTAGACACAAAACCATGAGTCCGAGGTATTGATCTATGTCTGATGTTTTTACTCCACTGGTTCGCTTCTCTCTCTCTGTTAGGGGTTGTCAGAGGGGAGTTTTCTGTTTGAACATTGACAGAATGTCATCCTAAAATTTAGTGTTTTTCTCTGTAGTGTTAGAGAGTAGAGTTATCCTAATGTGACTAGGTTGTGAGTGGCTGGAGGGGGATTTATGGGAAATTGGGAATATGAGCTTTTGCTTTTGCTTCTCCTTCAAGGACAGTAGAGGGGGAGGTTATGATGGGGATGCCACCTCATTGTGAGATTCAGTCTGTGTGTGGGTGTGTGTATGTGTGTGTGTGTGTGTGTGTGTGTGTGTGTGTGTGTGTGTGTGTGTGTGTGTGTGTGTGTGTGTGTGAGTACAGTACCAGTATGTGTGTATACTTATGGGAGTGTTTTGTCATTGCACAGAACTTAATACACACAGTAGTCTTCTCTGTTCTTTGCTACCCATGTAATAGTGAGATGGACACACAGATGGTGTAGAGAACACCTCACAGGCACATGATACGTGGTACTTTTCCATCTCTCCTCCTACACCAAAGTCTGGCACTTCAAATGCAGCTCTGCTGAATACAAAGGGCCATATAAACTACAGCTCTTTGTCTTGTATTGTATTGTGTAATACAGCTAACACACATATTGTATGAACTACTCACACACACACACACACACACACACACACACACACACACACACACACACACACACACACACACACACACACACACACACACACACACACACACAGAAGCAGGCCTAACCTCCACTGATAGTTAGTTAACGTCTATAAGCCATTGGGGCTAATCTAGTGTAACCGTCAGGTTATCTATGGATAAAAATCCAAGTCTTTCATCTTGACCTGTGTGCTTATACATGGAACATGAAACACCATTACAGCTGTTGAAACACCAAATGATGTCTGCTAAAGTGAGGAGAAGTATTGCCTGCAGAGAACACATTACAAATTTACAACTCAGACTTTGATTTAATGTTTTAATAAAACATATGCGGGTTGAGGGCTCATAAAAGATTGAGTGAAAATACATATTCAAATAACTTGAATCAGGAAATGAAAAAAAAAAGAATTATAATTATAGCAGTATGGACCCATGTGGGTATACTGAGTATAATGGTACATGACATTGAGTGTCTACTTTAGTTCTGTCTTCAGGGAGTACCACTCCTGCCTGTCTGGCCTTTGGTCTTCTTTTGCCTGATCATCTTGCTCCTATTCAGAGTATTTATTGACCATGACATTCTTTGCCTCCTAAAACCAGAGGATCCCATCATGAGTGTATGATGAAGAGAATTCAGTGGTGCTTCATTGAGAGAAGACACTGTTGTTGTGCCAACAAATTCTCCTTGACTATATATATCACATTAGGGCTTCACACATTTTGAGGCTTAATGAATATTATGGTTAGGGCTTATTGGATATTCCATATGTTGCTTTCATTGAGTACAAAACTTAGCAAAGACAGAGGTGATACATTATAAAACATGTTTGCAGATCTTTAACTGTCATTATTATTAGAAACATGCTGTACAACATCTTTCTCTTTGAATGGTTTGTAGTGATTTATTCCTGCTCAATGTTTCTCTGCATGGCCGTGGCATTAAAGTGTCCTCTCTGTGCCCTTCCTTCCTCCACAGATAACCAAGCAGCAGCTCCAGCAGACCAAGGATCGCTTCCAGGCCTTCCTCAATGGGGACACCCAGATTGTGGCTGATGAGGCTTTCATCAACGCAGTCCAGAGCTACTACGAGGTAACCTCTCTCTCTCGCTCTCCCTCTCTCCCTCTCTCTCTCTCTCTCTGCAATCACGTTTCTTATAATCACTCATGCGTCACCCAATGTGTCAGCTTATCCCTGTGCACCAGCGCAAAATGTTATGGTTAAAGATGTGCAGAACGGTTGGACATTTATCCTCTTTTATGAAAAAAATATAGAATGTATAGAATGTCTGTGTATATGTGTGTCATATAATCCTGCCGATGTGTTGTATGTGTGTTGTGGTTGATATTGCATTTGCAGTGCATTTGATAACCTGGTTGATTAGCTGTCATTCTGTGCAGTAACTCAATTAGCATAGAGATGAGCGTAATAAACAGGCCCTCCAGCCCTTCTCCTGGGACGTGTTATGAGAGCTGTCCCTTTAAATCACAAAGAGCGACAGTTCAGATACAGAGTGGAGGTCCCCCATGCTGCTGAGTTAGTTATATCTCTCACAGTGAGTGAAGGAGCTACTCCGCTTCTCTGTACTCTGTTGCTTTGGCCTGATTTCCGGGGACTGCTGAGTGGGAAAATGGTGGATGAAGTGCTCAGTGTGTCGTGTGCACATCTATTCACCAAACGGATTATCACTCAATTCTGGTGCTGGATGCTGCCATCTTACTCACCTCACAATTCAATCAACAATCAGGGGAATTATGGCTGAGATAGAAATTTCCATCATATACTGCACTGCACTGCACATGTGGTACTGTATGATAGCTACTGATATGTGTTGAATCAAATAATACCATGCCTTTAGTAGTTGAAAAGCCAAGTGAATCAATTTGAAAATGAGGGCATTTCATTTGATTAAACAAAATGGCACCTCTATTGAAATAGTGTTGCCCTCTGCGATTATCCAGATAAAGGATGATGACGGGTTATTCTTTCTTTGTTCGGCTGAAACACGCCCAAACAGCTGTCTGCTTTCTGTGCCAAAAATAACCTTTAACGCTCCAATGTCAAAAGGACATGTTGATTAAGTTACAAGCATTGAATACACTAAAGTAGCTCCACCTCTCTACCCACAGCAAAACGTCCTTCAGTGATGAAATACATAACATGACAGGGGTATAACACTATTGTCCTCTTAGTGTACTGTAGTGTACATGTAGTGTGTCATTGTGGTGTTTAGTCATAGTGGACAACAAGGCCAAAACGTGACTGTCACAGTCCTGGAGGAGGAGCTGGGCTTGACAGTAATGCTGACCGATGCTGTGTGACAATGGCCTTGTCTGCCTCTGTCCCCATCAGTCTGTCATTATGGGAATGGAGGGTGACCCTGAGAGCTGAGCTCAATGTCCCTGCAGCAGACACAGACCCCCACCCCTCCTTCCACCCATGCTCTGAATGGAGAACCAACGGTTCCACTAATGCCACTCCACTCTTAGGGCCTATTTCAGGCACAGGCACAGAGACAAACACAGACACAGGAACAGACACATACTCAGCTACAGACACTAAAACAGACACAGGTACAGACACATACTCAGTCACAGTCACATACACAAACACAGACACTATGGGCCCCTATTTTCATGTTAACAAATTTGTAAAATTGGGGCATAGTCAGTCATCTTTACCTTAATATTTCTAATAGACGCAATGAAAAATAATCCAATGGGAGTTTTGAATACTGCGTCTAGCGTTTCCATTATACGCAATGCAATTTTGTTTACTCTCAAAACCATTGTTAAAATCAAGTTAAAAGTTTTAAATCATGCTGTAGAGTATTCTGAATTGTAAGGTATTTTAGCCGTGTTCAGCACTATTTGCTGAATCCAATTGGGGCTCTATCTCTGTTGTGGCCAGACTGTGTAGTGGCCAATCGGGACACATTGTTCTATAATTAGCTTCACTAGAGTAAGAGGTTATCAATGAAACAGAGGAAGCAATACTACTGCATCTTGCACACAGAGACCAACCAAAACTAATATCAAAGACTGACAATGACAAGGAATTACACTGTGATGCAACTACAGTAGGCTTTTGATTCGTCTGCATGGTTGTTAATCATGATGACCATGCACTCATTCAATTGTTAGGGGAGGACAAAGGGACACAGAGACAACTATGGAGTAGATATTTTGAGAGCAACGCATCATAGCAATTAACTAGTTATTTTCTGCCGAGTTTCTTTTGAGGTACAAAGCTAGCTGTCCTGTTTTCATTCCTTCTAATATAATGAGTAAAGAATGCACATCTTTAAACGGAGATGATTTGCTGCAGGAGAGTTTTGTCTCAGTGATGATTTGTGACAGTGCGAGAATCCTGGGAAATGGCTTGCTGGATGAGAACCAGACAGTAATTCAGTCCCATCAGTCTTTTCTTTCACTGGGAGGTTTAAAGGGAGACCAGGGTAAAAGTCTCTGCCAGTATGGAAACATCATAAATCAGCTTTTTTACTAGCTGCTCCATAAAGTAAGGTTTAGACCAAGGGAGAGAGTCAGCTCTCAAGCAGGGTCCTATAAGACATTTGCTTTACTTCCCCCCTGTACCCTGTTTGGGAGTAAATGAGAAAGAACACCTACACGCCATTGGGCCTGAATAATGCAGGAGGTGAATGAGAATCAGACTGGGAGTCTTGATAACGAGGAGTGCATTTTCATCCATGGCTGTCACATTATTCCTCAACATTCGAAAAGTTATGTATGCTTCTCCTCTGCTGTTATGGCTTTAGTATATTACACTACTATATCACTGCAGAGGCAAAGCTACACTGCATCTGTATTCTACAATTATTGTGGTGCTGCAGACACTTTTCCTTTTTTGTCCTGTGTGACTAGCTACCATTGGCTCATATTTATCTGCAGACTGAGAGTGGTTGCAATCATGTCTTCAGTCTGCCCACAAAGGTTGGCCCTGACTTCTATAGCTACAGTACCGTAGCTAGATTGATTTACCATGGACAGACATTTGAAGTCTTATGTCACATGGTCAACAGATCTCTAACAATACCAAGAGTCATAATATTTAATCTGTATCTCCTTCCTGGAATGATCAGTGTTGTTAATTGTATGAGCTATGGGCAACAGACAGCTCATAGTACAGTAGTGTAGATCATTGACTAATTGTTATTATTCAGCAAAATTGATATTGTTCTCAGATATAAACAGGAGGCCATGTTAAGGATAATAAAACAAACTACACTTTAGCTATTTAGTTAGCTCACATCACCATCTCTTTTCCTCCACCTGCATGATCTGTTGTTTTGAGGTGTAAGCCTGCATGAGGTGTAAGCCAGCATGCCTCCCCAGGAGCCTGTCTCTCTGTGTGACAGTAAAGTGACAGTCAGTGACATTGTTTTTTGTCATAACAGGTGTTCTTGAAGAGTGACCGTGTTGCCAAGATGGTCCAGAGTGGGGGCTTCTCAGCCAATGACTGCCGGGAAGTGTTCAAGAGGCACATTGAGAAGCGTGTACGCAGCCTGCCCGAGATCGACGGCCTGAGCAAGGAGACAGTGCTCAGCTCCTGGATGGCCAAGTTTGACACCATCTACCGTGGTGACGAGGACCCACGCAAGGCACAGCAGCGCATGACAGCCAGCGCAGCCTCCGAGCTCATCCTCAGCAAGGACCAGCTGTACGAGATGTTCCAGAACATTCTGGGCATCAAGAAGTTTGAGCACCAGCTGCTCTACAATGCCTGCCAGGTAAGGGCCCCTGACACTTACTGTACATACATACCTGTATGATGTGGGTCATTGTTGAAAAAAACCAATGTGAACTCTGTGAACTTCAACAGTGTGAAGAGTCTGCCTACTCTTCCAGCTACATTATTTATAAATCAATAGAATCCATAAAAGACCCTCTCAAAATTAGATCAGACCTTTATTTGTTATAGAATATGATCATTAGTTTCATATAGTTTCTCAGACCTCAGTTGTAAAGGAAGATGAAATATACTTGACACTAATTCTCAAGAGAGACAATATAACTCCATCTTTGCTAAATCAAAGGCACATAGCCATGCTCCCTGGAGAGATTAGATTTACTCCTATGAGAAGTGACATGTTGCGATTGCAACATGATAATGGTGGACACCAGGGTTTCTTTGTCATACATAACTCTCCCTCCCTGCTGTCTCAGTTTTACAGCACTCTCTGGGAATGCTGAGAGCAGCTTTAATATATTCTTCCAGGAGTTTGATTAAAAGTCTGATCACGGGACCATTTGGAGCAGAGCACAGATACATTTATGTTTCCTCATAATTTAATGCATTAGCAACCACACTTCTTCAGTCAATTTAGATTGTAATGCACATGTCCTCGGAAACCAATGAATTCTTGAAATGCCTCAATGACTGAGAATGAATGAGAAAGGTATCGTCTTGCTCTGTCTTGTCATTAATGTTGCATACATTCTGAACAGGTTGATGAGGCTCACGGCATATCCTCCAGTGTCAGGAAACAAATGGACCCACTTTGAATATCTGAAAGCATTTGAATTATTTTTTTTTTTTATTCCTTCCATTTATCTTCAGGAAAATTAATGGTGGTTCCAACGTGATTGATTGGTCTTAAGTTCCCGAGCCGTGCTCTGTTTTTCCGAGCCCTCATTCGTTAGCTGCTTTCAAGCTGAGGTGGAGCAGATCCCCTCAGAGTCTCCACACAGCCTCCTGATCCAGTTTGCCTTCTCCCTCTTCTCCCTGCACATCCTTTGAAGATGGTTAACCTAGTTTTCCTCCGCTGGCGGCAGAGCTGGTGGTGGAGGGTCAGATATCTGCATGTAGAACGGTGTGCCACCCCTCTAAACATAGCCAACACTAAAGTGCGCACACGTCTGCATCAAGAACAACAAGGTGCCACCGCTTAGATTTAATAGTTAGTGGTGGTTTGTCTAATAATGTATAGTATTTGCATCTTGGCATAGGATTTGTAGTGGGGCTGAGAGCTGTTCTCTATGATGGATGTCTTCCCCAATAGACCTGCTTTTATTGGCTGCTCCGTGGGATGTTTTCTGCCATTTGATATCCTGTCATTTGGAGTTTGATGGAAAGCCTTGTGACCAACTGCTTCATGTGGAAGAGGATGTTATGATGGTGACACCGAGCCACTCCTCATAAGAAACCATGGCAGTGGCATATTTTCCCAGTGCTCCAAATGACTGAGTTCTCCCTAAACAAGAGATGATCCACTAGGCACAAGATGGCTCAGGGCTGTTGGAGATTTGATGAGAGGGGTTTCAGAGATTGGCCAGGATTCAGAGGCCATCATTTTTAGCTGTTATCTCCAGAGATTTAAATGTTTTACCGTCTCATACCCAGAGAGCAGGGGAAAGGCAGCAGCCTATTTCTGTCCCGTGTTGAATGAGGCAGTGCATGCTTGAGGTAGTGACTCACAGTCTGAGTAGACTGGTAGGACCGGTGGCCTCTCTAGCTCCAGTCTGATGATGCTCTGTGGATGCAGAGCCAGGTGACACCATATTACACACACACCAAACCACAAACCTGTCTGTGTTTTTTCTGCAGTCATGTGTTACAAAAGAGGTAAATGGGAAGTATCGCTTAGCTAACTGGTGTAAGACTAGTTAACATCATCTACCTTTGGATAATTATTGTACATTTTCTCTCATGCCTCAACACGTGATACCATTCCATTCCATGCATTACAATGAGCCCATCCTCCACTGGCCTTTCTACCTCCACTGGCCTCTACTGGTTGAATGTATTCATTAGTTTATATTTTTGGGATTGGCTGTGATAAATGCCTTTTTTGTGTCTACTACGTGTCTACTTTTCATCCTGTACGGTGATTTGCGGTGTGTTGCAAGCAAGCAGGCTTCAAGGCCATGTGACATGTGCTTGACCTCATTAGTCTCTCTCAGTGCTGTGTGACAGTCGTTAGCTTGGAGATGAACGAGCACATCAAGCAGATCCATCTAACATCAAAAGAGTATCATTTAGCTTTTTTTTTATGTGAATGGCAGCTCTTCTTCCTAGAAAGGCAGTCTTGCGTGGGTGTGTGGGTAAGAGGTGTTTTGAATTAGCTTGCCAATAGAAGACTCATACACCACCTGGAGTTTATTTAATGAAAGCACAATCAGCCATAATTGGCAGAAAATTGTCAGGCAACAGCAAACACAGTCAGAGTGGTGAATGTGCAGTGTTGATCGCACACACAGACAGCTAGGAGATGAGTAGCCCTTCTAGATATCTGACACAACCAAACACAAATGGAAACATGTAAACATCTATGTACTGTATCACCAAATGAGTCCTATTTGTTACTGCTTAACACTAGAGACCATTACAGACCATTTTACCCTGTACAGTACATATAGTATCTATAGTCTAATTATGAGCACAAATATTTATACTTGTACACAGATTGTTCACAGTTTAGATTGATCAAACATGGGGAACAGGGCTGTCAGAAACATGCTAATTTCATTTCGTCATTTCAACCCCAGCTCTTTCACAATCCTGAAATGTGGACATCACATTTCATTTTCCCATGAATGTGGTGCCTACCTGCTTTTGTGAGGGCGAGGAAGGACCTTGACAGCTGCTGAGCTTCACATTGACAACAGCCTGCCAGCAAATAGAATGAGCTTTTTGTTTACATTATATTGAGCTCTCGACCCACTGTTGATGCATGAATCACATAAAGACAGACAGTTTCAGCTCTGAGCCGTGGGAGTTGTCATCACTATGGGATACTTGGATCACAGGAATCCAGTCAGGGGCTGAGAAGAACTCCAACAGAGAACAGCAAGCATTTTGCAGCTTCTTGTGAAAAGGAACTTTATTCACAAAGGACAGTTTCTTCCCAAAAATAAGGCAGTTCGTTAAAAAGGGAGCATGTCACTTTGCACTTTTCTGTACTCTCTGGCTGCACTGAAAATTAGAAAACGTACATATGATATGTTTTCTAATAGCGGCAATTGTGTGCATATCCTTGCAAACAAACAAAATGGACAAAATAGTATGTAAAGGCCAGTGCTTGACCTGAACACAAGATTTTAGAAAGCACTTGGTTTGGACCAAAACAGCGCTCTTCACTGAACGTTCTTTATCGTGCGATGTCATTCCTTGATCGCTACCATTTCATCATGGCCATTTAGCACTATTTTCAAGCTCAAATCTACATACTGGACCTTTAAACCATACTGTATTTGGACTCTTCTTCATATTATGACACCTCTCCAAATAGAAATTAATAGGCTACCAAATGAATACTTTCTTCTTGTGGAGAATGAAGCGGGATTTAGTGTAACATCACTGGCTGGTTGAAAAACCCTGGTTTTCTCACGCTCAGCTGCTGTGATCATGAATATTTACCCGCATGGATGAACTCTCTCAGGCTGAAATTATTCCCCAATCTCAAGTGGCTGCTGATTAAATTACCTGCGCTGGGGCATCAAATTGAGGCGAGAGAGAGCACATCAAAATGAACCTCTTCCCCCCACAACAACCAATCACAACCCACAGCCCCTCTGACTGACAGAGAGAGTACACAGTACTTAGCTCTGGGCTATCTCTCTCTACTGGTGCTGGACCAGGCTCTGCCTTTGTTGAATTCCTCTTTAATTTGCCTCGTCAGCAACTGTTAGCTGGGAAATTAGGCCTGAGCGCTTCCTGGTCCAGCCTGTAGCTGATATGATTCTGTAATGGAGCCGCTTCACTGCACACATGATGGGGAGAGGATGAACGTGTTTCCTGTGCCTGCTGTCCGGCCACGGCTCCGTGAATAAGCTGTGGCGCTGCTGAAGCATGCGGCCATGCTTGAATGCACCAGCATGCTATGGATTCTGCACAATGTGCATCCGAGACTGGAAGGGGAAGGGCTCGTCCTGTGTATAGAGAAGGTACAGTCTAAACTAGCCACGAGGGCTAGCTTGGGAAGAGCACAAGGTGGCAGCTTCCTAATTAGCATGCCCTGCATAGCTTGCTTCTCTCACAATAGGGGCCTGCTCACGCACGCACGCACGCACGCACGCACGCACGCACGCACGCACGCACGCACGCACGCACACTTACTCCCACATGGTGAGTCTATAAATAGACCAGCAGCCGCCACCTTCCAGGTCCCATCCCTTCCAGAACCAGCCCCTCCTGTCCAGTATCTCTCCCCCCAAAAACATGGCGCTCTCTCTCTCTCTCTCTCTCTCTCTCCCAAGCCACCACTGGTCTGTTTCTCTGTGTCTCTCCCTCCTTCCCTCCAGCCACCACTGGTCTGTTTCTCTCCCTTTCTCCCTCTCTCCCTCTCTCTCTCCAGCCACCAGTGGTCTGTTAATACTCTGTCCTCCTGGGAAGCTGTCATCAGCTGTGCTGCTAACTACACCAAGCCTGCCTTTGTCCCATCACCCCCCTGACCTGCTGTCAGTTCAGCTAACATTGAGGGAACGTCACCTCTGTGTTAGCTGTAGTGGTGCTGTCAGTTCCAGTATCGCTGAGGGAACCTTACCTTTTAGCTAGGCTGGAGCTGTATGAGCGTGTCTGTCCACCTGTGTCGTTCTGGTGGGCCTGTGACAGCAGTGACCTTTAGGTGGGCTGATTAGATTGAGGGGGCTGGGGTGCTCTACGGAGGGTAGCAGCTCGCCCCCATAGACACGTCCCACCTCCCCCCAAGGTTCAGACCACCTTCGTGACTCACTGCTCGCAGAGGGATGATGGTGTAATGGAAGTAACTGACCCCTACCCCTGCCTGCTCCACCCCTGCTTGCTCCATCACATCCTCCGCAATCACTGCTCTGGGTGTGTGTGTGTGTGTGTGTGTGTGTGTGTGTGTTGCCTCTGACTACCAAACAAGAAAATGCACTGGACCGCTTAATAATACATGTATGTTTTTAACTAAATAGGAAAAAATATATAACATGAATATTTTACTCTACATGAATTCCATCTTAATGCATGTCTTGTATCTCTGGTGGATTTCTCAAGAACAGATACAGTATATCCAAGAATGCAGCGTTAGACAAGGACATCACAAGCAGAGCAGCTGGTTTTCCAGACGTGGCCCGATGAAAGCTCTGCTTGGATTGCACGAGTCAGAGGTCGCTTGCACATCAGTCCCGCAGTGCCCAGAGCTATGCACGCTTGATGGGCAGCACAGGATGGCTGGCATCAAGAGAAACACTGCATCCAAGCACAGCTCAGAGAGCAATGCAATCAGTACCAGTGCACTCCCTTCCTTCATCCATGGCTCTGGATAAATCCGGTTTCCTTTCCACACCTGAATTATAGAAATGTATTTAATCCTAATAATACTGTAGCAGGAAGGAAGGAAGGAAGGAAGGAAGGAAGGAAGGAAGGAAGGAAGGAAGGAAGCACCTCTCTGCTGAGGTGTCATTGTGAAGCTAGGCTGCTTAGTGTTGTACTGACTGTACTCTATGTGCCGAGCTGCTGTGAAGCCCTGAGAGGCTGAAGCTCTGACAGTGCAGACATTCTGCTGCAGCTGGTGGCAAAGTCTGATTATGTGCTCTACTAACCAGGAACTCTGAGAGACGCAGCAGGAGCAGGGTGGCTGCACAGTGGCCCCACACACAAAACATACAGTTCTTCACAGTTCACATTGACATTCTGCCATTATAGATGTCCTCATCATGCTAATGTCATCTGTTTGGGAATGAGGGGTACAGAAAAGACGGTCTGGCTGATACTGGCAAGTTCCAACAAACTGGAGATTCACATAGACACCATACACTATAGACTAGTAAGACATACTGACACGTACTGATGTATATCCCCATTTTTTGTTCCGCCAGTTACTGCTCATAAGTATGAAGCTGTTCAGATCAATACAGATCAGAAAAAACAACAACATCAACTTCCATTTATTTTTAGGCTACTGTAGAGTTATATTTGTCTCCAGCATGTCTCCTTATCATAGGCAGCATCAACAAACACCCATATTCAGTGCAATATGTGCATTTATCAGACTGTTCCCCTATTTAAATCAATACATGATAGTATGCGTTCCCAACTGCATGCGTTCCCAACTGTTGACGCATATAGCTAAACTGGCAGGTGAATATAGCTATACTGGCAGGTGAATATAGCTACTGTATAGTATATTGGCAGATGCAATTTTAAGTTAATAAAGATTAACTTATTTACTAATGTAGTGTATCTTATATGTGTCAACCAGGACACGGAGGAGACAATTTTGGAAGACTGTGTTGGAATTAATATCCAGAGTATACACGCCATTGAGCATCTCTAGTGACAGAATTGTGATGTAATGCCAAAACATGTAAAGCACCTTCAGCCGACTTCACTGTTCAGACCTCACCCGGAGAGTGCTTGCATTTCTGTCCTTTTTCTTTTTTCAATCTGAAGACTGCGCCACGCTAGATACTTGATTATTAAAGTGAAATCCATCAGGGTAGATGGATTAGAGCTCTCCTGCTTCTCTTCCCCCCCCCCCCCCACCCTCTGCCTGCCAACCCCTTCCACTGTCTTTCCACTCAGGACAGTCTGAAAACAGTACAGTAGCTTTCACTTAGTCCTCCCTCCACTGCAGCTGGAATGGCCACACAGCAGTTGCAGCTCATTCTCTCTTAAAGGGGATTGCTGGAAGGGGCAGGGAATCAATACAGTAAAGCCTCAGAGACAGGACCTCTTAATGTAATAGGAGTGGGTGAAATACGGTCAGGCAGTGAGAGGTCAGCTCTGGCGCATATCCTAGCAGCAGGAGGCGAGGAGATTCTAGAGCTCTGTATCAGACGTAGGCAGCACAGGGTGCTCAGCAGGAGTGGCCATGGTGGAGCTTCTCCTGTTATGGATGGATGATTTCCTCTCTGTCGGGGTCAGAGACCCAACGTTACGCACAATCATGCAACACCACCCATGGATGTTCTGTAATATGGCAGACATGTGACTATAAAAACAACATAAGAAAGGGGACGTTTCATTATAGCCCTCTCCCACACCCCCATGACAGCATCTCCCACCATGTGAAAACTGGGCTGGCCCTGTTTGTCCTTATTGCCTTTTGGGGATTTCCATTGGCCCCTTTACACTGTGCAGTACGGTTGTCCCCTCAGGATGTAGCTGTGGGTGCAGATGTGGCCTCAGTCAGGCGGCAATAGTCAGGGTCATTAAAGGGGGTGGTGTTGAGTCACAACATTAATGTCCCTGAGAGAGAGAGAGAGAGAGAGAGAGAGAGAGAGAGAGAGAGAGAGAGAGAGAGAGAGAGAGAGAGAGAGAGAGAGACACATCCACAAGGACAGCCAGTGTTTTCTTTGTTATTTCCTTTATTAGTCTATTCCCAGTTGTTTTACCTGTATATCCTATGATTGTTTGTGATGCTTTGGCAATGTAAACATTTGTTTATTCATGCCAATAAAATGTTGCCAATTGAATTGAATTGAATTGAGAGAGAGACAGAGAGAGAGGGAGATGGAGAGAGCCTTCTCTTCTCTTTTCCTGTGTCAGCTAATATAATCTTTCCATTCATTATTGATGTGAGAGAGCCTGTGCCTTTCTGTGCTTTTTATTTCTTCTGGGCAAAAACTAGGCTAACAGATGTCAGGCTTCTCTGCCCTCATTCAGACAAACAGTATAACCCAGCTCCCAAGCTGGAATAAAGAGGGTTTATCATAAGATTCGATATCTGGCCTTGAAACAATAGAGAACTACATCTCTGTAGAGAACTACAAATGTTATTTTATTTAATTTTAATGAATTGCGATAGTTGATTGTGTTTGTGCAGACAATGTTATCTCTGTTAGTGCTTACTGCATACCTCTGCCAGTTGTCACCCTGTGACTAAACAAGCCTCACAAATGGCTCAGTAAAAAAATCTCCAATTAAGAATTCTCTATTTAGGTAACAAGGCCAAAGCAACATAACGCCACTTTGTCCATAATCTTTTAATTTGGGTTTATTCAGGTATACTGTGAGTAATTCGAACTATGTTTACAGCTGGTAGGAGCAATTAGGAGTTTTAATACCCTTAATGTCCAATGCAATGCCAGATCTTAGTCACCACCATCAACCATAACTTGTCAGATTGATATGAGCCTGCAGTCGTTGGTTTATTCTGTTAGCCCAAGGCTAATGTATTTGAGATTTAGTCAGAACACTATGTCCCTCTCTTGTGGTTGCAGCAATGGTTGACTCCCTTCATGCAACAGAGTTAGATCATAGACCTGGGGTTTACCACAACCCCTCAGCATCACACTCTATAGCAATCCGCCATGGCAACAGGGATAGAGAGGAGTGACATAATGCGCCTGTTTTGTCAACAGGGCAATTTAATTGTCTTCACTAAAAGAGAGCTCTACCTGTTCGCCCTCTGCCCATGTTTACTGTCTCTGGAGTGGAGCAGCAGTGTTCAGTAGCTCTGCCCCTGTAGATTAGTGGCATTGGAGTTTGTTTTCTGCCCCCAGTGGAGGTTCAGTGTCGCTGCAGGATTGTGGTTTTACTCTGGGGCAGTGTGGTCTGTAGCTCTTTAGGGCTGTGTGGGTTGGAATGAGTTTGTGTGACAGGACTGGAAGTGACTGCTGCATGGCTAACCTGGCCCTTGGTACTGCGGGCTCTGTGGGGGTGTAAGGGTAGGCATGTCACAATGCCATAACATGGCCGTGTAGCTATGATGGAACTCCTAGAAACCAATAGGAGAAATGTGGATATGGGAATGAGAGAGAGAATTCTTTATACTGTTTGTTTATCTGTAGGGGACATAAAGGGGAGTATATACTGTATGGACAGAGAGAGAGATGCTTGTCTTGGGTATAAACTTATAGGATGAGGACATCTGTTCATCTGTTGGTCAATGTTGAGGCACTTCCCCAATGCCTCAAGCTGTCTGGTAGGACATCACACAGCTCTTAACTCCTCTGTTTTATTCTCTCTCAACCAACAAATCAAAGTAATGGTGGCCCACACTCTGGAAAGAATATTGTTAACATACATCTTTTTTTTTCAATATAATTTTCAGAGTGTTATCCATTATTCTGATTTGGTCTCTCTGTCAACACAGTATGTCAAGTACTGCAAGAATCCTATTACGGATCCTGGAATGGGAATGGGTGCGACCTCTAACCCTCTGGCCTCTGGCTTTGTAAGGGAGTCTGTTGAACCATAATGGAGGCTGTATTGATTCTCCCACAGAGCTGTCCTTGGCTCATTCCTCTGTGTCCTCTGTGTTTCTCTCCAGCTGGACAACCTAGATGAGCAGGCTGCTCAGATCAGACGAGAGCTGGATGGACGTTTGCAGATGGCTGATCACATTGCAAGGGTGAGTCTGACACTACTTGGGTTGACAAAATAGAACATCTTCAGAGAAACTCTTAGAGCCTCAGTTACACAACACTTCTGATATTCTAGAAACAGATTTACAAAAAAAATAAAGTCTATTTGTCATGAACACTTAGTTTTATCTCAACTTATATCACCATGAAATGCTTCCTATACTGTAAATACATAATCTACAAACCAATGCAAAACATTAAATATCCTCTTTAGTATCCATATGCATATCCATATTTTGAACAAATAGGCAATATAATAAAAGCACTCAAATAATATGTACCAAAGTGTCATAAAAATTGCTTGACCAAGAGAGATTTGAATTGTGGCCTTTAATGGGTCTTTACTTGGTTTTCTTCACTTTACTCTTCTGCAGGGTGGTAAGTTCCCCAAGTTTGTGTCCAAAGAGATGGAGGCCATGTACATCGAGGAGCTCAAGTCCTCTGTGAACCAGCTGATGGCCAACCTAGAGAGCATGCCCGTATCCAAGGGGGGCGAGTTCAAACTGCAGAAGCTCAAGAGAGGACACAACACCTCCATCATAGACATGGGCCAGGAGGACGAGAACACACTGTCCAAGTCTGACGTGGTGCTCTCCTTCACCCTGGAGGTACTGTGCCATATATGCCTATATCTGTAGCAGGCTATGCAAGGCTCTGGGACAATCATAACAGAATGAATGACATAGGGGCAGTTTTCAATACACAGATTACGCCTAGAGTAAAGACCATCTTCAATGGAGATTCTGTAGTTCAGGACTAATCTTAATCTGTTAGGGAAACTACCCAGTAATATTTATGGCAAATTGCATGCTGTATGTTCTGTAGGCATTTTGGCAGAACATTTAAACATTTTTCTTTCAAATATTTGTATAGCCTTTTTTCCAATGTAATTTTCCACAGAATCATCACATTAAAGGTGCCAGACATGAGCCTTATAAATATGCAACAGTGCCCTACATTGCCTGTGCACAACCACCTCCGTTGCATAAATCAAGTTTGTCATCAACTACATCTCTAAGTATAGAAACAGAAAGGGTCTTGTTATCCTGAGACACTAAGAGCAGGTCTGAGATGATCTGACAGACAGACCTTTCACCTGTGCATTATGAAGACTATGACTCATAGTCATTAGCAGCCTATTGAGTTGTTATTCACCGCAGGCAGGAGAAATGTTGCTTGACATGGTTTAACACTATTTCTGTTCATGTGGTGACAGTATGGGCTCCTTTGGAAAACTGCAGCTAACTGGAATTTCATGTAATATTTATTTAAGCTTATTTTCATTGTTTGTGTATGTATAAATTTGTAATGCTAGTCCAGTATAGACTGCTAATAGATAACTGGGAAAAAAGCGTACACAGTTGAATTGATGAGCACAGGATTTAAGATATGGAGTTAGTTATCCCACAAACCCTGGAATAATAAGATTCCTAAACTTCAACCAGAAGAGACGCATCCCCTGCCCACAACTGACTCACTATTAGATTTCCAGCCCCTGGTTTGGTATTTAATCAGGTGGGATGGTGAGGAGGTAGGTAATTCATAAAGTAGTGAAATAATACTCTCATAACACTATGATGAACGATCCTAGAGAATACAGTTTACCCAGAAGAACTGTTTTCCTCTCTTGTAGTCTGGAGCATAATTCAACCATGTGCATCTTAATACATCTCCCAGCTCTTGATTGTGGAGTAGTGTCGATGCAGTGATTATGGTGGCAGGGAAACCACTGGTTTATAGATTTGAGAGGCAGGCCTGATTTCTGGCTCAGTAAGGAATTTTCGGGTCTTCCCTGGATCAGGAAGGGGGTTAGTGTTGTATACAGTATATGGACTGTGTTAACAGGGTGAGTGCTATTTTCATGGGTGTTGTTTGTGTTGTGATCCCCAGGTCGTGATCATGGAGGTGGTGGGGCTGAAGTCTCTCGCTCCCAACAGGATTGTGTACTGCACCATGGAGGTGGAGGGAGGGGAGAAACTCCAGACAGACCAAGCTGAGGCCTCCAAGCCAACGTAAGGGCTTGCTCTCTCTCTCTCTCTCTGTCTGTCTCTCTCTCTCTCTCTCTCTCTCTCTCTCTCTCTCTCCCTCTCTCTCTCTCTCTCTCTCCCTCTCTCTCTCTCTCTCTCTCTCTCTCTCTCTCTCTACTCCACCACAGACACAGTCAACAGTGCCTTTTTTTAACATCCGATGAATCATTCATGATTCACTTCTGAGCCCATGGACTGCTCCTGACTCAACTGCTGAAAGGTGAAATCCTCCATTTGGAACTTTTGGTCCTTATAGGAGGCAGAGTGAGGTCTCAGAAGATGAGTGAGTCCATAGAAGACCTGCAAAAAAAAACTAATTTCTCTGAACCTCATTTCTTACTCTGCCTGTCTGTCCTCCTAGAGATGAATAAGATAGAGAGAGAGAGAGAGAGAGAGAGAGCGAGAAAGAGAGACAGAGAGAGAGAGACAAAGAGAGAGAGAGACAGCAGCCACACCTCTCTGGTCGATCCTTGGATGGGGGCACCAAAACAGGTTGCTGGAAGTGATGGTGGTGGTGGCCCTGCTCCCTCTAGTCTTGCAAAGCATTGGGGTCCCAAGACATTAAACCGAGGTCCCAACTCCCGAGTCGTTAAAGATCCCATGGCACTTATTGCAGGAGCAGGTGTGTTATCACTGGTGTCCTGGCTAAATTCCCAATCTGGCCCTCGTTTTATCATAGCAACCTAATCATCCCCTGTTTTCAATTGGCTCATACATCTCTTCTCTCCCCTGCAACTATTCCCCAGGTTGTTGCTGCTAATGAGAATATGTTCTCAGTCAACTTGCCTGGTAAAAAAAGGTGAAAATAAAATAAAAAAGAGAGAGAAGGGGAGAAGAGGACAGGGTTAGGGAGAGAAGGAGGGGAAATGGCTTCTGTGCTCTCTCTCTCTCTCTCTCCCTCTCTCTCTCTCTTTTTTTTCTCTTTCTCTCTCTCTGCAGCAAGGCGAGGAGATGCCGATTAGGACAAGGCTTGTCAATGGAGCAGGATAGAGTCCCCCTCCAGCATTCCTGGAAATTACGGGGATCACGTGCTACCCCCTGCTTACAAACCACACACACACACACACACACACACACACACACACACACACACACACACACACACACACACACACACACACACACACACACACACACATATATTATACACACACATACACACTACAACACACAAATTGATATGCACTTATGTTGCACATTGGTCACACATGCAGTTATATTTTGCATGAAACAATCCTCCACAAACATGCACACAAAACTCAATCCATTACACCATGCTTGGATTGGATTGACTAGGCATGTTGGTGACTCATACTGTACATAGAGTGCATGCATACTGTGTATCCAAGCATACAGTGTATAGACATACTGTAGAGTAAACAGTCCATCAGTGGAGGCTGACGGAGGTAGAATTCGGAGGACTGGATCATTGTAAAGCATGGAATGGAATGAGCCTGTCCTCCGATTTCTGCCTCCACCAGCCTCCCTTGCAGTGTATCCACTGCACAAACACATCAGTTACTCACATCTGAAGAGCCATGCACACATACAGTATGCAAGGTCAAATAGACACCACACAATAATGACATTACTGAGTGATTCATAAGTGATGGGTTGAAAGGTCTACAAGGTCACCTTCATACCATTAAAATGGCTACATTCGTAGCAGCCACACCCGACCAGCAGCCTGCCCCCTTCACACACTTTCACCCTGTTCCCTCGGTATTGACTATAGGGTTAATATTCCAGTCCTTGAACTGAGAGGTTAGATTAACAACATATTGATTTTGCAGGAAAAAATGATCCAAAATGAATCTGTAAAGCCGTGTTCTCTATAATACAGGTACCACGTACCCTGCAACCTGCTCTATTTGTTGTTGGCCTCCTTCAGTGCCCCCCCTGGTGGTGTTGAATGGTAACATCAGGGAGGAGGAGCGAGTGACGTTAAAGCACCGTGTCTCCTTTCCCCTATCCCCACCTATCCCCTTTCTGTGTCTGAATTTGTCACATCATCACTCTGATATGCAGCTCATGTACTATAGAGGCTCATTACCAGCAGGACGACAAATCGTACACACGCTTAAGCGGGAACACACACACACACACACACACACACACACACACACACACACACACACACACTGCTGGCTCTTAAAACGTACTGCTCATCTCCACAGCAGTTAATGATATGATATATACATGTAGAAATATGTATGTACCTATCTCTTTGCATACGGTATGAGAGAGTGTTTGTGAATGCTGATATGTGTGTATGTGTTTGTGTGTGTTTGTGTGTGTTTGTCCTAAGTGTCTATGTATGACTGAATGTGCTACCTCAGGGTAGTGCACCAGGCTCCCACTCAGTCTCACTCCGTCTCCTCTCTATAATAAATTGAAATGTTGCTGCTGCAGAATGTGTAGGACTAGACAATACATTTCACCTCACCTCCTCCTCCCTGTAGCACACTGCAGGTTCAGCCACAAATAAAGTGTCAGCTGCTATTCTGAGGCTGTGTCATAACTGAGCAGTAAATTGGTTACATGGCCACGGCTTATTGTTTTTTTCCCCCACTTCGATATGGATGAGGCTTTTTTTCCCAACAACCACATCTCACTCCTTCAGAATCAGAGGTCTTGTTTATCGACCTTTGAGAAAGGGAGAGTGAGAAAGGCAGTGAGATGGAGGATGGGAGAAAACAAGACCGATAAAGACAAAGATAAACAGGAAAAAGAAGGACCAGTTACTATGATGGATTTTGGTTCTATGAATGGTGGAGACACTGTCATCTTTGAGAGCTCTGTCTGTTTTGTCAGGTTGCAGTGGAGGTCACATTCTAAAGTGTCTAATGGTTTGTCTTTCAGCTGGGGGACCCAAGGAGACTTCACTACCACACATCCTCTCCCTGCCGTCAAGGTCAAATTTTTTACAGAAAGCACAGGAGTGCTGGCACTGGAGGACAAAGAGCTGGGCAGGGTAACAGACACCCTCTCCCCCTCTCTGTCTCTCTCTCTCTCTCTCTCTATATATATATATATTTCTCTCTCTCTCTCTCTCTCTCTCTCTCTCTCTCTTTCTCTCTCTCTAGCTCTTGCTCCCCCCTGTTCTTTCCATCTCTCCCTCTCTCAGAATACCTGCACATTTGTTTCCAAACTACTTTTGCCTCTTTTCCTCTTCCTCTCCCTTTATAAGAGACCCAACAGATGTACACACACTTAACCATGTAGCAGTACACATGCACATCCTGTTGTATTATTTCCTCAACCTTTACATTTGTAAAGTCAATACATTTCTCTCATTGTTTAAAAGGAAGTTCATACGTCGCATATACTGAACTGTGATGAGTAGCCCCTCCCCCTTCTTAGTTGGGTCCTGTCCGAAAGAGACAATCTGTCCGTTTATCCATCACAAACACCACACTCCTACACAGTCCTCATTATACACTACAAACTATTCTATTTACAGGTATTTACAAGTCCTGGGCCCTGAGCTTTACACCCTACAAAGAGTGAGCTTCAAAGTACAATATTTTCATTCATTGCACATTTCATTCACATTTCAACATAATCAGTGTGGGTCAGGGAAAGCTTGTGTCATTAGTTATTCCTAAGTTAGCGTGATGTGTGTTTACAGTAGCTACTAGCTACAGACACTCCTGGTGCTCAGGTCCATTCTGTCCTTTGTTTGAAATCCTGTTGAGTCTTGGTTCAGTTAAATTCCCCTGTCATTGACTGGCCTTCTCTAAGCTGATTTAAACAACATGGCGATATGCAGGTCTACTTTAACCTCATTCAAAGTCCTAGTGGGTTGGCTTTCTAGTGTCATTTAAACATCCTGCTTATACAGTGGGTGGGCTGAGTCAGGCATGGTTTTATCTCCCCACTGAATCACACATCCACCATGCCCTCGTTTACTCTCTGCTGCTCTCCTTTGGTGTAGAAACCCATCCATCTAGTGACGGCGGGCTGACAGTTGGTTATCAGAGGGGCCGTGGCTGATTTGTTCAGGTCTGTGTCGCGGAGGGAAAGGCTGTAAGACGTCACCTTGTGGTAGTGACCTTGGTTGTGACAGGGCTCTTTGATCTCCTGCTGCAGCGGCGCAGGCAGCCGGGCGGGCTTCCTCAAAGCTCTTTAACTCAGCAAAGAGAGATTAGGCCCTCCTCTTCAGGGAGTCAGAGCAAGCTGAGTGGAGCTCACCTCCTCTATGCTACCTCGTCTAGCCTTGCCTCGCTCTCCTCCTCTGATGATGCTGCACAGAGACCCAGCCACAGGCTCAAACGTGACATGCACACAGCACAGGGGCCTGCCAGCGCACGATTACGGTTTCATAGAACCTTGTGAAAGTTAATTGAATGTTTAAAATCCTCGAAAATGCTGACTCGTAGTGCTGGAATCTGCTCTGATCCAGACCAAAGATCTTTCAAATACACCTTGCAGACATGTATGCTTTGGGTACACATGCATATACTTCACAGAGGTTGTGATAGTATCCGACAACTGCTGAATCCAGTTGATTGCTTTACTGTGGCCTTGTGTTTGGTTTGTGTCCAGGTTGTCCTCCACCCGACCCCTAACAGCCCTAAGCAGTCAGAGCTCCATAAGATGGCCCTGACCAAGGCCTGTCCCGACCACGATCTGAAGATCAAACTGGCCATCCGCATGGATAAACCTCAGAACATGAAACACTCTGGGTAAGAAAAATGCTGTCTCATTATGCTTGAGGAGCACTACAACAACCTTTCTATGTTGGGCCTTATGTTCCCATCTATTTCTTATAGAACTCCAGCCTTCTCAGCTCCTTGGCCTAATTTCTAGTCACGTACAGTGAAAATATTGTGAATGGTACTACTCCACCTGGTGGATACTAGTGGGTAGTTTAAGCTATTCATCTCAAAAACTTCCTCATGAAATGCTTTTGATACCTTGCTATGAATTGAGTAACGCTGTTGCAGTTATAACAACAGCATAAACAGTATTCATCATACATAAAATGCAATAACTTTAAACATGATTGATTTCGGCAGGTATTTGTGGGCTTTTGGCAAAAATGTGTGGAAGCGCTGGAAGAAGAGGTTCTTTGTTCTGGTGCAGGTGGGTAAAGAGTCAAGCTTCACTGCAATAACACAATAATGCAATAAGTACATTAATACATCTACATCACAAGACCAAGTGCTTTTTACCCACTGCAATATTGATTGCATATCCTCTTTGCTTTAGGTGAGCCAGTACACCTTTGCCATGTGCAGCTACAGAGAGAAGAAGTCTGAGCCACAGGAGCTTCTACAGCTCGATGGGTACACTGTGGATTACACCGACCCCCAGCCAGGTAGATATCTGTCTCTCTGTCTCTCTGTCTCTGTCTCTGTCTCTGTCTCTGTCTCTGTCTCTGTCTCTGTCTCTTTTTTTCTCTTTCTCTTTCTCTTTCTCTCTCTTCCCCCCCCCCCCCTCTCTCTCTCTCTCTCTCTCTCTCTCTCTCTCTCTCTCTCTCTCTCTCTCTTTGTCTCTTAGCACACACACACACACACACACACACACACACACACACACACACACACACACACACACACACACACACACACACACACAATGATTTCCACTAGTGATATCTCAACCTAACCTATGACCTACTGTAGGTCTGGATGGTGGCAGGGCTTTCTTCAATGCCGTGAAGGAGGGCGACACTGTGGTCTTTGCCAGTGATGACGAGCAGGACCGCATCCTGTGGGTCCAGGCCATGTACCGAGCCACAGGCCAGTCCCACAAGCCCGTCCCGCCCACTCAGGTCCAGAAACTCAACTCCAAGGGGGGTGCCGCAGCACAAATGGACGCTCCCATTTCCCAGTTCTGTAAGTAAACCAATGCACAACCTCATCAGCAAAACAGAAGTCAGGTTTCATCCCAAAACCAGTAACAGCTCTCACCCATAAACGTCTCACGCCATGCGTCCCGCAGTGCAGCAGCCACATACTGTACACATTTGCTGTTAGAACTAACACACAAGCATACACGCACACCCTCACGTTATCACACAGGTCTCCCCAGCATCCAAATGGGCCTCCACTCATTGTCACCACTCACACATGTGTTTAAAGGTGCAATTCCCATACTTCTCTCCTCCATCGATCTACTCAATGAGTTGATCTGCTCTCTAAACATCCACCAAGCTGAACAATAAGAGAGAAAGAACAAAGGCCAATGACATAGGTCAAACCACTACTCACGTTAATAAAGCCAAGAAACGAACATTTTAATCTGCTAGTGTTGATTTTAATCTTCTGAAAACTATTTTGAATTAACAGTGTTATCTTAGTAAAACTAATTTGGTATCAGGGAGGTTTACCCTCAGGCCTGTGTAATGTTGTTATGTCGGCAACAACTGTGCACAGCAGTGGTCAGCTCTCATAGGTTCACACGTCACTGCGCCCGTCCAATCACTGCTCAGTCAGACTTTCTTTGTAGTGTTAACTCCTCTGTCACTTTACTTGCACCTTTAAGCAGCCCACTGGTCAGGTAGCAAAGTGAAGGTAAGACTGTCTATAGTAGTGTGGCATCTGTACCACATCCTGATTCCTGTTGTAACCGTCTCTTTTGTGTCCCCCTCCATTAAAGAAACCAACTTAGATTTTGGAATCACAATTGAATGGTGAAATTGGATAACAACAGGCTGCTGTTTTTCTTCAGATGTAATGATACTGTACACTTCAATTGGCTTTTGACATGATAAACCCAGTTTGCTTTGTCTCAGCATTGAAGCTTAAACAGATTAATCTTTTGTCAGTAGTACACTTTAGTACATTTACTGTATTTACGTATTGTGTCAAAGCCTACAGTATGAACCCAGAGGACATTTACAACACTAAAGAACACTCCACAATAATAGATCCTGCTATTCAAAACAAAACATATGTCTTTTGGTGTGCATCTTTCAACTCTTTAAGTTAAAAAAACCTTTTACCTTAATGACTATTTTAATGTTCCAAACTTTTGTTAAATGGGTTGTAGACGTTTTTTTCCTCCTAATATTAACTACAAGCTCAACTATTACATCCGCATAGGTTTAACCCAGGGATTGCGCTATTCAGATAATAGGAAAATAAAGAAGTTTAATGTTTATACTGTAGATAATTTATGTGTTTTAATTCATCATATTCCAACTCTACCACATTGTAATATGAGATAGAATCTACAACATGAACATAAATTCTCTGTTGTTTCTCCATTGATTTCTTTGTCCAGTATGTGATCGTTCTTGTGGTTAGTTAACTCCTCTAAGACCAGCTGATGCCATTCAAAGCCTCCTCACAGTGGCACAGACCTCCTCCCCCCTCTCCTCTCTGAAACATTGTGGCACACCAAGCATACATGTTTCACCCCCTGGTGGTCTTGAATGGCACAGGGACCATAACATACATAGCCCTTGGAACTCTGCTGCAGATGATTTGTCTGATTCTAGAATGCTATGAAGGTTCTGAGAGGTCCTGGAGCATAGTCATTGAGAAGATGAGTCTACTCTCTTCTCTGTTTACCCATACAGTCATGGAGAACCTGCTCTTAATTGGGTTAGCCTCCAGACTAAATACAGCGGTTATGATTGAGTGCTACTCTTGATTGAAAGTCATACAATAGATTAGACATACTTATACTGTAGGAAGTGTAGGCAAGAGATGTACATATTGGGCATCTTCCAATCCATTTAGATAATGTTATTACTTTTCACGTTTATCTTGTAACCTGTCAAGTGCCTTCATAGTTTCCCTCATAAGGACACTGGCATCAATTACACATAAAACTAGAACTGGATGTTTGCGTTGGGCTCCGGAGGTAAGTGTATATGCCAGTACACCTCTAATATTTGCTTTATACAGTAAAGCAAAATGAATCTAATAATTTGTTTATGAAAAAAACAATGTACTGTATACTGTTTGTTAGTGAGGCATTGTGAAATGAACGTGTAGTGAATAAACCACAGTAAAGGTCCAGAATCTAGACTAAATCAACTGCAGCAGAGTGATGAGAACCCTCTCTCTCTCTCTCTCTCTCTCTCTCTCTCTCTCTCTCTGTATCTACTGTATCTAAACCTTTCTCTTACTCACATACCCACACACTGTCACACCCCACTGCCCAAAAACTCATGTTGGTACAGGTTGTTGTTTTTTGAGTTGTGTTTTCTTCCTCATGCTTTGCTTGTACCCTTCTTTAGTATTGAAGCTGCTAGGCCAGGGTCTCTCGTGTTTGCTCTCCTCCAGCCCTGTTGCTAGTCTTTATGTTATTCTGGTTTGTCCCTTCTTACCCTGCTGTCTTCTAGCTGGACTCAAGGGTAAGTGCTTCCCTGTAGCCGGCACAGCTCAGATAATCCCCGCTGATTATCTGACAAATGCAACGTGCTTTCTCTCTCTTTCCCTCTCCTCCTCTCCAGTCTCGCTTCATGTCCTAGACATTAGTAGATAACGTATTTTATGTTTAATTCCCTCAATTTGAGGTTTCAAGTATAAGCTTCCATTCCTGCTAGTTTAGGATGCATGTATTTAATTCTTAGACTTATAATTTGGCTCCGTAATGATTAAAGTTAAAATTATAGTTCTTATGATTTTTGCATAATTGCCTTCTCTCCTTAATCGTATTGGTGTTTAAGACCCCTCAGAGTAAAGCAGTGAGATGGCGCAATGTGACATGCCATCAGAAAAACTGCCAAAATGGCTGCCTTAGGCACACACACAATCTAGTTATGAATCTATGAACATTTGTCTGGATGTATCGCTTGTAAACAAGCTTTCTTAGACAAAAAACATCCTGTCATTTGACATCACTGATAAACAAGACATTTCCCCATTATTTCCATTTTTCAAAGAGTAGAGTAGTCAGAAAGCTGTGACGATCATTTGACATTTGGGTGAGATTAGTTTTGACCCTTTTAGAGGGGTGATGTACAGTAATAAAACATGATATGGTTCATGCTTTACTACAGAGGGCTCAATTGCTTTAAGTTCTTTTCATTTGGCTTCTGTTCAAGAGAGTTGGCAAATATGTACGCGGAGTATTCGGAATGCCAATGACAAGGAGTAGCCAATACCACCCCTCCTTACCATACAATACTCCGGACTACCCCCCCCCCCCCAGTAGATGGGCCTGTAGATAGACGCTAGACGCGTTGGAGCACCTCTAGTAGGGAGAGATCTCATTTTGGTTTCTTTTGATTGCCCTTTGATTGCCTGAACAGGAGAACACCTGTGTCATGTGTCCATTCCGTTGATGGAATTACTGGAATTTTAATTTAATTTCCCCCATCTCCCAGAGAATGATACAGTTTTTGCCTCTGTCGGCTTCATGCTATTTACCCATGTACTTGCACCAAATTGTATTGCTACCCTGTTAGAGTACTCCGGTAGTGGTATGGCTGTTACTGTGCTCTGTAGAGATCATGAATACACTGCAACATACTCAAGTATTGTCAACTTGCAAATGTTAAGAGAAAAGGAATGCCAACAAAATGGAATCCAAAGTTGAAAATGGGTCTGCAGATGTGCATGACATTTGAAAGCACAATGAAAAGTCACACTGTTCTATAGTACAGCATGTGATGATATTATGTATGTCATTGAGTATTTACCTACAGTATTTGCCTATTTACATGGAAAACAATCAGTCTTTTTATTCATCTTGCCTTTAGATGATGACATCATCATCATCGATAAGAACTCACAAAATATGATAATGTTCCCCATAGTTCATTCAGTCTATTCCAAAATCAAACTACATTTCCTCATTTAAAACAAACAGAGTCCCCTGTCCCTTCACTTTCTCTACACATTTTGGGCATCTTGCTTCTGCCCCCTATTTCAAACTCTCTCTCACCCCCTCGTCTCGTCTCTGCCCAGGTAACTCCCCCAACTCTCCCACCCTGATATGGTCCTCTGTGTCCACCCTTTTCAAAAGACCACTTTCTCACCCCTCAGCTTTTCATCGCTGGCTCCCTCTTTAACTGTCTTTTTCTCACTTTTCTCTCTGACACCACTCAACCCTCTTTGGCCACTTATCCAACACTTTCCCTGCTACCACTACCATTCACTGCTCCTCCTCTACATATTGTACCAGTGTGTCCTCACACCCCTGTTTTTTGGCGTCTCTCACCCGACTCTTACCTCTCACCCCTCTCTGACTTCCCCTGTAACCCTTGCTGAATCCTCTCTCTTACCCGTAGCTCACCCCTCTCTTACCCCTCAACCCTTGAACATGTTGGTAGCATCTCTCTGCTTAGTTACCTGCAGGCATACATGGCCTGTTGGTCCACTCGTGTGGAGGATGAAAAAAACCGAATCTAATCTAATAGAACATTGTACGCCCCTTTACCAAGTACCAGTGACTGGGTATCACAGCCATGACTCCTTCCCTCTCTTCTCTTTTCTCTCTTTGATCATGACGCTGACAGATGTCAGTGCTGTAGACAGTTAGCTGTTCTTATAGTGCCCCAGCCCACACGTCCACATGCCCCCCCCCCCCCCCATCCTCATTCTTTTAGTATCGCACAGACATGACACCTGTCACTCACCCTGAGGACATGAACACCTCTCCTGTCCTTATTTGAATCCCTCTCATATACCGTTGTACATCATTTCACCAATAGTCTTAGAATTTACTGGGAATTATTTGTGGGTATGTCTCATTGAATCAAGTACTGGAAATAATGTGCTTTTATAGGATGAGGGTTCTCAATAATCGCCTTATTCCACCACTATCATCATCATCATCATCATCATCATCGTCATCATCATCATCGTCATCATCGTCATCATCATCGTCATCAATATCATCATCATAGCAAGTTGTTTATTTACATGCTAGTGTTGTGTGTACAGAACCCATGGTTCTCTGTCTTCATCAAAATTTACACTGCAGTTTAGGTCTATCAAATGGTCATCCAACACAAACCAAATGCCATAAACAGCAGTAGATCCACTTTAGAACTTAGGGAAAGTGCGAACAAGAGATTTTTTGTTTCAGATACAGTATACAAAGCAGAGGGCATTTGGAAGCAAAGAACATATTTGTTTTTTTTTATAAGCGGTTCCCCTGGAGGTAGTGTTCTGTACCCATCTTTTTAAATGTAGAGAGCAGAAAAGAGCAGAAAACTGAGCAGAAAACTGTGTAGACGCACTATAGCCCATACCTTTACACTTTCTCTTTAAAAACAGGGCAATCCAAAAACCACACTTCTCTCTGATTTCAGATTTTTTTTTCAGCACACAACCCATCATTTGTCAGGAACTGAGTGACATTCACCAATCGCGAATGGCAGAATCTATTGAATACATATGAAATGAATGAGAATGCATCATATTTGATCTAACCCATCACTTTCTCAATACATGTACATGTTTTGGATCTTCTATACACCCAAAATGGTCATCAGGGAATGTTACACATAATAGAATAAAAAGCTGCATGCATGCAGATACAGTACTATGCACCCTTCCTTCTAAGCTTAGCTACCGATTTACAGAATGCCATCTAACTCCAGATCAGCTTTATTGACTCTGTCTGATACGATGCAAGTTGACAATGTAAGCTGTAAGTGTTTATAATTTGCCCGAGAAGTACCTGCAGCCAAAGAGACCCAGTGTTTCTGTGTTGTGTTGAGATAGAGAGACATGATATTCCTCTGTGGCTCACTGACCTCCTCTCCTCTGAATCCTGTCCTTTTCCTTGTGCTGGTTGGCCGGATAGACGCAGACAGAGCTCAGAAACACGGCATGGATGAGTTTATCTCCGCTAACCCCTGTAGCTTTGACCACGCCTCGCTGTTTGAGATCGTGCAGCGGCTCACGTTGGACCATAGGCTCAATGACACCTTCTGCTGCTTGGTGAGTGTTCTTAACCCTACTGTGAAATAAGGAGGAGTTGGTGACGCTGTTATGTCTTCTTCAAATACTGTGTGAGTGTTCAATGTTCCCCTAGCTGTGGTAGTTGTGATAGAGCATATTGTTTAAGTCCTAAACTCCCCCTTCTCTGATGCATAGGGATGGTTCAGCCCCGGCCAGGTCTTTGTCCTAGACGAGTACTGTGCCAGGAATGGAGTCAGGGGTTGTCACAGACATCTGTGTTACCTGGGAGACCTGCTGGAGAGGTCAGACAACGGGAACATGATCGACCCCACACTGCTCCACTACAGCTTTGCTTTCTGCGCCTCTCATGTCCACGGGAACAGGTACGAGCTGATCCCCTCCCTTCAATACTTATAGGAGTTATTATGGTCTGAGTGTAAAGAGTTGACTCATCAGAATCTCAGTCACACACCCAAAGGTCGAGGAGGAACTGGCCATAATGAGAAGTGAAAAGGGCCTAAGTCATCGGAGCATCTTGTCCCATAGCTTTATGATTTTTCCATTTTTATGTCTCTGTGTGTCATATTCTGTTTCTTATATATAATTTTAGATTTGTATCTTCTTATAATTTGCATTTTCATCTTTAAAAAAAATCTGTTATGTATTGTGTTATCTGTTATGTATTTTCTTGGTTTTGTATGTCTTTCTCTTTTTCCTTTTGTTTTGTTGCCATAGTTTCATAATGTCAATGTTGCTCATCCTCCCATGCATCCCCATAAAGTCAGAGAGGGCAGCAGTTACTGCGGGCCACTGATGGGTTCTGAGGGCCCCTTGGCCCCTAAGAGCTCCCAGATCTCAGAATCAGGGCCTGGCTCTAAACGGAGAAACAAAATGAAGTTTAGAAAAAAAAAGGATTCCAAATCTCAGCTCACGCAAGAGCCCAAAAGGTAAGATACTGTACATGATTGTCGGTATATACAGAAGGAAAGTCACAGTTAACAAGCTGAAGAATATTATACGGTTCAGTCTCACACACAAGCTATCACTCCTGCAATTGTTGTATTCCTCCAGTTGGACGCATATGAGCTTCTCTGTGACCTTGTAATTCATGGAGGTGAAGCTCTGTTTGTACATGTCTGTGTGCTTTGCAGGCCAGATGGACTGGGCACAGTGAAGGTGGATGAGAAAGAGCGCTTTGAAGAAATCAAAGAGCGGTTGCGTCTGATCCTGGAAAACCAGATCACACACTTCAGGTGACTGCAAGCCACCCGCCTCATGCTGTTCTATTGTTCTCTTCCTCACTGTTATCCCAATCCAGTGTTATTTCATTGTGATTCTATTTTGCCCTGTAGATATTGCTTCCCATTCGGCCGTCCTGAGGGAGCGCTAAAGGCCACTTTGTCTCTGCTGGAGAGGGTTTGTTACCTTAATGAAATCTTTTGCTTGAGAGAAACTTGCCAGTTAATAAATCTGTCACAGCTCATTCCTCATACTGTATATTCGAAAAAAGAAAAGAAAATGAAACCCATTTTGGAAGGCTTGTTCCTACCTCATCCTCAGGTCCTGATGAAGGACATTGTAACTCCAGTTCCACAAGAGGAAGTGAAAGGAGTCATTCGCAAATGTCTGGAGCAGGCTGCTCAGCTCAACTACCAACGGATCACAGAATATGCTCAAATTGAAGGTAACTAGCTTGCGACATGCATTGCAAACACACATTCAATATGCAATAGGACAGCTGCCAAGGAATTTGTTGTTGTTGATATTTTGCTTGATATAATTATTATCTGAATAACTGAGCTAAGAAGACTTAGCAATACTGATAAGACTTTGAAACCTGCAACTGATATTATTATTGTGATGATGATGCTGATTAATCAATTATTGTATCAATATACTGTAGGGATTTCGCAGTTGCTGTTGGAGTATTTCAGATACAGTGTTCTATTTATTCGCGTTACGGTATCTACAGTTTTAGTTGTGTTTAGTCATGGTGTCAGTCTTGGTGACTTCTGAGTCATTTGAAGGCACAAAGAAATGACTGTTTATCCTTCATTGCCATTCTGCTCTCTTGGAAATTATACAGTATATTGGGAAATATTTGTAAATTTCTTTTAAAAACAAGATGTTAAGAAAAGCCACTATGATGATTTTTGACTTTTTTTTACCTTGGATGCACGTCTCCCCTTTTCACATGAACTGAATATGTGTATATTAACCACATCAACGCTATGTGACAGGTTGTCAGGTTTGTCACTTGTCCTAGCCAATAAACTCTCCCATTTGTTTCAGGCCTGCTTTAGCTGTGTGGTGCTCTGTAGGTCAAGTTGGCTTTTTTTGTAGAGGTGTGTAAGTAAAAATGCATTCAAATCCAAATCCAAAGCCCTGAGGTCTGTTTTGCTGGCCCCACTATACCGTGACTCTTCAAGCTGTGTCCTGGACTCATGGCATGTGGTGATTTGACAGTAAAGTCCATCTGCAGTACTGTATGTTCAGATCTCCTCCAGTGAACCTTCCCTTTGGCCCCACATCAGATTCTACCTCTTAGACACCTCTGATTCCACCAACTAACTCCACCCCCTCTTGAACTCTCCTAACTGGCTCTGCCCCTCTCTCTCTCCTGCCAAATGAACACCTGGTCCTCCTTATCCTCCCCCTCTCTCCCCCTCTTCCTGGGGACCACTTTCCTCCTCTCTCTGTCCCTCTGTCTGCTCTGCTCTTCCCCTCCTCTCTACTCTCCAGTTATTGGCTTCGTCACTTCTATCACTACGACTGCTTGTTGTGATAAGTAGCGTTGAAGGCAATGCAAAAGAATGCTGGGATTGAACACCGACAACCCAGCATCTGTCACCTGCATGTGCTGCTAAATATGATGGAAAGGTTTTTCCTTATAGGCATGGGACTACCCATTTTGTAGAACACATTTACAATCACATTACATCTTAGCGTGCCTTTTATTGCTTGGAAAACTACCATTGTGTTTTCGGACAAATCTATGTATTGTAGTCAAATCTATGTATTGTAGTCAAATCTCCGTATTGTAAAACTTAATGTATTGTAGTCAATGCCTAGAAAGAAATACCTCAGGGTGCGAAAGATACTAAGGTTTTCATTCCTTACTATCTTAAAGCCATACTAAGTGAACTTATTTCCCTCTGTCCTTGTGATGCTCCTGGTCCAATATCAAGACTCTATCCCTGTAGTGGTGAGAAACTAATCATTGGACCTCCAGCAGTCCAATCCCAATACTCACCTGGACAGTCCTCTTCCAGACCTTTAATCTTTCCGCTTCTTACCCCAGCCTCTTGCATGCCCCAATCCTCTTTTGTAGGGAAAAAGAGGGAAATGTATGAGCACCCTGTCTTCTGCTTGGCGTCACAAGTGATGGATTTAACCATCCGTGAGTACCTTCCTCATCCTCTCCTCAGTCTCTCCTCCCTCTTCCCACACTCCTTCACCATGTCCTCCCCCTCTTCCCTCACTCCCCCTCACTGATATCCACTCCTCTGTCCCTCTGTGCTTTTTTATTTGTCGCTCATGTCTGTGAGAGCGAGTGGAGAGAGCTGTGGAGCTCTGCAGTAGAGCAGTCAGGGACCTCTACCATCTGTCTGTAGTGAACATGAATGAGCAGCCTGGTCTGTAAGCTTCTTTCTTTTGGTTGGACACCCATGCCTGTGACTTGAATGCATTTTTACTTTGCTTCTGTGTTATCTCCTTCAGTCGTCTGATCATGTGTCAGTGGTGCGCTGTGCGGGACAGGTATGATATTTCACTGCGACACCAGAGGCAGTAGAGCAGCAGCTGCTGGCAGAGCTACAGTACGAGGAGGACAGGATTGGGTGTATGCATACAGAGTTCCTATACGTGTTTTAACTCAACTCAACTCACCACCAGTGTGTCCTGTCTTTGATTATGGCAGCTGTTCTATGTCTTACTTGTTATAGAAGTCTAAGCTTTGTCTGTTTGTTGAAAACATCTTCTTGTCGCTTTTTGCTTTTGAATTTTCCTTAGGCCAGTGTTTCAGTGTTTCTGTACTTATGTTTGTTGAGTTTTGTCAATGATGTTGTCTATCGACTAGCTACCGAACTTCCTTGGCGTTCTGGAATGTTTCCGACGAGTTCTCTCTCAATGCTTGAGGGTCAGATGGAGATGAATTACAGCTTTTCATGCAAAATTGAATATAACCCTAGAGTGTGTTAATCCTAAATATCTCCTTTTTATCTCCTTTTCTCTCTTTTTCTCTCTCTCAAGTTGAGAAAGATCAAAAGGATCCAAAGGATCCAGGTGAAGCCCTGTTTGACTTATGGCTCAGCCTCAATACACACCGGAACCTAGATACACACAAACTGTAAACACACAAACACACACACACACACACACACACAAACACACACACACACACACACATACGGTACTGCATAAACTCTCCAATTTCCTTCATGTCTTGGCATGTTCTGTCAAAACTGCTCCAACATTTAGGACACAAATATTTAGGGAAATTGTATTACTTTATAACATCAGGGTTGGGCACAATTCCATCTCTATACCAGTCATTTCAGGAAATTAATTAGCATTCAACTAATGAACTGAAGAGTCCTCATAGAATGTTTACTTTAGGTGAAAGCTTTCGTGAATGACATTATGTTCAATTACTTTCCTGACACCATGACAAATAGAATGAATAAAGGAAATTAAATGATCTATCATTTAATAAAGCAATACAATCTCTCATAAATATGTGCATAAAGTGTAGCATCTCCAATGTGTTGAAGCAAAACAATGCAATAAATTGCCTTGAAATATCTTCAACATGACATACAGTAGGTTAATGGCTGTTAGTATACAGATACATCATTTGTAAAATTATGGGCTATTTTAGATAATTGGCCTGCAGCATATCAATACAAATTGCCAGATTTGTGCCCTCAGGGCTGTGGAACAGAGGAACATTACAGGATTATTGTCATGGACCTCTATGATGATACTTGTATGTTTCACATCCTGTATAACAGTTGAACACATTGGATATGGGTGAAGTATGATATATTTGACTATGATAATTCCTCCTTATCATGATGGTCATTATCATTACTTCAGGCTGCCTTATGTAGTTCCAGGATCCAGTAGCCTCTACATCAGGTTGAACCAGGACTCCTGTGCCATTCCTTGGGTTAACGGCACTGCATGACATCTATTCAGACATGTGATCAATGCTCTGTGCTTTAGGGTACTCCTTAGCATGGCCACATGTGTGTAATACATAATCACACAACACAACACAACACAACACAACACAACACAACACAACACAACACAACACAACACAACACAACACAACACGACTATCTGTGCTGATAAAGTAGCCCAATACAATGCAGGTCACATCAGGGCTAAGCATATACCTCTGTCTTTATTCACTATTCACTGACACTTCTTATGCTTTAATGCTTCTACTTTGGCATTAGCCTGATAACAGTACATTAGAGACCCCTGGAGATCAATAGTGACTTGACATCAATATGAAACTAAACATAGTTATATGTATAAAGTATAAGGTAGACAAATATCAGTGGTAAATGACCATTATCTCTGTACAGTTCTATGTACAGTTCAATGTGCTTTTCATTTCAAATTCGTTTGAGCCATTCAATTCAATGTTCTGATGTCTTTGCCATTTTGCCACATATGCTCTAATGTTCTGGTGACCTCATTTCACCACATTCAACTGTCTACAGTCATTTTATGTCAGCAGCATATATATATATATATAAAGCACACATATTGCTGCTTAGTTAGACTTAATTCCCAGCCGTGTCTGTGACAAACACACAATTTAAAAAAGCCCAGCAACAGCCTTAGGTGTACATCATTTTGCATGATGAGTATAACAACTCTTTATTTTCTCTGTGATTATTAATCAATTCTACCTGTGTTGTCTAATATCTCCTCATACTGACTGTTCACACTGCACCAGTTCACATTGTGTGCATGCTTTAGGTGTCATATCATCTCTAGAACTAGTGGTCTGTGTGCCTGCTATTCTACCAATACTCACTGGACAGTCACCCAAAGGGTCAAAAAACAGTTTTGGGGATATTGCCCTATATTCTTACATGTTTACATGTATTTGACTGTGGTGAGAACCCAAACCATAAAAAAAAGCCCTCTATATAGAGGAGTTAAAGATTTAGGTGAGAAATTCTATTTATAAGAGATAAAACCGTCCCAGCATACCCCTCTGTGCTTGACTAACCCCCACCCCCCCCCTCACCCTCATCCTTCTGCTTCAGAGAACGTAGGCCGCTTAGTCACGCCTGCCAAAAAGCTGGAGGAGACTATTCGCCTGGCGGAGTTAGTCATAGAGGTCCTCCAGCAGAACCAGGAACACCATGCGGAGGTGAGTGGGTAACCCCTCCTCTCCTCCTCCCCAGAGCTCTCTCCCTCTCTCCTCTCACTTATACCTGAGGCACACCTTGGGCATGCATGGAGGTAGTTGTTTCCTGACACTTTAAACATTTATCTATAAAGCTGTCTTTGTGTATGGGTAACGAAACAAAGGTATTTTTCAGACATAGAAGCGCCTTAATGGGAGCTAAATAAAGCATGTTAACATTGTACCAGTGCACTATTTTTGACAGGCCTATTAAAGTGGAGTGTGGGGATATGTGCAGTTTCCCCCACTACTTCATAATTCATGGCTCAGTGGTGCAATGTTACATAAACCATTGGTTGCCTTGAAAGATGGTTATGCCTTTTTGATTTTAGCTCAGTATGCACAGTAGAAAACGGTACAGTTTAGGTAGTTAGTAGGTAGTATCTAGGTTAGGTAATAATAACTAATGCATGCTCATTCAATGTTTACAAATTTGAATTGTTGCGATCTTCCTTTTGTTCGTAGAAACAACACTAAATAGCTTTACTGTATTTGCTATAAGAACAAACTAATAGAAAAGCATGATGAGCATGTACAGTATAGATGCTAAGATCTAGAGGTGATCCAATGTGATCTTAAGATATGCAGATAAGCAGATTTATTCTATCTCTCTGAATATGCTTGACAGGCGGCAGTCACAAGTTCTGGAGATCAATCGGTACAGTATCATTATTTCTCTTTCTCTTCAGTCCCATCACAAACCTCCTCCCTATCGCATGTGGGCCACTGAGGCAAGGGGCGCCCCCTAGTGTAGGGCAGAAGGGATAGAGAGGGAAGGGTGGGTGTGTTGGCGCAGAAACAACAGCAAACATTTTAAAAGCAAAATCGGCTACACAACATAATGTGATCACATAGCATGTCCATTGGGCCATAATAAATAATCCTCGCTACCAGCATGCTGAAGTGATTAAACCCAGGGTGTATGCTCTGTGTGGTTCTTAGGGTTGAATACCACCATGAACATGTGTTTCTCCCCCTTCTCATCCAACCTTAAGTCGGTGTTCACGGTTCACACTCTGAGTTTAGAACATCTTTCTCCTCCTCCATCTCTCTGCTGTCCCGTCAAAGAATTGTTCCCAAACCTTGTAAAAAAAATGCCTGATAGAAACATTACTGTCCTGTCCATCTCCCTCTGCTCTTATTGTTCATACGATCGGTGATCGTCCCAGCAGGGGAAAGAGGTATGTGGTGAAGTTGAATGAGACCTTCCCCTAACCCTGTAATGGTTTGTGCATGTCCGGTAGATGATGCACCCCCCCCCCCCCCCCCTCCCCTCCCCTCAGCTTTGGTACAAGACTGCTCCCTGGGGACTGTTGCACTGTAGCCTCTCTGGCTGAGCACTGGGTGTGCTGTAGAGGCCTGGGCCTTGCCTGACTCTGTCCCTCCACCGTCATCAAAGGATGGAACCCAAATAGCATTTCAGCTCTGCCTTGCCCCAGTTTCCCTCTGCCCATTTGCCCCTCCCTGGAATCGTATACCCCATCCCTACCCTCTCCCTGAGTCCACTCTCTCTTTCCCTGTGTTTGATGGAGCACAGCTTTGTTTGCTGCCTGTACTGTAACACTAACGCTGGTACTGTATAGCATTGTAAATGTTGGGGGTAGGGTGGGCAGGTAAGTGGGCAGGTAAGTGAGGGCTTGACTACTCTGAGTTACTTCCCCCTGTCAGATGTTTGTCGGGGTTAGTGATTCCTACGATATGAATAACAAAGCATGCAGCATAATGGGAAGGATTAAGCTTTTCACAGTTTAATCAGTCCCCTCTCTTGAGTATAACAAATGTCAGTCAATAATGAGCTAACAAGCCAAGCCAAGACTGCTAGCACAGCAGCAACTTCAGCAGAGGCAGAGGGGTCAACACATCTATGGGTACACCTCCCTCCATGCCTCCGGCTACGCCAAAATGATTGGGGCAACTCAGCGCAAGTACATTGGTGTAGCCATTATATTCCCCTCTGGAGATCTTGTGGTAGAGATGCTATGTGCTGCAGTCTTAGATGTGCCTATACTGTAACATGGCAAAGTGCATGGACTTGAATCACATTCACATCTACTGAGGTGTGTTGGTATGACAACGATGTGAATGGTGGAAACCCAGTCTCCTACCTGGAGAGCAAAGCATGGTGGGAGTTCCACGTCTGCATGAGAAAGGCGCCCCGCCCCGGCTGTAACTCCCTTTCAATCTATAGATGAATAGGACCAAATATTGACACTCATCATTATGCTTTTATTGGCTTTGTGTATAGATATACAATGACATGCTTCTTAAGTGATGGGAGGCTAAGGTTTAAAGAACCCCATCCCTAATGTCTTCACCAGCCAAAATGGATTCTGGATTGGTTGCTCTCAAGAGCAAGAGCACATACAGTAGTGCTCCTCAATGGGCCCAGACCACTATCACTTCATTACACTGCATACTTTACACTCACACATCATACAGTACTCTGAGGACAGTAGTTGACAGGGGTAGTAGTCCACACACATTTCCTTTTAGAGTAGATGTATTCTCAGTATTACATTTTTACATCAAATGAATCATCTCACACTAATAGTAAAGTCCACAGAAATGTGCAAGCATTAAATAACAATGGAATGGTGTTATTACATGAGATATCTTTTATACAGTCACATCCCACCACCTCCTTTTATTTGACCTAATCTGAATGTGGGTTGATCTTCTAGGTATTTCTCTGCTAACCTGTAACTAAACACCAACTACATTGTACAGTACACCCACACACAATATCAGTCTGCAATGCTCTGCTCGTGTTTGGTTTGTAGTCTTCCCAATATAACCGTATGTTAAAGCTCTGATAAGCTCCAGTGCGTTTGTGTTCCTACACACTCTCCTTCTTCTTCTCTGTCCTGCCTGTGCTGCTCTGTCCACACACCATGACCAGGGTTTCTGTTCACACCCATCCTTGCTGTCTCTCTAGGCCTTTGCCTGGTGGTCAGACCTCATGACGGAACATGCTGAGACCTTCCTGGCCCTGTACGCCCTGGACATGGACGCTGCCCTGGAAATCCAGTCTCCTGAGAGCTGGGACAGCTTCCCTCTCTTCCAGCTGCTCAATGACTTCCTGCGGACTGACTGTAAGTTCCTGCTCTGCTCTTCCTGTGTCAGATAGTGACCCACCCCCACACACAAATACTTTCACATGCACACTTTGGGTTCCTGCCACTCTCAGAAGGTTATAGGATAATATCAATAACATCACTAATGTCTGTCTCTCTGTCTCTCTGTGTGTCTCTCTCTCTCTCTCTCTCTCTCTCTATCTCTGTCTCTCTCTCTCTCTCTCTCTCTCCCTTCTGTGCAGATCACCTGTGCAATGGGAAGTTCCACAAACACCTGCAGGACCTCTATGCTCCTCTTGTGGTTAGATATGTGGATCTGATGGAGTCCTCCATCGCACAGTCAATTCACAGGGGCTTTGAGCGCGAGTCGTGGGAGCCTGTAAAGTAAGGGACATTCCTCTCAGTACCTGAGCTGTAGGATGGTTGGAGAGGCCAGGCCTTTATCCAGAGGAGAGAAACCACTCCTAGGAGGCTACAATATGACAAATACAACAGCTTTACTTTTGACAGCATCACAGTCACACCTACTGTAGGCTACATTTTAAGAGATAGATCATAGATAAATAAGTGAAACCTTCTATTTAGAGACTTAAATGAGAATATTACATATTATTAAAGACAGACATTGCTTGGAAGTATCATATGTGTGCAGTATTCTAGAAGTGTCAAATCTGGGGCTCTTGCCCAGTTTTCCCCATAGTACCACAGGGTCTTTAGTTCAGGTCAACACCAGATATTTCCATCTTTGTGTTTTGTGGACTAACCCTCATAGTGTGTGCTTTGAATCGTCGCCAGGGAGAGAAGGTCTCCATTCTATTGTGTTGCTGAGTTGCTATTTTGTCAGTCGTAACTAATATGCTTATTGATTTCTCATGCCTTTCACGTTTGTTTTGCTTTCTTTATAAAGGAAAAACTCCATAAGGGGCCTCATAAGCTCAATGAAAAAACAACCTCGTCTAGACTATAGATATGTTTATATTTGTTAAAGATGATTTTGCTGCTTTGTCTTACTTCCGTTTTTTTAAATGTATGTCTCTCATGTGTGCCTATTCTAAATGTAAGTCCTCCTCTTATATGTGCTTAAGACGACTACTGCTTTTATAATTGTTGGTCTTGTTTATGTGTGCTATCTATGTGTCTGAAATTGATATGTTTCATGTGTGACTTCTTCTTGTTTTTTGGATTAATTACTTTTTAAATTAATTTAATTACTTCACATGGCTTTCTGCAACGCCTACATTACCACTGTTATGGATTCTTTTTTTTCTTTTTGTCTGTCTCTTCTGCAGGAGTTTAACAAGTAATCTGCCCAATGTGAATCTACCAAATGTCAACCTCCAAATTCCCAAAGTACCAAATCTGCCAGTGCCAGTAGCAGGACTATCAGTTAACCTTCCACAAATGCCTAGCTTTTCCACCCCGTCATGGATGGCTGCTATATATGACTCTGAGTGTGTATTCAACTAGTTCACCTGAGACTTACTGCATAAGAAAATGCTGCCTTGGTATGAAGATGCCCCCTAGCTTCAGGTTATTGACTATAGAAAACAATCAAATAGCAATCTTTATCAAAGATCTGGTGATCCCAGTCCCAGTGTAATTCAAGATGTTTTTCTAAAAACACAGTGCAACTAAACACCTAGGAATACCTCTGTTTTAGTGTTTTGCACAAAAAAGCAGTGTACAGTAACAACACCACAGCGATACTGCGGTCTTTACCGGTCCAATCATGTTCATGCCAAGGGCACTGCAAGGGGGTTAGTGTAGATAGAGTTGTCTGTTTTTTAAATGAGCAGCTGATAGCTTCTCATTGTTCCTCAACATGCATGCTGTTGAGCTGTGAGGTACAGAGATACAAGTCCAACCTAAACCAGTTCTCATGGGACATGACCAATTTGAACACCATTGCAAACAGTGGAAATGTAACAATCTGGAAGTCCTTATCGTTGTTAAATGTGTATCTCTCCACCTCCCTCCCCCAGTTTTCATACTTGCACTAGCTATAGAGAATAGTTAGAACTGTGCTCATGAAAAGTTGACTGTACCACTGATTGCTTAATGAGGGTACAGTTGAACATCCCATCAGCACCCTGTATGAATACTGCTGGTCCTGTGTCCATCTTTGGACTCAACCTTTCTTCCCAGTAGCCAGTTTGATTGGGCGGGTGGTGGGCTGGTGGTCAGAGGGCGGGACGGGGAGGGTGGTGGGTGGAGTCTCCATGTTGTTGTAAGTCTCTCAGTGCATCGTTTGTTCAATGCTCTGAAGCAACCACTACTTGAGTGCAGCTGGCATCCAAGGCAGTAGAGACCTGCCCCTTTCCTATCTGTCATCTCTTCCCCTTCCCCCTTCCCCCTGTTCCCTGCATCCCCATCCCAGTCAGCTGTGCTCGGGATGGCACCCTCCCTTAGCCAGACCTGCATGGTGTGTTTGACATCTACAGTAGGACACCCACCAGCCTGGGGACATGGGCGATGAAAGAGGACCTGTCCTGCTTGGGCTTGACATCTTTGATTGATCATCTGCAGCCACAACACATTATATTCAAAGGAGATGCATTGTACAGCAACTCAAAATCATGGCCATATTTTCAGACACGCCCTCTCTCACTGTCCCATTTCCCTTTCCTGTATAGACAGTGTGATAGAGATCTGCAGTGGCTAACCTGCATGAACCCACTCCACACCTGAGGGTTGATAATCATGCAATCTAGCATGGTTATTGATTTGTTACAGACCACCCTGTCCTCTTATTTTTCCCATGTACTGACTGTCCAAGTACTTGAACTGATCATTGGTGAAGTTCTGATAGACATTAGTCTGGAACAGTCAGTCTATGGTCAGAATAAAGGCTCCTGTGTTGAGGTGTGGGGGACCAGCACCCTCCTCTGCACCTGCCCACCCCTGTCCAATCAGGTCATCTTTGGCCTCTGACCTCTGTGTTTTGCTCGCCGGCAGTAATGGCTCTGGGACGACGGAGGACCTCTTCTGGAAGCTGGAAGCTCTGCAGACCTTCATCAGGGACCTACACTGGCCAGAGGATGAGTTTGCCAAGCACCTAGAGAACCGCATGAAGCTCATGTCCAGCGACATGATTGAGAACTGCGTCAAACGGTGTGTGTGTGCGTGTGTGCCTGTGTGTGTGTGTGTGTGTGTGTGTGTGTGTGTGTGAATATGTGAGAGAGAGATAGATAGAGAGAGAGAGAGAGAGAGAGAGAGAGAGAGAGAGAGAGAGAGAGAGTATGTATAAGCCTCACCTCTTTCTCATTCACAGACACTTCAGTTGTATCTGTTGGTGAGAGAGACTGGGTTTGAGTGACTATCAGCCAGCATATTTTACACTGTATCCTAAAGATCCTCCACTCATATTGCAGCACTAGGATGGCATTTGAGTCCAAGCTGACCAAGAGCAGCAGGTCTACTGACTTCCGCATCTCCCCGTCTATATGCACCATGTACAATGTGATGGTGGATGCCAAGGACCAGTCAGCCAAGCTGTGCGCCATGGAGATGGGGCAGGAGGTACACTCTTTACCAGGGCTTAGACCTTAGCTATTCTGCAGGAATCTACGTTTTCATTTGATTTCATTGGATTTGTATGTCAGATAATCACAAAGGAAAATGTATGAAATTGTTGTTGAACATTAATAGTGTAATGTGACATGTTAATGAATTGCGTGTGTTCCTTTCCTTATTTCAGAAACAGTACCATACTCAAATAGATGAGCTAATTGAGGAGAGTGTGAAGGACATGATCTCCCTCCTGGTGGCAAAGGTACATTCACTCCTCTTTGTACTTGGATGTACAGTACAGTTTTTCCTCACTATATATGACCTAAAAACAAAACGATGATATGAAGAGTTGATGAGGTGATTTCTGGCCTTGATGAATGTTGTTGGTGTGTTTATGTCTCATTTCTCAGTTTGTGGTCATTCTCGAGAGCCTGCTGGCTAAGATCTCCAGATACGACGAAGGCACTCTCTTCTCCTCTTTCCTGTCGTTCACGGTAAAATCTTTTTTAATAAATATCATGTATACCACTCAATATCATGTAATTGTTATTGATTCTAGTGATACTGATGATGCAATTCTCATCCCTTTGTCACAATTTGTTTCTGATTTCAGGTGAAAGCTGCTTCAAAGTATGTGGATGTCCCTGTAAGTGTGATGCAGTCCAAATCCACCTGTGTGTGTGTGTGTGTGTGTGTGTGTGTGTGTGTGTGTGTGTGTGTGTGTCTGTGTGTGTGTGAGTGAGAGAGTGTGTGTGCATGCATGCGTGTATTTGTGTGTTCTCGCCCTCTGCGTTACTTCTGTTGTCTTTACATAATGTGCTACTAGCAAATGTACAGTATGCGATGAGAGGAAGAGGTACACATCATTTTGTTCATCCAAAGCCTTTCCATACAGTCTATAGTCTGAAATGACACATTTCATTGGTGACATAGTTACAGGCCAACCCCTTAACTCCCAACCCTGCATCTGTCTCTGTTGTCTTGCAGAAGCCCGGGATGGACGTTGCCGATGGCTACGTGACCTTTGTGCGCCACTCTCAGGACATTCTGCGTGATAAGGTCAATGAGGAGGTGTATATAGAAAGGTTATTTGATGTAAGTAAAATGCCGTCTCCTCCCGGCCAATAGGGAGGGGCTTTCCAAAATGTGGCAAAACAACAGGGCAGAGAGGGATAAGTCCCATTTCTAGACCAGGGACTGTAACTCAGCCTGGCAGAAGAGGCCTGTCTGACTCTATATCTCCTTTAGCTTTTCTCCTCCTCCTCTTCCTCCTCCTCCTCCTCCTCCTCCTCCTCCTCCTCTATCTCTTCTTCTCTCTGTACTCTCAAACTTTGCTGCTACCCACTGTATTCTGGTGTGCCACAGTGCTTTTGGACCTTTGTGTGCTGGGTTACATTTGTTTACAAACAAAGAGTCCAAAAAAGCACCGTCAGGCAGGATTATCTTAAGCAGTGCTCTCTGAATACAGCAGAAAAAGGAATATGTACCATTTTTTAATACTGTACATACTGTAGGCCTTCTAACATGACAGTAAGAGAAGCAATTAGGTTAGCAGTTATTGCTAGTCACCACATACAGTTTGTATTAAGCATTTGAAGTCTCACAGCAGTCACTATAAATCTGTATTTTACAAATATCATACTTTAGAGTACACTTCTAGGTTCAAGACAGTCCTGCAAATGTCAGGGATTTGAGAGCACTGTCTTACAAATACATAATCCTTTTGTGATACATTTTAAGTAATGTGTCCTCCATATCTGTGAGGTATACTGTATCTACAGTACTACAGTGGTGTGTGTGCTTCATACCCTTCAGAGGTATAAATTGTACAGTACTGTGTTGCACAGGTGTGTGTTGGCTTTGTGTGTTTGGGATGTGTGCAGGCCTGTCTGTGTGGCAGCTGTTGTGTTGGCTGTATCTGTGTTTAGGTTTTAGGTATTATTAATTGTGCAGCAATATTCCCCAGTGATTCAGCTGTTCATGTTGGCTGTGTGTACAGTGTACAGTCCTGTGCTGGAATTGTGTGTTTGTAAGAGATGTGCGGTACTGTTGTGGAGTGTGTGTTCGCTTTTGTCGTTGAGGTCAACACTGGCTGCCCTGTCTTCTTGTGTGTCCACACTGCTCAAGAGTAGAGACCCCCCCCCCCTCCCCTCATATAATACACAGTGCCCTGCGTAAGTAATGGGACAGTGAAGCATTTTTTCTTCTTTTGTCTCTACACTCCAAAATTTGAGATTTTAAATCAAGTACTATGAGGTTACGGTAGAGATTCTCAGCTTTTATTTCATGGTATTTGTGTACATATTGGTTTCGCCATTCAGAAATTACAACACTTTTTATGCATAGTCCCCTTATTTCAGGGTACCCAAAAGTAATGGGACAGATTTATCAAATGTCCAAATTAGGCACTCGTGTTTAGTATTTAGTCAACAATTCTTTGCATGCAATAATTGCCTGACGTCTGTGACCATTTGACCCCACCTTGGCCTGTACTGCAGCCATCTTCAGTTGTTGTTTGTTTTAAAGTTTTTTTGCCTAAAATCTTGTCATCAGAAAATGAAATACATGTTCAATTGGATTTAAATCTGAAGATTGACTTGGCCAGTCAAGACCTTTCCACTTTTTGGCCCTGAAAAACTCCCTAGTTCTATGGAAGCATGTTTTGGGTAATTTTCTTACTATATGATGAAGCGCTATCCAATGAATTTGGAGGCATTTGCTTGCACTCGAGCAGACAAGATGTTTCTGTACACTTTAGAATATATTCTTAATATATTCTTCTGCTGCAATCAGCAGTTACAATCTTAGCCAGTTCTCGTGGCAGCTATACATGCCCAAACCTAACACCCCCTGCAATATATTTCACATATGAGGTGTAGATCCACACATATGAGGTGGTATGCTGTAAATCTTGGGCAGATCCTTTTTTCTCCACACTTTCCTCTATCGCAATCACTCTGGTTCATGATCATATTAATCTCCACAAGACCCTTTTCCAGACCTCTGCAGGCTTTTTAGGTACTTTTTAGCAAACTGTAACCTGACCATCCTTTTTTAAGGATAACTAACCTTGCAGTGAAGCGTCTATAGTTTGGCTGGTGACGTATTCTGCGGATGGTAGTCTCTGACACATTCACGCCTACCTCCTGGAGAGTGTTCCTGATCTGTAGGACAGTTGTTTTGAGGTTTTTCCTCAATTATGGTGAGCATTCTTCAGTCATTCATTTTGGAAGTCTTCCTTGGCCTAAAAGCTCCTCCTTTATCTCTACTCATAGTAATTGTTTGATTTAAAATCCAGACTTTTGGAGTGTAGAGCCAGAAGATGAAAAAATGCTTCACTGTCCCATTACTTACGCAGGGCGCTGTATGTGGTCCCCCTGCTGCTTCCAAATCGGCCATACTCAGCACTGTCATGTTTGACTGTTCCAAAAATGTTTCTCTTGAGCTGTGAATGTTTTGGTTGCAACAGTGTTTACCTTTGTATTTTCATTTGTTTTGGAAGGTGTCTTTGATAATCAGCAGTTCTGTTTTTTTTTCCTTTCTCCTTATGCTATTTCTACCCATCTATTTGCATGTATCTGCAAAAATCCCAAATGCTGCTATATCTCTCTATCTTTCGCTTGTTCATTTCAAACTTCTTTTCAGTTTTTCTCTCAATTATATTCTTTCTTGATTAACACCATCCCTGCCGCCTCCTCTCTTCTAAAAGTGGCACTTATCTCTAATGTTGCGTTGTTTTAGCACATTATGTTGAATGGCATGATTTTAGAGTCAAATAATCTTCCTGTGTACATCTTCTAGCATGACCCTCCTTCTCAGAGTTCTGCCTCATACACACATACAGCAACTCGGCACGCACCCACACACCCACCCACCCACCTGCCAGGACTGCATGCACTACTGCACGCTCAACTCGACTGTGTGAAGTGGACAGGCATCCGTAAATATCCGACCTCCTGACAATTCAGCTTTTCAAACCTGACATGGACCAAAATTAGTGTTAGCTCAATCAGACCAACCAAAACCTCCAAGTCCAATTCTGGCTGACCAAAACCACTGGCCTCTCTCTATTCCTGCCTACTCACTCCACATGTATACAGTTGATCTATTTTCTCTACATTCGAGGGAGGACGACTGTTTCCTTGTGTGTGCTGTTCTCTTATGACTGGAAATCCACGCCATCTGGATCAATTTTACTCTCCCCAATGAGAGGTTCTGAAAATGTATAAGAAAATAGCACAACTGCTCCTCGCCTGCCAACCATTTACTCACTTTCTCATTCTGATTTCATTTTGCAAATGACCTCCTATTGTAGAGTTGAAACCTCACATATTATGCAGGTTAGGATCTACACTGTTAGGATCTACATCGCCTTTTGTCAACAGATACAACAGTAAACTGTAGAATAAGTAATGAAGGATCTTCATAGGCCACCAGCTCTAGATCACCGGTACATCACCTACAGGTATTTTACTGTAGGTTTGGATGTCCCAAGTGATGTATACAGTATTGTATTCAAAGGGCAAAAAATAAAAGGTCAGAGGAACTTGTTATTATACAAAGATATTTCAGTGCAAAGCTAGTCAAGATTGTTTTGGGAAACAACATGCAGGTTAATGTTGCATTTTACATGGGTTCTAATGAAGTAGACCAAAGTTCTTTGATGCACTTTTTAGTAGATCAAAGTTCTTCAATACACATTTTAAAGTTTCCTGAAACTACAAAGTTTGTGATAGAAAACATGATATATTTTACATAATTTAATGTCATAAAGAACTAGTTATTTATCATGATATTTTATAAAGCATTTCATTGTTTCTCTCTGATTTTCTCTTTTCAATTCAGTGCCCTACAGTGCTTGGAGAAATGGGGTTTATGAAATAATTTTTGGTGCACATTCGTGTGTGCTTCTATCCTCCTGTACTGTGATGTGTGTGTTGTGTGTGTACTGTAGGCATGGTTTGTGTGTGTGTGTGTGTGTGTGTGTGTGTGTGTGTGTGTGTGTGTGTGTGTGTGTGCGCGCGTGCGCGCGCGTGTGCGTGCGCGTGTGCGTGCGCGTGTGCACGTGCGTTTGTCTGTTCTGGAAGTAATCTTCATATACAGTATGTCTATTTTGTCAGTACTGTGATTGAGAACACTGCAAGCGTGTGCATCTGGTGTTTGTGTGAGTACGGGAAAAATGCATCTTAAAAGGCGCAAGCTCTTGGTAGGTATAGCTTGTTATTTTGTCTGAGTGTGTGCGTGTGTTTATGTGTGTGTGTGTTTTGCTGGAGAATGTTGTGTTTGTGTGTGTTTCAGCAATGGTACACCGCCACCATGAACCTGCTGGGGACCTGGCTCACTGAGCGCATGGAACAGCAGCTCCACGTCTACCAGCTGAAGATCCTCATCAGGATTGTTAAGGTACTGTACAGTATAACTCAGTGGCACAGGAGGTGTTCATTGCCTGCACTGGAGATGGCGAATACTGCGATTGCTATAGTAACAATAATCACTGTTACTAATAATGATCAGAATCAGAATTCAGAATTCAGATCAGAATCAGAATCAGAATCAGAATTCAGAATTCAGATCAGATAATCACTGTTACTAATAATATATATATACATACCTCTTGTAGAAAAAGTACCGTGACTTCCGCCTGCAGGGAGTGCTAGACTCCACTCTGAACAGTAAGATGTACGACACGGTGAGGAACAGATTGACCCTGGAGGAGGCCACCGCTTCAGTGAGGGAGGGAGGCATGCAGGGCATCACCATGAAGGACAGTGATGAGGAGGACGAAGAGGATGACTAGAGGGCTTGCACTGACATCCCCCCACCCCCTCCTCTGCCCCCTCTCCACACCCCAACCCATCCTACCCCAACCGAACCCCCACCCCCTCTCACCTTTTTGACTTAGCCTGGTAACCAATGCATGTACCAACTCTGTTACTCAGATAGCTACTCTAGGACCTCTTTGTCAGCTCGAAATGCCCATGAAGGAACTATAAACTATAAAAATAGTAATTATACTGCGGAAAATAAAATAAAAATGTTGAAAAAATAACCATGATTGACAGTTTAGCTGTGTCATGATAAAGATAGCACCTATCTTTAACTCATCGATTTCTAAATTCATTTCTATGTGTTCCTAAGCAATATGGAGTACCATTTGTTTGACAATGTTGAGTGAGATTATTAGGTGTGTCCCTGTCCAATGCAAACCTATATGGCGCTTCTTTGTCGTACATGTATTCTACATTCATTAATGGTACATTGTCGTGATGATGAGTGTATGGACCCTTTTATTTGTCTTGTCTGTTTTTAAGTGGATGCCAACTGCTTCAAACTGAAAATGAACCGGCCGTAATTAAGTTCAATGCTGTTTAGGATAAACACCTTCTTGTCTACTGACTCTTAACACCACTGTATGTTCTAGACTTGCGTTTTCTCATCTGTGTCAATGCTCTGTGATGTCATCTAAACATTTACTAACGAGAAATTGTTCAGCAGCCATCTTGAACTAAAATGAGTGGGTATTCTAGAAATGCAATATTCTCATAGCTCCATTTTGATATCTTGTTGGAGATTATATTTTTATTTCTACGTTTAACAACCTTGAAAACTAGGTTCTATTTTAATTAAGTTGCACTTTTACAGAAAAAAAGAGAGCTAAAATATGTTTTTCTTATTTAACCAAAACAAAGTTGGTCTGTCTTTTGTTTCCGTAGTTGAGTAGGATGTGTGTGGCATTTCTTTGGGTCTCACTGTTTTGTATATAACGATGCTGTACATTGCATTCTGAGCCATCGCTGCATGCTGTGGGTTCCCACCCTCTCCAAATGCTTTTTGTTCTGTGTGAATTAGCTGGTGGAATCATTCTTGCTTTTGCCTTACGAAAGCCAACAGTTGTAATATGCAAGAGCTGTTGCCTCTAAATAAAATTACTGTACAAATACAACTTTGTCTCTTGCTACAGCTGTGTTAATCACAAATGCATGTCCATGAACTCTTGACCCTTGTGGAAAGGGGTCGGGCATCAAACTGGACAAAACCTACAGTATGGGCATGTGTTACAATCAGGGATATCTGATAACCACCAGAGGGCAATATTGTAACATTGGAAAATAAAACTGATTTAAAAAAAAACAAAAAAAAACGGGGAAAATACAGCAATAATAAAACATACAAAAGCAAAAAACAGCACCAGGATGAAGTACATCAAAACCCATACTTTATTTAATGTATAGCAATACAATTTACGTATTAAATAACACTATAACACTATAATATCATATCACAGCACCATAGTGATACAAAACTATGATTCTGTAATATAATCAATGGACAAAACCATTTTATTCTTAACTTTCAAGTTACAAAATAGAACGACTGCCGACCTTGCTAAAATGAGTTGAGGCAAACTTACTTACTGACTCCCTGGATATTACTGGAAATGAAATTCTGATATTCAAATGGAGAAGAATAACATATTCTTCAGCCCGAAAGGACAGAACATGATATGATGGGCTTGTGTTGGAATGTGACGGCAGTCCACTTGTATTCATGGATATTTGAATCCTACATACTCACCATTAATACAATGAGCGAGAGGGGCATGTTACAAAGAAAAAGCTTTGTATGAAAATAAAGTTCTATGACCACACAGCATAGATTAACTTCCAAGATGAGTATTCTTTAAGCAATCATGTACATGACTTAGAAACTACAATGCAAATTACACTCATGTTATAAATGAAATATTATGAAGTATAAAGTTCTTAGTAAGACGTATATAAATTAAAAGTTACACAAGAAAAAAAACGGTTGTTTGCTGCCATAACTGTTTCCTAATGTGATAAATGCGCCAAAGTTAGGACTTTTCCCCAAATGTTGGAGAGTAACCAATCTTCAATTAACAACCTCCTCGAGAGAAGTGGAAATAAGAGGAAATATGTATCACCACAGACTAAACTGTGGACAGTGTATCAGTAAAGGATACATTAATTTTGTGGTTGAATGCAGGGTTTACGTTGGTATACAGTAAATTGTGTGTGAGACGATAAACAGTATTTCAGCCCAGTAATAACAGCAAAGTGAGGAAAGTATAATGGGATGTCAACTTTTGGGCAAATCACCTCTTTGTATTTCAACCATGTCTTTGGTTACAATGATAAAGCGCTTTGCCTCCAGATGATGTACATTGTATTCTGTAATTAAAGACACTCAGAACTTCATTCATTTGGTAAGATGCAAGCTGTTTTACAATACTGTACGTAAACTCAGCTGTCATTAAACATTGACACGTGAGTTACACAGTAAGACTGACTCAAATTCAGAAGATTTGGGTTTACAAACTGAATGGAGCCTTATGGAGCCTTATTGGTACAGAGATACTGCAACATGGACGACATACTGTATAGTCAATGTCTTTAGTGTGGATGAAGCATTTGATCCACACAAGGCGAGTGGATCGATACAGATAAAGTATAAAAAAGTGTTTGCTTACTATGATAAAGGATATAGTAACATATATTACAAAACAATATAAATCTTTATGTAAAGCAATAAATGTTCACAGTAGTTTTTGTAATACCACTTTAACAAATGAAAGGACAGGTTCAATTTACAAATAAGAATGGGATATTTGGGTAATATAGGAATAATATGCAGGTAAAGTCTCTACTGATTATAAGTGTTTCTTCCATAAGGTTGGTTTTCCTGAATTAGATCGTTTGATGAGATGACAGCGTCACGAAATGCATGCTGGGCTGAGCTGTGATGGTCTGTGTTGAGACACTTATCAGACTCAAAGACTTGAATCACTTGAACTCGTGACAGGATCGTCCTTCCTTGGTCCTCACTCTGTGAGGCTTCAGTCTTCCTTCGATGCGATCGGAGATTCAACAAGCGTAGTGTGGAGCCAGGGCTTAGCTAACTGTATCTATCTGTATCACTAGCGGGGTTCAGGCAGTAACACTGACAGTATAGTGCAAACCGGACAGAGCTGCTTTTCCTCATATCAACTTAAAGAACAGGTGCAAACGCTCAGCAGGATAACATCAAGACAAAAAATAATGACAAAAAATAAATATCAAAAAACTTTTATCAGTGTAAAAAAGTAATTAGGTTATTCATGTAACCAATAGTCTGGCAAAAAAAGGCCTCAGGAAAGTTCTGGTTCTGGTTGTTGTACAAATTAAGTGCCTGTGGTGTGTATGTCCTCAGACGAGTGACTCCATGCTCTCTGCTGGGTCTGACTCATCCATGATCACCACCACTCCGTTAGTGTCCATGTACAGAGGGCTCAGCCCGCTCTCTCTGGAGCTCACCAGGCTCAGCATGGCCTTGTAAAGGTACTGGTACTGCTCCTGGAACAACACACAAACACACACACACACACACACACACACACACACACACACACACATTGAAGGGAAGCCAGGTCAATCAGGTCTGAGCTAAATAACTGCAAATGGCACAACAGATGATTACATATAACCCCTAGATCTACTGTGAGACTATTGTGACATTTTCTTAAATAGCATAAAACACATGAAATCTTTTCCTAAGATGACAGAAAATGCATCACAGCATAAACTATCATCCTGCATGGTGAACTCACTATGTCTGTGAACACTCCTGGCCTCATGAGGTTGATCATCTTGGCCACCTGATAGACGTCCACGGCGCCCTCGCTCTCCAGCTGCTGGGACAGGGTGGTGAGGGCACACAGAGTCCCCGCCGACACCCCCCCAAACCTGTCAGGGAGGACATTGTTAACAAACATGCACCTGCAGCCACTAACCCAAAAAACATTAACAATACAGACACAGACACAGACACAGACAGAGACACAGACACACACACACACACACACACACACACCGAGAGACCAGCGAGAGACCATAGATGATCACAGACGCCAGGATTACACTCACTCGTCGTGCACAATGGTGGGGCCATCACGTGTCATGGCCTCCTCCTTGATGACGTTGATGAGCTCGAAGGTGCTGCTGAGAGGGCCGTCAGGGTTGGGCCATTTAGGGCACTGGAAATGTCTCACCTCCAGGACATAGTCATCCTGTCACATGGAGATAGAAGGTGATATATCACAATCACATAGATGACCATATTAGTACAGTACTACTAATGTAGAACCCATCCAGAAACAAAGATGCCCAAACAGGCCCAGAGGTCAAAGGTGAGGAGGTACCTGTGTGGCCTCCAGGATGAAGTCGTGGATGATGATCTGCTCCTCGTTGGAGAGGCAAAGCCTGTCTTTGCTGATGAGCGTGACAGTGAAGGCTAGGCAGTTCATGGCCTCCTCTCGACTTGGCCAGTAGACAAACTCATCCTCAGCCTAATTTCAGATAGAAAAACACAGGCACAAATGTTAGATACTTTAGGCGAGAGAGGTTAGATGTGTATCTATGAAAATGAGGTTGTTTACAAACTGCAACAAGGTCAGATATCCCCATCAAGGGGCAAACAAAAACAAGATCCATGGAAAAGGCCTGTGCTTGATTGGGTTAGTACGGCTTGATCAGGCTTCCAGTGCAGGCTACTACTCACCAAGCCCTGGCTGTCAGCGAGCATGACAATGATCTGGGCATTGTGATCCCAGATCATTCTCCAGAAGTCTGTGGTGGTGTGGGGCAAAGGATGCTGGGTAATGATGAACTCATTACTCCTGTAGTAACCCTGTGGGGTCAAGAGTTAACTGTCAGCAGTCTTACACCGTAAACAATGCTCATGGAATGTTCTATACCGTTATTATCCAATCACTTCAATGTGTCTGAACATTATTTCTTGGGATTATTTATGGTTCCTTTATGGTTTCTCATTCCACATTGGCCAAATGACTTTTAAAGGTTACTCATGGTGATGAAGCACTATGTATAGGTCAATACATCTGTTTCGCAGAACGTATTATTTGTTATGATGGACTACTGTTGGGTAAGAAGCTTCAACAATAACTCAGTTCCCTATGAGTTATTATCATCACCAAGGTGATACCATCAGCGAGAAGATATCAGTATGCTATGAGATAAACATTAAAGGAGCAGGGCGTTTGTTGGAAGTCTGCCACCTCTGGCCACCACGGCGAAATTCAGTTCAAAGTTCCAAACAACAATATCCTCCCTAATAATAATATAACCCCTCCGAAATGGACTTGCAGTGTTGGACATTAGCTGTTGTGTTTCTGCATGCGCACACAAATCAAAGAGGCAGCCACCAGTCAGAAAGGCGAGAATCAGTGATTCCACTCCCCAAGAACGACCCCTGACAGTAACAACTTAGGACACGTCGGGTAGGACGTTTTAGGGCCAAAACCGCATTTGTATTTCTGTCAAGGGATCTCATTCCCTGATCACTACCGATTAAACATAGTCATCACAACCATTAAGAAGCTTTTTGAATGATACATACTGGACCGTTAACAGATGGAAAAATATATCATTGTTTATAGACATACAATAATGTACTGTATGTGGTGATTTAGAAACCAGTTTCATACCATAATGTAGGAGGCATTGATGTAATCTGTTCCTTTCATTCCTGGAAGAGGGGCAAGTCCTACCCGAGCTCGCTCCGCTGGAGAGAAACACACCTCCACATCACATATAGCACTGCACCTCATAACAACATGACACTGCACTGGCTAATAATGCACATATCATTAACCACACACTCTTTCTGTGGCAACAACTGTCCTTTTCCCAGACGTAACATGGATGCAGTGCATACTGCATACTTGAAAGGAAAAAAAGAAGGTATTTTACAGGCTACTGCATAAACACTTCACAGTAGGTTTAGTTGACACAGTGATACTCACAGGGAACCACAGAAGAGTTGCGGTTCTTCTCCTTGTTGCAGTCCTTCTGGGCACTGAAACACTCCACAAAGCGAGCGTTACACTGTGTCAGGAGCTGGAGAGACAGACAAGGAAGGGTCATGTCAGATGAAAACAACCATAACCTCTGAATGAATATGCTTGTATGGAGTGCCAGAGAATACATACTGCAAAGAGCATGTATGACAACATTGACAATCTGTCAATCTAAGAGTCTCTAAAAGTTATTCGAATTAATATTTCCTAACATACAACGTATGCGCACATTCATCTGAGATGAATTGACATCCACCGACCTCAGCCCAAGGAGGTTGAGGCCAATTAGTCTGCATCCCCTGCTGTTCGGAGGGAGACAGCTGAATGAAACATTCATCGATGCTGATGTATAATAGTCAAGACAGCGGGGGTGACAGCTTGGCCTTAATTAAAGCTAGCACAACATCAGTAAAAACTCTGAAGAGACTGGCATCCATAACAACAGCTATCCACAGCACTCGGCTAATAAGATCCAGCACTCCGGGAGGTTTCACTTGCAGTTTAGTGAAGCAGATTCTGACAGAGACGGAGGAGGACAGGGGGGCAAGCCCTGGGGGCTCACCCTGAACTGCTTCTCCAGGCGAGTGCAGCCCGCCAGGCTGGGCGTGAGGATGCTGTTGACATAACCATGAAGCTGCCAGACGGGCACCTCTGTCTCCTTGCCCAGCATGGCTTCCATCAGGGCGTCATGGATGAAGACATACTGCTCCTATAGAGGACAAGGGACAGGACACGGGTCGTATTAGTGATGTAGCGGTCTGCCGATCGCCTTAGTTTAGACAATTATTGTACTTCTGTCTCGAGTTAAATAAGGTGGAAGTGGGTGTCTGTTGAATGTCAACATTACCTCTGTCTGGACAAGAAAGTTGCGTTGCGTGCGGATATGTTTGAGAAAGCCCCAGACGTTGACTGTGCTCTTGTCCTTGATCTGCTGCAGCATGCTGTCGATGACGATGTACGTGCCTGTCCGCCCGACCCCAGCACTAGACGACAAGAAGCAGGTAAGCATTACCAACTACCCCAGGAGGCCCATAGGGGGAGCTGTTACTGATCTATGAGGAAGCTGAGAGTCCAGTGGGAAAAAAAGTGTGGCGTTTTACTTCTGTGGATGAGGAAAGTAACTCAGTGCACCCTCTGTTGTGTACCCGCTGCAGTGCACTAGGACAAGGCTTATAGTGTGCTCTACCTGCAGTGCACTAGGACAAGGCTTAAAGTGTGCTCTACCTGCAGTGCACTAGGACGGGGCCCATGGCTGGGGTACGTGCTGCAGAAGAACGGCTGATGAAGGTGAGGACAGGTAGGGTATACTCTGGCACGCCCATATCAGGCCACTGGGTGTAGTGATACTGGATCACCATGCGCTCGTTCTGTCTCCCCTTCTGGTTGCCCTTCTGCCCCTGAAACAAATGGCCGACATGCTCTGAACCGGTACATGTACACTTGGCCAACACACAAATAAAAAGCTAAACAAGTGAAAACTTGGTGGCTGAACTCAACACAAGGGATGAGCACTCAACCCTAACCCAGATGTGTCCGTCAGGGGAGGCTGGTGGAGGTAGAAATCGGGTGGACGGGCTCATTGTAATGCATGGAATGAGAAATGGTATCAAATCCTCATTCCATTCCATGCATTACACTGAGCCCATCCTTCGATTTCTTCCTCCACCAGCCTCTCCTGGTGTCAATAGCCTATTACCTTTTTTACTTTGGTGTTCCGTATGAGGAAACGCCTCAGGGTGTAGCAGGCGTGCACTTTAGTGCTCTTCAGTGTCACCACGATGTTCCCATACTCCTCACTGCTCTCAGTGGGCCAGTATTGGTCACATTTCCTCTGTGAAACACAATAAGCACCATCATCATCTGATCTTCTCTGGAAGGGAACTCTACTCATTTAATCTATGTGAAGGACACCATATGTTCTATGTCAATGACAGAGGGAGACCTACCCTTCCTTTCTCCACCAGGTTGGTGATCATGACAATGATGCCAGTGTTCTGTTCCCACACCATCCTCCAGAAGTCCTCAAACGTGGACTTGAGAGGGCCCTGGGCCGCGATGTAGGCCTTGGGCCTGTTATAACCCTGGGGGAGAAAGGAGGAGTCCGTTCAAACACACTCTCACAGAGAGGGAGTATCCACATCAAAACCATGAGAGAGTAGTACTAGAAACAATAAGTACAGAAAAATATGCATCCCCATTTCAAGCGACGGCTGATTAGTCTTACATCCACATAGTTGGCGTTCATGTAATCACTGTGTTTGGAGTCTTTCCCAGCCAAGGCTCGTAACTTCACTCTACTGTGATCATCTGAAAGAGGCATAAGGGTGTGATGTGACAATTAAACATTAATTCTGAACAACAAAAACAAGCTCTGTCCAGGCATCTGAAGTGCACGTCACACACAGATATCACAGCCTGTCTTGTTTTGAGTACAGCGTGTTGACTCACAGGCCACAATGTTGATGTATCTATTTTTGTGCTTGTTGTCAGGGTGATTGGAATGTTCTGCTGTGATCTTCAGGTCCACTGTGCAACGCTGGACCTCCTACAGAGAGAAAGAGAATGACAGCGACGGAGAGAGGAAGAGAGAGAGAGAGAGAGAGAGAGAGAGAGAACAGAGAGAGGGGTCATGATATAGTCAGAGTATACTTTATGAAGCAGCATAGTCAAATAGATGAATAACCCCTCTCTACCTCAAATGAATAAACCAAACCATATTTCAACTTGAACGATGTGTTTACATTTCCTGATTAATACAAGTACGATATTCGATTTAAAACTGACCACACCTGGATTGCTGGAACGGTGTATGTGTATGTGTGAACTGTGCTCAATGACATACAGAATGAATAATGTATGTTCACGTGCACCACTCAGGATAACCCCAATTAGAGAGGATCCTCTGGGGGGGGTAGATGTTTGCCTTGTGTCTCAACCTGGTCACAGAGACAGTGTGTTCCTGTCCAGCCAACCAGCAACTAGACCTCTGTTAATTAACCTCCCTCACTAAGCCATCTGCTACTGAATATGAACAGGGTTATACACACACACATATTCACACTCTCTCTCTCTCACACACACCCTCACACACACACACACCCTCACGCATCTCATACTTGTGCGTGCATAGACACTGCTTGTGCACTGGCCCTACTGTGCACACTTTGTAAAGTGTCGTGTATATATTTACACCCACAAATAGACACTCAAATATATACAGTAAAGACACAAACAGCCACACTTCCCTTCATCCAAGCAAACCTGCCCTCAAACAATATGTTTCACCCTCCCAACTATCTGGGAGAAAGGCAGGGTTCATACCTCAAACTCCTCAGAGAAGCCATGCAGGTTGTTGGAGTAAAGCTCCATGATGTGTTTGATGAACTGCCGGACAGGGATGGCGTCCATGTCATCTGAATGAGAGAAACAATGCAATTAGGGAAAGGACATCAGCACGACGTGAGGTGTGTGTGTGTGTGTGTGTGTGTGTGTGTGTGTGTGTGTGTGTGTGTGAGCACAGTGCACACATGTAATTTAGCTGTCATCAATATTCTTTTTCAGACCCCTCACTATGGTAAGAGGTAAAATATTTCAGAGTGACAAATGAAATGAAAGGTTTATTGATGCCCCTCCAGTTGTCAGAATGCCAGACATCATGTTTAAGTGCAGCTTACAAAACCTCAAAACCGCAGTAGACCCGTCACCCTGTGGACAGTCCGTCACAAAGATGAAACCCCAGAGAGTGTGATCTAGATAGAACATTCTTCGATCTCACTGAACTGTCTCAGAACTACTGATAATGATTGATGGCATATTTCAAGGCTGCAGTTCCATTAAGAAGCTACATCACAGCATACTGCCAGAGGCTATAGCTTGATTTCTGCAATGCCACCTTAGGTGCCATGTTAGACATATGACTCAGGGAACAAACCCATCTGTCTGACCAGGCTGCCAGGGGATCTGAGATCCACAGAGGCCCAAAGACGTCAGCTAAGGTTAGGAAGTATCCATAGAGACTTATACGGTACCTTCTGGCGCAACCAAAGTAGTAGACATGACAACAATCCTTCACCTAGAAATGTGGCTCTTTCACAAGTTTATTCCATGAATACATTTTGCTCATGACAGGTAATGAATGACATTAAAAAACCTGAGACATCGAGACAAAAGAATCCAATCGTATCTCATGTCGTCCATCTTGTAGAGGAACAATAATTTGCCCTGTCATATAGAGTGATGAGTATGGCACTGAAGCTAGACTAGTCACTGGCAAAATGAAGCCAAATTGGGTAATATGAGTGTTTAGAGGGGGGAGCATCTGTCTCCTATGAGCTACATCAGCCCCCAAATTACACATTAGGGAGTGGAGGTGATGGGGCGGCCACAGTCACAGAGAGACATCCAAACAGAGGGGCCAGCTGCTGGGTCTGGCTGGCTTATATCACAGCCAATACTGACTCACAGCTGGGACCACAGGAACTCTCTCGCTTCAATGGTTACATGTTAAAGGTGATTGCACTGGGTTTGTTTAAGTTCATTCATCAAATGCCTTTCCTCTGTCCTTATTCTCTTCCTTCACAAACAAATCTATTGAGATAATCAATTAAATTAATCAAAGTACTAAGAGCCAGACACTGACTGTGACTTTGTAAAAAGAAACAAAGAAAGCAAGCAGGATATGGATAATGGTCGGATAAGACACACACACACACACACACACACACACACACACACACACACACACACACACACACACACACACGCTGCTCTGCATCCAGATGAGGGCTGCATTAAGAAAGATGTACTGTAGGAGAGGAAGGCCCTCTGAAATGAAGGGAATAGAGTCAGGAGGAGAAGGAGGGGGAGCGGGTTACATCATCAACCAGAAAATTGATCCCAGAAAAATAGAGATGTTGACGTGGTACTTTGAAGCATTTCCCTGTATAGTCATTCATTTGCAATTAAACAAATACTTTCATAGCACTTGATAACAGGTTTTAGTGAGCGGGAATGATTTTGTGAAAATGAATGAGGACACATTATCCTCGACTAGCTGTGCAAGATAACACCAAGCTTTTAGCTCCAGCTCCCTCTCTCCAGCAGTTCCTCATTAAACACCCGTCATATAAACGTCCTGAGGGGGAATGGATTTTGCATTTCAGAACCCATAAAACAATCACCATTCTATAAAGCCCACTCGTAAACGTTAACACGTCTTGGAGCCAGTACGGTATATAGACTTGTCAGTGCAGAGAAAGAGGCGATTAGTTTCTCCAAGAGGAGAAATGAGAGAGTGGGAGATAATAAAAGCAGATGGATGGAGAGTCAATAGTGACAGCAGCTGTGCTGTTTAAGTAAGGCATGACAGCCTTGAGAATGGGCCAGAGTCCCTGCTCTCTTAATGGCACGGTGTGGCTCTTGTATTGACATCCTGCCACATCCCCTTTCCACTGGCCACTGAGGTTGAGAAAAACTTTCAGTCAAGACCCCTGAAACAGAGCTCACAGGCTCCTTCTCATGCAACTGAGCAGTGTAAGGATGAAGACCTTTTTCATTCAGCTAAACCATAGGAAGATGAACCATTCAAAAGCATTGCTGACACAAGACTACATACCCAACAACGCTAGCAGATAGTGGTAGATAATGCCAGTGTGTCTGGAAGGCTGTGGGTCTAACTGATTAGATAGAGAGTAGTAAAACCAGATGAAGAATCCAAGGCTATCAGTAGCTAGTTTTCCAGTTTTCCTGCAGATGTTGCTCCTTTTCTTCATTACTTCTTGATTCAGAAGAAATGCTCTGTCTTAAGTTGCATAGCATGTGTAACATTTTAAAAAACCCCAACAGATATTGAACTTGTTTCAACGGAACTTGTCTCAAGGAATGCTTAAGGTAAAAAAAAAGAAAGAAAAGAAAAAAAGACCAAACTATATAAGAGTAAATAAGTAAGACATGAACAGAGAGAGAACATGGTTTGGAGATTTAGATCCCTTGTAAATCAATACAATGATCATGTTGACAACTATAAAAAGCGTACTGTACGTACTGTGTCAGGCTTGTGTCTATGTACACTGGTTTGCAATGATACATTGTACAGGTAGGCTACATAGAAGGGGCTCAGACTTGGGGTGTGTTATGTGGGGATCAGGGTGCAGGCTCACCTGGGATGGGGATGACAGGGATGTTCTCATTGGCCACCACCCGCGGGGAGCTGCTGTCCTCCACATAGAAATGAGCTGTCTGGAAGAACCTCCTATAGAGAAAAAACAGAGGAGAGGAGCTTAATGCAACCCAACATGACTGGTGCAGCACACATAACATCAGAGGTAACACATACAGCATGGTGAATGTAATCACACAGGACTGGCAGTAAAGTGCTGCTGAAAGCCCCAGAATGGTTGTAGCACAGCTGATGATCTGTCACACAGATATGACTAAGTGGAAGATGACCAGAGTACATAACAGCCCTAGGTAAACACACTGTGATCTGAAGGAACAGGATAAACAACAACACCCACAGGGAAAAACACCCACCACATTTGGTGACACATACCACAGGACAACAGAGAACATCAGGACTCTGTCTGTCTCTGTCTCTCTGTCTCTGTCTCTCTCTCTCTCTCTCTGTCTAACACATGCACACAATCACAATTATTATGTGAAATAAATCATTCAAAATATTTGTGAAATATTGTTAAAGCTTTCTTCTCCATACAACAGAAAGGCAGAGAGTGTGCTGCAGATGCACCATATTGTAGTAGCAGGAGGAGTGACTCCCTAACCTAACAGAGACTCTAACAAGACTAAGAGACTCTCCCTAACCTAACAGAGACTCTAACAAGACTAAGAGACTCTCCCTAACCTAACAGACTCTAACAAGACTAAGAGACTCTCCCTAACCTAACAGAGACTCTAACAAGACTAAGAGACTCTCCCTAACCTAACAGAGACTCTAACAGGACTAAGAGACTCTCCCTAACCTAACAGACTCTAACAAGACTAAGAGACTCTCCCTAACCTAACAGAGACTCTAACAAGACTAAGAGACTCTCCCTAACCTAACAGAGACTCTAACCTGCATTCACACAAAAAACAAACCCATACAGTGCATGCCAGCTACATCCTAGCTGTGTTCTCAATGCTAAGAGTTCACCTGGCTTTCCCCTACCTGTACATGATGCAGAGGAGAGAGCAGATGCTGGTCATTCTTGTCACAAGAGAGAGAGGGAGGGAAAGAAAATAGTGGCTAAACAGCATTTACAGGGTAATGCAGGAGGGCAGATTGAGAGAGAGAAAGTGAGAGAGTGAGAGAGAGAGAGAGAGAGTGAAAAAGAGAGGTGGAGGAAGAGGTGAGAGGGGAGGGGTACGTGCTACCCTGGCTTGCGTCACAGCCTCCCCTCCTGGTTTAATGACTCCCAGGGGGGGGCAGGCGTGGTGTGGGTAACCAGCCTCTCTGGGATTGCCTTTCAACACCTCCCACTCAAACATAGACAGAGAGAGTTGGAGATGGAGAGGGCGTGGATGAAGAAGGGGGATAGAGCGAAGACATAGCCTATTTGATTGGACTTACAACCCTAAAATTCTGGCCCACATCTTTTCGACCAGTCCCCTGCTTGGGTTGCCTAGCCAGAACACTGTCCTACCTATGCAAATGATTTTTCTCTTCTGTTTGACATGTGCAAGCTCCTTCTAACCATGAGTGCCTCTAAGCCTTCCAGATGGAGTCTTCTTCTCAACAGCATTAATTGGCTTAACATTTGGACTCAGAACACAATGGCGGTATAATGTGGATCAACAAGAAGAATACATATCACGTCAGATATATTCAATTGACGTCAGGGAAGGAAATAGGACATCTAATAATAACACAAATATTCTCGGTCGTGACTCAAAGGTGTCGCTGAGGAAGTTAAATATATCATATGAACTTAAAAGATCAGGAATAAAAGCGTTAGGAATAACTTGTTCTGTGAACAATCCCTTTTCATCTCCTTGTATGCCCCTCTCCCTCTGAGAGTAACGAGGGTGAGAGTGGAAGAGATAGAAAGGGGAGGGGAGGGGGAGGGGGAGGGAGTGAATGGGTTGATCTGGTCTTTCATCATGGCCTGTTCCCCCAGGGAGAAAGCCATTGTCTGAGAGCTGTCACAACCAAGACGATGGCCCTTTCACATCTGCTCCACCTCTTACTCAAATACCACAACACCACCTCCAACACATTCAACCGCTGACTTAATCATCCTGATCTACGTTAATTAGTGTCACTGATCGTCCTCTTCTCTTTCTCACTTTCACGTTTTAATTGTCAGCCACTTGAACAATGGCATCAAATTAGCCCTGGAGCAACTGGTAAGCATGTGAGAGGATAGTCATGCAGCAGTTATACAACACATTCTGTATAAAGCTCAAGTAAGTAACCATACTGTACCGTCATGTAAGCAAACCAAAGCGCAGCTCAAAGAAACATCTCAGAGTCAGCCTCTCTCCTATCTGAACCAGCTTAGGGCAGAGCTGTATATAAATAAAGCCTGCCTCTAGTAATGATTCATTGTGCTGTTGTAGCTCATTAGCCAGCCGCCACGTGCTGCCATTGGCCAGGCCTGTGTAATTACTGAGGCTGAGCGGCAGGGCTGGAATCAGCACTGCAGATGAACACACAGCTGGGCCCCCTCCCGGCACTGTAGGGCCCTGCTGGGCCCTGCCCCCCCCCCGCCTCCCCCCTCTCCTCTGTAGAGCAGAATGTTATAGGGACGAGGGAAGGAAAGAGGGAGGGTTGCCAAGAAAGCAGTCATCCTCCCAGTGAGCTTGTGGAGGCCAGCAGCTAATGCATACGTATGCACACATACATACACACACACACACACACACACACACACACACACACACACACACACACACACACACACCAGCAGATGGGCCGGAACACCCCAGGGGACCAGAGGACGTGTCACTCCACTCCAAACAGGAGTGTGTGTGTGTGTGTGTGTGTGTGTGTGTGTGTGGGTGTGTGTGTGGGTGTGTGTGCGTGCGTCTGTGTGTGCATGAGGGATTTAGAGAGGTCTGCAAGGTCAAGAGCCAGAGAGATTGAGGAGAGGAGGGATAGCAGGGGTAATTAACAACTGCTCTGGTCATTAAAGAGCAATGAGGATGGTGAGATAATAGAAGTCTCATCATGAGGAGAGAAATGCATGACAAGATGCTGCATCTCCTGGAGAAGAGATGGTCGTCATGACAATGGCAATATACACAAATCATACAAATGTTAATGGTGCTGGTTTAGCTATGTAGGTTAGACAGGCTGGGCTGAGTTGCTAGACAGGTTATAGTACAGGTATATATAACACACACACAGATGTTGGAGATGTTAGCCTTGTGATGTAGAACAGGCAGGCAGGCAAGCCTCACCTCCAGTAGACCAGCACAGCCAGCAGCATGATAAGGCAGAGGAGGGTGAGGGCAGACACCACTACCAGGGGGACGACCCACTCCATCCTGCCCACACCGGGGTGGGGGCTCCTGGTCATGTTTGACACACTGGTCCTGTCTGGAGGGGTGAGCAGGACACACAAACAAAGACTGGGTTACCCAACACACTCCAATACTGGAAACAACAGTGAAATCCACCTTATTAGGAACTATTTGTGCCACTCAGGGAATGCCGCCTTTAGTTTGCATTGTTTGCTTTCATTATTGCAATAACCCTGCTAGATCAAGGGGGTAATTGACTTGAGTTTACCCTAAGGCGCAGAGCAAGGCTTATTCAAATTGATCCATTTATTTCAAATGAAGAGGTAATATATGAGAGAGCATCAGCAAACACTTTGTTATTCATAAAACAAATACCCCTGTAACTATTTTCTCCCTGGCAGGCAATTCCTTCCTGAAATAGGGTTCAATGCATGCCTCAAAGTAATGGCCCCTCTGGCAATAGTTTCAGTTCTAAATTCAGGGCCCCGGGTTTTAGAGGCACTCAAATACGAGCTATTTGTCACAGGCTAGCGATGCCTCATACTGTACCAGAAGGTTTCCCAAGGCTAATGTTCAAAATGACATTGTTGGTCTCATATTTGCTGTTGATATGAACATGCATCATAACACACCGATATGCAGTGGAGATGCCGTGGGGGGAGAAGGGAGAGTCGTCCCAAGCTATGTCAGTTATAAGTATAACAAATGGAGCAACAGAGGGATAACTGACGATGACAGCCCTTAACATCCCAAAGTAAAGGAGAAGAGGAAACATAGGCTTTAATGGTGAGCTGTGGCAGGGGTCTACGGGGCTTTAATGGTGAGCTGTGGCAGGGGTCTACGGGGCTTTAATGGTGAGCTGTGGCAGGGGTCTACGGGGCTTTAACGGTGAGCTGTGGCAGGGGTCTACTGGGCTTTAATAGTGGGCTATGGCAGGGGTCTACTGGGCTTTAACGGTGAGCTGTGGCAGGGGTCTACGGGGCTTTAATGGTGAGCTGTGGCAGGGGTCTACAGGGCTTTAACGGTGAGCTGTGGCAGGGGTCTACTGGGCTTTAATAGTGGGCTATGGCAGAGGTCCACTCACCAGTATGGACAAGGAAAGGCCAGAGGCTCTTCTCCTCGCTTCTGGACTTTGGGGAGCTTGTGGGGCTCTGGGGAATCTGCATCTCCGCTGTGTCGTTCTTTGGCTCCCGAGTGGGTACTGTGCTATTATCCTTAGGGCTCTTCTCTACTTTGACCAGTTGGTCCTCCTCAGCACTGGGAGGCGCTGTGGTGGTCTTGGTTGTAGGTTTCCCTTGTCCTTTCTCTTTGGCTGTGGATGTGGGGGTGGGGATGGAGGGCTCCTTGGACACAGTGTCTTTCACTTGTGTCTCCACCTCATCCGGTGCAGTCTTATTCTTCTTCCTCCTGTCATCTTCGCCCTCATCCCCCTCTTCATCCCTCTTGCCTTCCTCCTCCCCCTCGCCGTCCCGGGCCACCTCGTTCTCATTTGTGGGGGTGTCTGTGTCAGAGCCCTTGGGAGTGGCTGGTTGGGTGGTACGCTGGGCTGGCTGGCGGGTTGGGTTGGAACTGGTTGGGGGGGCCTGGGTGGGCCAGAGGGCGCTGGGAAGGGAGGAAATGACCCCTCCACTGAAGCCCAACCCTGCCAGCAGAGTGCTGGTCACCACTGACGCCACCGTGGCCTGGCTACCACTGGAGGAGGGGCCCATGCCCGTCGCCATGGAGACGAAGGAGGTCCAGGTGGAGGAGCCGGAGCTGATGGGAGCCATGTCTGCAGAGGAGGCCGGAGAGACAGTTGGCTGGGGGGAGGAAGAGAGGGAGAGAGATAGAGAAGTATAGTATGAGATCAGAGTCACACACATGTGCAAACACACATGGTGCTTGTAGTGTTATCTTGACATAGACCATTACACAAACTGAAGAAGTTATTCTGCCCTCTTCTGGACAACTCACCATTCCAGTTTTCACGATTCGGGTCCCCTCAAATATTCTAGTTGTGTTAGCTGGAATATCAGCAGAAGAAAAGAGTTACATATAGATGTAAAAACCAAGCAATATATTTTCTAAACAGTTGGAAGACATTACAGGTTTACATTGATTACTATTTGTTGGATGGTTCAATGATCTTACTTATCTCTAAAATGGCAGAATATGAATATGAGAAAAATACATTGTGTATCTTCTTGTGGACACAGTTTTACTTAGCATTACCTCTGAATAGCAGAGTTTGGCTGAAGTCACTGCGTAGGTCTCCTTGACACACTGCTTGCACTCTGAACAGGTAGAGAATTTCTGGAGACACGTGTGTTATCACTGTCTTCTGCAGGAGAAACACACATATTCACACACACACACACACACACTGGACGGTCTTCGATGTGCACTATTGGACATGTAAAGCTGCTGTGCACCCTCTCAATGGCACCCTATATGAGATAGTTGGATGTGTCAGTTTGTGGATATATTGCTTCTCTACTACAGTACATTCAAGGCCTGAGGAACCGTTTGACATGATTTACATCCAACCGGAGTACCGTACTGACAGCTCACAGCCACACATGGCCTACATAATGTGTGCTTTTGTCCCTACTTTATTCTTTGCTGAGTGACGCAGAAGCCACTTTTGTTTTAATTATGTTAAAGATGGGTCTCCAGAACAGAGGGTTGTTGCAGTGGGCAGTGTGGAGGGGGGGGCATGAAACTCCGGTCTTGAGTGGTTTTCAATTGATTTGTCTCTGATTGCAGAAGGCTTGCGGGTCTCTAATTTGACCCAGATAAGGCCATCTGGGGACGGAAATTGAAAATAAAAATGGAAATGAAGTGGGGAAAAGAAAGCAGAGCGGCTGACGAGAGGGAGGATACGGAGAGAGAGAGAGAGAGAGAGAGAGAGAGAGCACTCTGAAGGGACGAGAGAGAGACGGTGCTGATTGAGTGTGACAACAGAAAGATGGACTTCGTTGAAACTTCTTCCCTCCTTTTCCTGCTGTCATGGTTTATTCACAGACTGAAGAAACTTCTGGGCTCCTCGTGTACAAGTACTGTTTGGACAGGATGAGCCACTGTCCTTTTTGAAACATTAAGAGCTTTGAGCTTTTTTACATTTTGTCTAAATCAAACTCGACCAAGCTTTAAACGTAGGAACATAGGAACTACAACAGAGCCTGAATCAGAGTACATGTCTTTAAATAGAAAACAAACTTCACACAGACAGATCACACATCAAAGTGGTGGTGATTAGTCATGGGAAGTGTCCATCTCACCCCTGACACATTAGACATCAAGGGAGCCCATCACACACACTTCAAAGTGTGATTCATCAGCCTATGTGACAGGCCTAAGGTGTCTATTCCCAGTCGATATCTGGCACGTTAGATTCACACAGAGACCCATCCGTAGCCTGCTGTCAAAACCTGTCACCTCCCATAATCACAGACTGCTCCTGTCGGATCCTGGATGACCACAACAGAATCCATCACTGTAACACCAACTAAGGTATATTATGCGTAACCAGGCCAGCTCAGATCGGGCCCCAGCTCTGCAGTATGATTTAGGCAACAGTAGTGTTCCTGTAGTAGTGTCTGACTCACCATATTCTGATCCCCAGTCTTGGTGAAGGTCTTCTCATAGGCCACCTCACTCCTCACCCAGCTGTAGGAGACCATGAAGCTGATGATGGGCGGGTGGTAGACGGTCAGGGGGCGCTGCCAGCTCACCACCAAGGCCGAGCCATTCACCGGCTGGATCTTCATGTGCACCGGGGCACTGCTGCACACTGGGGTGGAGGGAGCAAGGGGTGGGAGCGAGGAGGAGAGGGAAGGAAAAGAGATTCAAAAAATTCATAAGGCATAATATCACAGGCTAGGTAAGAGAGAGAGCCTGGGGATAGAGGGGGGGGGGGGGGGGAGGTTAACGAGCAATGACACAGATAAACAGGTGAAAATTGAGGACTGCTGGCAGTGTTCTGATCTCCCCAGCTCCAGCTCAGTGTGATGTCGACCAGCCATGGTACCTGTGTGTGTGTCTGTGTGTGTGTGTGTGTGTGTGTGTGTGTGTGTGTGTGTGTGTGTGTGTGTGTGTGTGAGTGTGTGCATGGGTCGTGGGCAGCCTGAGGAGAAGCTAAATCTTTTATTACTGTCTGCCGCTGACTCATTCAGCCGCTTCCACCAGAACAGCTTCAAACGGGCTAAAATAATACATGAGCTCATAAAGAAACATCCCCCAAGGCTCTGGCACCAGCAGTCAAACCTGCTATGCTGCATCTCTGAGGTACAGTATGGAGGGAGGGGAGAGGGTCTGTTTGTCTGTCTGTCTGTGGGGCGTTAGGCTGGAGCGTCTGTGTGTATGGCACAAGAATGTCAAACAGGAGGTATCAATCACAGTATGTGGCATTGTTGACAGCTTTGACAGTAACTGTCTGTAGTTCAGTGGACTAGAGAGTCAGTTAGTGGGTGGCACTGCAGAATAGATAAGAGGGTGACTAAAACACTGCGTCTGTTGTGCAATAGGGAACCTCTAGGTGGCAATGTAGGCCACAGTATGGAGCCTGTTTTGAAGAGCCTGTCTACAGAAGCCAGACGTGTTCAGTCACTAGACATCACAACGCATTCAGAGTCAGAAACCAGCATCGAGACATGCATTCTGCCCTGGGTTTCTGTCAGATAGAAGTCTTTCTTGTTGCACTGGTGGCACTTCGGAGAAAACAACACTGCGACTGCAACAGTGCAAATTATGTATGATGTATTAAAATAAGGTAGGGTGTGAGGAGAGAGAGAGGAAGGGGAGAGAGAGAGGGAGGCAGATAAAGAGAAAAGTGGTGGGTAGAGTGAAAAGGAGATGTAGGGAGTTTTTGATTGGTGAGAATTGCGCTATTGTTGCTTAATGGAAGTCCTCTGCTCCACTCAAGAGCTCAACACATGTCATTCACTGCCATCAGTGTCATCGTCACCACCATCATCAGAGAGATAGATAAATAAATAGAGAGAGAGAGAAAGAGAGAGTGTCAGCCCCACCGACAGACAGGCAACAGGAAAGGAGACTCAGAATGGGACAGGGAGGTAGATGGATAGAGGACAGTGAAGAAAATGAAAAAAATATGAGGGAGAGAGAGAGTGAGGGAGGAGAGAGAGAGAGAGAGAGAGAGAGAGAGAGAGAGAGAAGAAGAAAAAAGAGAGCAGGAGAAATAGAGACATTGGTCCAAGATTAGTTCCGCCTACTGACATAACGCTACAAAAGCAATTTTACAATTTCATTTGTATGGGTCTATTTTTAGCGTGCATATTAATGATGATTACTGCTCTGCCCCGTTACAGTGCTCCTACTTCATCATGAGCGTTCCCAATCAATTCTCTCTGCCAGACACCAAACAAAGAGCCCACGTTAAAGGAGCAGGGGCCTTTCTTTAGAGCCTCAATGGTTCATATGGAGCAACAAATACAGCTACTGGAGGAACACAAGACAAAGACACTATAGAGAAAGAGATAAGCGATTGACGGCTGAATGTGTGTGTGTGTGTAAGACACAGAGAGAGAGAGAGAGAGAGAGAGAGAGAGAGAGAGAGAGAGAGAGAGAGAGAGAGCGAGAAAGAAAGAGAGAGACGGAGACTGAGACACAGACAGAGATGGAGATGGAGACGGAGATAGAGAGAGATAATGGTGTAGCCCACCTCTGGATGCCTCAGTGCTATGGGGGTTCCCCAGGCTGTCTGTCAGGTCTCTCTGCCAGGCATCTTTCACAGCTGACTTGAAGACCTCCCTGTTGCCCAGGTCCTGTATAGGCCGGTAATTGTTCCTCAGGTACTCCACAGACTTGACGTGGTCTTGCTGCTCCGTGGTGAAGATGGAGTAGAAGGCCTCCAGCTAAAAATAGAGAGCGCCATATTTGTCATAGTGTGTGTGTATGTGTGTGTGTGTGTGTGTGTTTTTGTAGTGCATATGACAACTTTAACAGGACCAGGCCTGTGTGTTGTGGAGGTGGCCAATCGTCACTCAATTGATTGCTCAGAGCTCAAGGCCCAGCCTGCAGGGCACTCTAGTAGAGGACATGAACGCTCCTGTTGGCTGCCTCCAGGGGTGTAATATTTCAATGGGGAGAATTG